>NC_051055.1:20158103-20492103 GCF_904848185.1 Acanthopagrus latus
CGAAATAGAAATATTAAGAAGAAGAAAAAGAATGCACTTAAGTACTTCATTACTTTCCACCACTTGCTTAAGTACCTGATCCTTGCATGATGCCGCCCAGAAAAGCAGGTCTCAGTTTGAGCTCTATGTTCCACACATGTCTGTAGCGGCACATCACCTGTAAATACAGACGAGCTGTGTGAATCCTCGTTTTTAACCAAGACAGCGGATCTGATCGTCAACATAACATCAGAAAGACACAAACCTCAAAGCCGAGCCAGGAGTATGGAGAAACCACATCGTAGAACAACTCGACCACTTTCTTGGATGTCATCTTGGGTGTCAGTGGCTTCTTAGATTACCTTGCAGGAACACGACGCTTAAATAAATGTAAAGTTTAAACTGTTCGGTGATGTGTGAATAACACAGGGGCAGTGAGCGTCTCCTCTCGTCTCCTTGCACACCACCCTGCACTGCACAGTGTGTCAAAGTTCAACTTGAGCTGTCGGAGGACTGTAATGGTTAATCCAGTCCCTGCACGATTAATTGTTAAATGAGCAAGCAGAGATCTCTTTCGTCGATATTATCAGACGTATCAGCCCAGAGTTATCTTAAATCCGTTGCAAGCATTTATCGATATTGAAGTTAGCTTAGCTTTCAGTTAGCTAGCATTTCAAGCAACACATACTGCTGAGTTAGAGAACAGTATAAGGGACAGGGTGATAAAAGTAGGAATGTATATCTGAACACAAACCAAACTCAACGCTATATTACTGCCCTCCTCTGGACGGACTACAACTCTACGTAAACCTACCTACGTTTCTTCTCTTCTTCTGCGCGAGCGTCTTCGTCTTCTTCTACGATTTTAAATAGCGCTAGACAAGACAGCCTTTACATGTTAGCGCCTCCTGAAGCGGAGCGTGGAGCACTACATGAGCAGTGGCAACGATTTTCACTCAGATTTTCTCTACCAAACTTCGAGATTATAAAACAGATATGTTCAAATGTATGAGAATTATTCACGTCTTAAATGTGTTGTTATTAGTTGTAGTAATGTTATTATTAAGTCCTTGGTCATATCTATGTAAGTAAGTAAGTAAGTAAGTAAAAGGCAAATAGTGGCTATAACTCACCCTATAACTCAGTCACTGTTGTTCCCTTCTTCCCTCTGCCGATGACGGTTAAACTGAATTTCCCTGCTGAGGGATTGATAAAGCCTTGTTTTATTATTTTTTTTGTTGTTGTTGCTGTTGTACCAGCATATTTCTGTTGTCACCCTAATGCATGCATGATTTCACAAAATACTTAATACACAAATATTAATTCTCCCACTAACACAAAAGCTTCAAGCTACTCTAACTCTTCTGTGTTATCGTCTGTTTTACCTTTTTTATTACGATGATTATTATTTACTTAGTGTATGGATGATTACCTTGCAGATTACATTCCTGCATCAGTAATCATAGTTGCAAATATATGCTGTACTAATACCTTTTTGCTTTTATGTGAAATTTTATTAATAGTCATAATTTTCTGTGACTGTTAATGTGAATATTATCCAGTTCAATGCATTTTATTTATTTAGTATTTACACTCCATGCAAGAAATAGCTCAGATCTCAGATTTCTCCTTTAATGTCAGAAACAGATTAAATATTTGCATAAATAACCAGGAATGAGAGAGGTTGTTTTTGATCAGGTCTATGCTTTTTCTTCCTCCTCTCTTCTGCTTCTTTTTGTGTTGCTATTGCATGTTTTCAATTGGGCATTCTCTACATATTGTGCTTATTCAAACTGAAATCTGCTTCTCTTCTCCTTTATCCCACATCAAATTAAAATGTTTGTTTTTTTTTAAATCTAAAATACACTCCAGTGTAAACTCTGCCCCAACACTTCAGCCTTTTCTGGCAGTTTTTTTTATGCTTAACATCTCACTGAAATACAATGTACAGTTTCTCATTAATATAGAATATCATTGCTAAGAGAGTAAAATAATTATATTCTCAGAAATACTATTTACTTTTACACTCTATTTACATATAAGCCAACCACCACGATGATAAAGAAGTAACCATATAGGCTAGCAACGTCTATAGGCATATTAACATCTATAATCTTCAAATGAATATTTCCTTCTACGTATCCTCTTGAGGACTAGCTTGATCTTTGACTTCAGCTGGTCCCAAGCTGTCAGACAGAGCAGGCAGAGGTCCAGGAGATTTGTCACTGAGAACCAGAGAAAACAACATTCTCAACTGATGACTCAAATCATGGAAAAGACCACACTACTTTCTCTTTTCATAAGTCTTACCTGTCTCCATCTTTCTCTGGCTGTAAAATAAGTTTGAGAAAATATAAGCTTAAGCCCTTAAATAAGTACTGATTCATTCAAAGTCATTTGCTCTCATTGTGAATTTTTACCTTTGGCTTCTGTGCTGCATTGCTACCAACCTTCCTTGGTACCCCGAGAGTCTCAAAAGAGTGGCTCCGCACTCTTATGGCTCTCTGAAGAAATAGATCCAGATAATAAATGGTAAAGTGAAAACAGGAAGGTCGAGCATGAGAGAGTTTCTGAAACATACCTTAAAATTTTCAATGAACCCTCCACTCCCCTCAGATGCCCCCCTTACACCCTCAGACGAGGGGAGAGCACACAGCGATCGATCCCCCATCATGCACTGGGAACGGGTGGAGAGTTCAGCCTGCAAACTTTCCAGGAGCGATGAACGAGTCCGGAGCTTCATAACAGAGGAGGGACAGGACGGGAGAGCACATGAAGTTGGGTATCCACCAATAAAGAACAGAAATAAAAAAAATGTTTTTCCTCTACCTCAAGTCTGCTGAACTGTTGAGCTTTATAGCAGGAAATCTCTGCATTGATGAGTTTGGTGAGAAGAAATTCTCTCAGCAGGGAACGCTGAAATGCAGGACACAGGAAACAGCGACTTATGAAGCTTCTCAGTTATTGATTTGTACTGTCGGGAATCAGGTAGGTCAGGCGTGGACCAAAATGCTCACTGGAGTTACAACAAATTTTACTGAGTGGATCATCAAAGCAAAGACAAAAGAAGAAAGCTCCCTCGGTGCTAAGCAGCTCATGGCTGTATGATGGAAAAAGATGAGGAGACCACACTTTGGCTGGTGGCTCACTGGTATTCTGTGTTTTTGTGTAGCATGCCACTGTTTCTTCTGTGGAAAATGGCCTACAGCAGAGCACAGGAGGACTCTTCACACCGACCCTCTTCATGATAGACATTATTATTATCATTATCATTATTACACCTGTGCTTTTCCTGCTTTAACGAATAACATGTCTTCCATAACATGGTCTTTTGGGGACAACTGCTGGACGTTCAAGGACTGGCAGGTTTGAAAAATAACACCGTATTAGTCACTAAAAAATGATGATTTGGTTGTTCCTGTGACATTGTGTGAGATAACTGAAAACAGCTTGTCGATGCCAGTATCGTTTCTGACCTCTGTGAAAATGGGAGGATCTGGGAGGACCGGACCAAAAGGAGGAACATCCTCTCTGGCTGTGACGGACACCTGAAAAATATCAGAGCCAAGGTCATTTAAAAAACTGAGTTGTATAGTTTGTCCACCAGAGGGCAGTGTCAATATGTTTAATTGTAAGACGTTGTAAAATTCAAAATTTAAGGTATGCTTGTCAAAAAATGTATGAATGTATGAATGTCTTCCCACATTCTGTTCAATTTATTCAGTCTCTTAAATAAAAATATTGGAATTAGCCCCTGTAAAATATTGTATGCTTTTGAATAAAAAGATAAATCGTTTTTGGAAAAACAAGACGCCACTTTTATTAAAAATCACTCACCTGGTACGCAGGTTCACCTGAGTCCTCCGCCCTCTGAGTCTTCCGGACCACCAGGAAACAGTGCAGGAAGTGGGACTTGATAACATCTGACAGAAAAGGGGTTTGGCCCTCCTGGTAGACTAAAGCTACAATATCATTACCAATGTGTCTTTTTCTTTGTAACTGAGGAGAAGAGGAAAAGAGTGTCAACATACTTGTTTTTCCAAGTAGTCACAAAAATACTCTCAGAAACACCACCTGTGAATCAGCAGCAGGCTGAGGGTGATGCAGTGACTGACCTGCTGTGGGTCACCGTCTGTGAAAGGCAGTTTAGTTGCGACATGGAACATGATTTCTCTTCCTTGAAAGGATGTAACGACTGTCTCACTTCCTGTTTGACCATAACACACATCCAGTCCTCCTCTGAACCTGAGAAATGGGAGTGAGGACATAGACTCATGTGATTTTACACATTGCATGTGTCAGCGAAGCATCATCAACATGCTGCACTTTACCCGGTGAAGCCTTGCAGGAGAACTGTCTCTCCCAAGATGGAAAGGAACTCCTTAAACTCGTCACTTTCCTCATTGTTACCGAGTATGTCCTCCTCAGTGAACTAGGGAGAGATGGATGTTGTCTGAGAGGGAGTAGTTATGACATGGTGCCATATTTCAGTCACTTTTATGAATGCAGAGCATTTTATGCATAATTACAGCGGGACTTCTTACCTGCCCGTCCTTTTGGCATAAAATGCCAAACTTGAAATTAGGAGACACTCTGTGTTCATCAAACGCCATTATGAGTTCTGGAGCCTGAGGGATGAGTGAGAGTGAGATCTGAGAGAATTTTTTTGAAATACGTGTTCTTATTTTTAGTAAATTGGTAATTTTAGAGCATTGCCTTGAGGTAGCTGACCACTTCGAACTGTGAGACAGTCACCCTGTCACAGAGCATCTAGAGAGAAAATGAGAGATTTCATTTGAATGCTTTGTTTATAAAATACATGGATGGATTTTCTTTTCATACACACTGTACACACATTTATGATCAGTTTATAAAACATAATGAATAATGTTATAAATGACACTACCCAACAACGGTGCAGATGAAGTTAAATTATCCAGTAAAATGTTACATCAATAAAAACAAACTCTGAAAAGGACAATGACAACATTTACTTTTGATACGTAAAGTGTAATGTGCTGACAATACATCTGTACTAAGTTTAACCCAGTATTTTTATATTGGATACTGCTACTTTTACATAAGTATCGGATATGAATATGAGTTTGATACCTTTGCCAGTTCAACAGCAGATGGGATGTTGGGGAAAAGAGAGACAGAGAAAACTCCATGCAGAGAGCACTCCTTCATCCTGTGGGGCAAGATGCACAATCTCTGTATCATGTGAGCAGAATTACTTGGAAATGAATGTAACAGTTAGAACATACATATACATTCAAATTTTCTCAAATTTTTACATTTCAAGTTTCTCATGTCATCAATTTTTTACTTATCACCTTCTTCATCTCCTCGCTTTTACTGACTGTAGTTGCTGTGGCTGCTCTGACGTATGTCGGTGTTCACGTTTGCTGCCTGCTGAAGTACAAAACTTCTCAAACTGTTGTAAATTGTTAATAACTATATAACTAGTATCCTCACCATTCAAATTAACAATCATGCTGTCCACCATTTACTTTGATGTCACCTCTAAGCACCCCCAACTATGACTGACTTCCAGCGTTCCTGGTTGAGATCAAATGAAAAAGGCCACTTTTAAATACGGGCATTGTCCAGCCCATGAGGACAGAGTATTCTCATAATACTATCATAATTATTTCTCAGTAGTCGGAGTTTTGGATTGTCGGCGTGGTGACGGGGGTCATGGCTGGTGTGACTCCAAACCAAGAGGCTCTCTATCCAATTAATCTAAAACTAAACTATTTATCTTTCAGCTTTCATGCTTTCAAATTGACACAGATTGGGACCTCTTCCACAGAGTCAACCACATTTCAGCAGTAGCCAAGTATGGACACAACAAACATTTGCCCTGGAGAGGGACTTTCGCATTATTCCCTTTTTTTTAGCAGCCACTGTCGAAGAGAGTGTGGTGAGGGGTGATTAGTTAGTTGTACTCTGTATCCTTACGGCTAGATACGACAAATCCTACACACTGGATTGTTCAACTAAGATTTAAGCTAGGGAGGCAAACTTTCTGCAAACACATAATTCTCCCCTGTGAAGCTCAAACATCTGTAACAGCTGAATGGTCTCAACCTTAGTATCACCCGCAGCTTGTTCTCCTCGTCCTCCAAACACACAGAGAGAACCAGCGGTCCCAGAGATGGATCTACTGCTGTGAATGAGTGATGGTACTAAAAGGGAAAAAAAGATGATGAATCATAAATACCAGTCATGGAAAGATCATGTGTGACTTGACATATA
Source organism: Acanthopagrus latus (assembly GCF_904848185.1). Taxonomy (NCBI): domain Eukaryota; kingdom Metazoa; phylum Chordata; class Actinopteri; order Spariformes; family Sparidae; genus Acanthopagrus; species Acanthopagrus latus. Next base: position 20,164,344 of record NC_051055.1, read on the forward strand.
GTCTACTTACTCTTGAGCTGAAGAACTCTTGGTAGATTTTGGCCTCTTTGTCTCTCTCCATGATGTCATAGCTGTCCGGATTGAGTCCATAATAGGACCCGGTGGGACTCACATCTATAAGCCTCTCCAGAGGGGGGTCTATCCAGTAGCCACCCAACTTGGAGGGGAGGATGAGCGGCAGGTCTCCACCCATCGTTAAAAGCTGAGACTAACATAGACATAAAGTAACTTCTGATGATGAGGGCCTGTCGTTACTTCTGTTTTGGGAAACTAATGTCATGGTGTTCGTACAGAATGTCACTCACAACACAAAAACACACACATATGCGGGATCAAACCCGTATATAAACTCTCAGATTGTCAGACTGAAGACGAACCTTCAGAGGAGGAGGGAATTCACACCGCTGCTCATCGATCCGGCTACCCTGATGGACAAGAGGAGTATTGATGATTAGGAACTCTCCCAGTATAAAAGATCAATCATACTGTCACTCACCTGCAGCTTTTCTATGATTTCAAACAGCTCTGTGTCCTGATACCAGCAACAGGCAGCGGACGTCAGACAGACGTGCAGACAGAGAGAAAGGGAAGGAGACACACGGGGAGGAAGAGGAACACAACAAACTGTTTAGTTTGCGACTGGAAACTTGACCTCTCAGAAACGCAGAACATGGAGATACATTATTCAATTTAAATGAGAGGAGGAGCTGAATATGATAATGAAATCACCCTCTGGTTGCTGCTGGCAGAGACGAGAGGCTTTCTCTCACTAGCAGGGGAGTCCAGCGTGTCCAGCATGTTGTCCTCTGGACATTCAGGTCTGCAGCAACAGGTTCATTGACACAATACTCATTCAGTATACACAATAAAACTCTGAACGTTTGCTTAAAAAAAAAACCCGCAATAAAATGGAAAAGAAACCCTCACCTCATCTCATCCCCACATGTGAATCTGTCCACACTGTAAACAAGGAAGTGAGAACGACTCGAAGAAGAAAACAAATCATCTTAAACAGACAGGATAGTCTAAAAATAACATTTATTCAGTATATGTAGCTACTTCACTGACTTGTGTTGTTAAATGTCGGCTCTACCATGAGACAAACTGTGTCTTTACTCACCCTCCATAAGTCCCGAAAGTGAAACTTCTCTTTCTGGAGAAGGACATGTCATTCCTCTTTTCTCTCTCCATGGCTTTGGTGTCACTGGTTATGTTTGTACATGCCAGTTTGCTGCCGAGTCAATCAGGGCTGCCTAAGGTTGAATTAATTCACTCTATCATTCTGTCACTCCTCCTACTTGCTGCCCCCTGCCTCTCACTCATTTAAGCTTCCCTTTCCTCCCTCTGTCCTGCTGTCAGCCAGACAGGCAGCATTATTAACCCGCTCATGGTCACAGGTGCAGCCGCTGCCACAACCCGCAAAATGGACACGGCCGGGCTGCGTCACGCCCATCGATCCTCATACCTGAATAAACGCTTGAGGTGGTTTCTCAGACCGACATAACTTAAGGATAGACTTGTAAATAAAGAAAGAAATGGGTGAGACATTTTCCTGGGGACCTGTTACCCTTTGAGTCAGTGAGGATCATCAATTATTGACAGCGCACACAGTGAGGGTGAGGAGATAGACAGCAGGGGAGGGTGAAGGATAGGGAGAGAGAGGGGGAACGAGAGAAAGGGAGGTAAGAAAGAGATGAACGAGAGAGGGTTCACACATTTAAATAGAGTCTCCATACCAACAATTAAATAATGTTTGTATGGTTTAGAGCTGCAACGAGTAGTGGATCAGTTGATTAGTCGATGGAAAGACAATGAGTTGCGAGCTGTTTTGATAATGGATCAATCCTTTCAGTTACTGCTCAAGCAACAAAGGCAAACATTTGCTGGTTCCAGCTGCTTAAGTGGAAGAATTTGGTGGGTTTTTTTTTAATTTGGGAGAGTAAATGGAGAGTCTTTTGGTTTTGGTCGTTTGGTTGGAGAAAAGAAGCAAATTTTGTACAAAAAGGTTTTCATCATGTCCTTTTACCAAAAGTAGAAGCCATACACAGATCCACCAGAACTAGCTGTTCTGCCAAAAACAATTCTCCTGCTTATTACATGATTACAGATGCATTAATGCGTAAGTAGTATTTTGCGGTTGTAGTTTGTTGAGGTGGAGCTAATTTTCATTACTTCATATGGAGCTAGATAGTTCACTTCAGCCTAAAATCTTAATCTGAACAGTAACTATAGAGGTCAGGAGGTAGAGTTAAAAGTTAAATATTTCCCCAGATGTAGTGCAGAAGTATAAAGTATCATGAAGTGAAAATACTTCAGCAAAAATTGTCAATATTAGAGTGACATTTTTCATTAGAGCTTTTTTCTTAAAAGAACAAGAGCTAAACTAGTTTTTAAGTTGGTTAAGTGTATGTTGTTGCATCGTAGATGGCTGCAGAAGACAGATGGATACAAACACTCTGACACACATTTTAGAATGACTGTACAATATTGTATATTATTGGTCAACTCATGATGAGTAGTATCTTTGATGCAATAGATCATGCACAGAATAAGGAAGTTGTATTCCTGAACAGACGCTGTTGTACGTTATCATAATCAAACACATTTTTGATAAGACGTTATAGCACTTTTGATTTAAAAATGACACAAATAAAGCTGGAACATATGGTGTTTTTTCTGTCTCTTTCCATCTGTGGATTTTCATTCAAAACACTTTTAGTTTTACTTGTAACTTTTTGTGTCTCAGCAGTCTTGTGTCTTAGTTCCCTGTTTGTTTCCATTTCCTATTATGTCTGTATTTAAACTTGTTTTTGATAATCTAACAAGCTGATATTTGAGGTTTCAGAAACACACATTTGACATTTCTACAAATCCAATGCATGTGAACAGAAAAATATTACAGCTGAATTTGTCAGGGTTGTGTTATTATATAACACTGGATGGTTATTATTTATGATTAACGTGCAAGCACATTACTCTGTATTCTGTTCGGTAGTTTGATCTGTAATAAAGTAACAACAAATATATCTGTCAAATAGCTGAAATAAATGCACAATACTTATTTGAATTAGAAGTATAAAACAATTTAATAAAATATCATTTTGCCTTCAAACAATGTTAATTACATATGTTACTTAAATGATTTTTGAAAACTTATCATCATGAATGGAAATCTGTTTATGTTGACTCTCATTCATTTCTTTCTTTTCCGCCAATTCGATTTAAATGGCTCTCCACTATATCTATACAGTTAACTGTTTGTTCTCATCTTCAAAGCGCTCCTTATCAATTGGCTACTTATTTACGGACCACAGATTCAAATTCAAAATGCCCTTCAATCCACTATTTACAGTAGTTTTACTTTGGGTGGCGCCTGTCTGAAAGATACCAGCTGATTGGAGGCTTGGAACGCCAGTCGAGGTTTCTTCAGCTCTCATTGGCCGGAATCCAAAACAACGACGAGTGTAGCCCCGCCCACCCGAGAGCTGCAGCTCATACCCCGCGGAAGTTGGTTTGTGGAGTGAGTACGGGATGTTGTTAATTTGTGTGAAATAGGGGGAAACGCGTCGACATTTCTCTGTAGTTCTTCTGGGCGGTTTGGTGTTGTGTTGCACAAACAGAGGAACGGCGATAAGTAGGTTTGTCAGGTATGAAAAATCGTTCACTTAAATGCAGGTCAGGAAAAAAAAGGCAAACCGAAGCATGCTAGCTAGCTAGTTAGCATTGGTAATTAGCCATCAGCGTGTAACTGTAGTTAAATGTATCCCAACTTTTGTCTCTTGCATGACGCTTTGTTAAAATGATTAAAACAGAACTGCACATTTAATAATTGTCTTCGCAGAAGTATTGATTAACCGTTTCTTTGTATACACCTGCGTTGTTCAGGAATCATTGATTGTGTTTTTACTTTTCATGGCTTCATGATAACATTTATTCATAAGTATTCTGATGAATAACGTTAAATACTTGACGACATTTCCGATTAAGAAAGCCAAGTAACAGTGAAGTGTAATACTGTGTCGTTGCTGCCTGAAGTTAAAACGACAACACAGTGTTGTTGTGAGTTAAGACAGCTGAAGTTCATGACAGTACCTGAAGTCCATGACAGCATCTGTTCTACTGTGGTTGAATCACCAATGTATAGCTATGGAGGTTCATGTGTCTTGTTGTCCGTCATATTCCCAGGCTGTTGGAGCAAAATGTTGGAGTGCGGCATGCTGGAGCAGGACAGACGGGCTCTGCGGAGACGCTCTGCCGTTCTGTGCAAGCAGCTGGTGGTGGACGAGCTGCTCATTCAGTCCTTACAGGCAGATGACATCCTAACAGAGAGCATGGCAGAGGGCATCATGGTATGTTAACAACAAAGAGATGTGCATGTGGTTTCATTTAGGAGTAAAAGTTTGTGTTGAGCCATGGTCGTACCGTATTTAGGTAATAAGCAGCCTGACTGTCATTGATCAATAAGCTGATCATCAAGAAAGAATAATATCAGTTTACTGTTAACAGATGTTGAACTGTAACTTATGCCAGCTGCCTACATCTTGTATGTTAGATACCTGCTTAAAATGATGTCTACAAGGGTCAAAATCACAGAGATTCACTATGTGCCCACGATAGTATCACCGTACAGCAATGGCCAAGCTGACAGAAAGCATAACAGTTCTGGAGTTAAAATGTTAAAAGGAAGGATACAGCTCTGGCTCACTAAAGTATTTTCAATCTGTGTAAAAGAAGTATATAGAACTTCACACCACCGAGAGTCATGAAATACTGAGTATGTCAAGTCAAATTGGCAGAGGAATCTGTGCAGAGCACCTGCATGTTCTAATAAATATAGATACTTGGCACCAGTGTCATCATAACGCAAGAGGAAGCGATACCATATATAGATGTATCAATATTTTGCGCCACCCCTAGTCAATAGGTCATTGTACAGTCAAGTTTAGGCCTGTAGGTTCAACACTCTGGGAGTCAAAACACCTTACAGGTCCCATAATAACTCTGGTTTCAAAATATGATTATAAGGAAAGTTTATATATTTCATAAAACACCAGATACTTACATTTCTCTCAGCCTTTAATCATATTTTGAATTCAACACACAGAACAGCTTGCCATTCATTTTTACACTAAGGATTTAACATTTTAAATTCATGAGTTACATGTATACATTGCTTATTTTTAAGCAGTTAAACAGGTTGGTAACCGCTGGGTTATTCCCAGCCGTAAGTTAAGCATGGCTAAATGTACAAATAGCCCAAATTGCCAACAATGAAGCATTCAGTTTTTAAAGTATTCCATGTAAATGCATTAGTTTCTCTCTGACTGACATTACTGCTTACCACCTGGGATTTGTCTTGAAATATCCAGCGCCTAAGTGAACACTGTTTTAATTCCGTTCCGTTCCGTTTTCTTTCCGCTTATCCGTGAGGGGTAGCGGGATGTTGCCGGGTTTTATTTTTCCCCCTAAGGGGTTGCGGGGCTTACTAGGGCCAAATCCAGTTCACTCGATGGGTGATTTTTTATTGTTTAGACAAATTGTGGTGGCAGTCTACTGTGGAGAGTCAACAGTAGTAAATCAAATGTACAATTAGATTTAATCTTCGTCAGTGATCCTCATTTTTCTGATCTTATCTCTTCTACTGTAGGCTGAACAAACATCTCAGAAACGAAGCTGGCGCTTACTACTACTTTTACCAAAGCGAGGGCCGAAAGCCTTTAGCAGCTTCTGCTCAGCTCTGCTGGAAACTGAGCAGCAGCACCTGTATGATCTGCTCACACAATCACCAGAAAAAGATGGCAGAGAAACACGTGTAGAGGTGAGTGTGCAGTTAATCAAATATCACCACACACACACACACACACACACACACACACACACACCAGAAAGCTACAGTATACACAGCAGATTATTGCCAGACTTGGTGCAGTTCTTGGACTGTTTTCTGCTCATAGAGTATTCAGCCTGAGGAAGAGCCAGAGGGAGAGGTAGAGCAACTAGTCATGCAGGCAACTGAAAAGATGATAGAGGTAAGGAGAGTGCTTGTAATCCCCCAACCAGAATTACCGCTTTTTGAGACTGTAGTGAAACAAAAGCTAGTTGGACACTTTTTTTATCTTAATTTTCACATTGCTTCACAATCGTCAGCTCAGTTGTTCATAGAAAAAAATCACATATCTCTGATATTTGTCTGCTTCAGTTACATGGGTGTCTGCAGACATCCTCAGTAAACAGAGAAGAAAAGAGCGAGATGAGCAGCACCTCATCATGCCCAGGCCAAGCCTTAGATGGTCCCAGTCAGGGAGAGAGACAGAGGACAAAGAAAAGAGGACGAGATAAGAAGACAGATGTGAGGCTCACAAATCGCATCCATCTTTTGTTAGACAGCCAGATGGCCTGCTGAGGTAGTCACACAACAGGCAGAAGATTCTTTAATAGTCAAGTTATGATTCTAATTCACATATTCCCTCGACAAATAACAGCTGCTGCTGCTGAAAACAAAGAACAAAATCCTTCATTATCTGTCTTCAGCTGTTTGCATTAAGAAGCTGATGTTTTGTCATTAATCATTAATGCATGATTTTGAATTTCAGAGGTTTGTGGACTCTTCTCTTCCACTTTCCACACAAGAAGGAATTGCTGCCAAGAGAGCAAGGACACATGGTGAGTGGCTTTGTAGTGTGGCCTGCATTCAGGGTAAAATGGATTTCTCTTGTTGTCAATATTTTTCTTGTTTCCGTGGAGACAAGGGGTGTTGTCAGAAGAAGTGTCCAGTATAAACAGACAGGTAACTGAATATACTTCAACACAAAACAAAACCCTCAGCAGCTCGAGAGAGTTCAGTCTGTGTGAATTGTTTATTATGTAATCGTATCACTGAGATACTGAGAGAAGTGTAGGAGTATAGCTGCTCTAGTATTTAGCTTGTGTCTGTACCTACAGGCACCACGCCCCAAGAGTGACTCATTCACAGCATTGTAGTACAAAGTTTGTTGTCACACAATGGCTGGTGGGCAAGCAGTGATGTGAAAACTTTGCATCAGCAATTCAGCTTTTATCAAGCAGAGTTTAACAGTGTGGTTCTGTGTGTGTGTGTGTGTGTGTGTGTGTGTGTGTGTGTGTGTGGCAGAGTCCATGGAGTTTAGTCTGGATGCAGACAGTCCCATCAACACCCCTGTGCTCCCATGCACACCTGACTTTTACCTCTCTCACTGCCAGCAGGTAAAATACTTCTCTTCAAGATGTCAGCTCAGCCGGTTTGCAGCAGCAAATTAGGTTATGTTTATCATCTGAGATATACTTAAGTGTCTTCATGTCACTAATCTAGATATGAGTTGATGTAGAGCATTAAATGCAGTAAAATAAGGTGATTATAATTTATATGAATAAATACTAATAGTACAATTATGATGCCATAATGTAGTGTATGCAAACAACGTATCAAACCCCTATAGATTTCTTTTCCCATTATTTTCTGTGTCCTCACTATTCTTTTTTGTGTTTCTCTTTTTCCACTCTAGTCTTACAGAATGAATTCATCCCCTCGTGGTTTTGCTTTGGTGATAAGTAACGTGACCTTTGATCCTTGTGCTGCACCTGACCTTGACCCAAGGAAAGGAGGTGAGGTGGATGACGAGGTCCTCAGGAAGGTCTTCACAGAGCTGGACTACCTGGTTACAGTCCACAGAGACCTCAGTGCTCAGGTAGCAAACACTGACACTTTGTATTTACAGGTAGTTTGAAATGCAAAAAAAAACCCAAAAAACATCTGTTTTATTTAGTTGACAAAGGTAGAAAAAGGAAGTTGTAAAAGTGGGAGGGACAACCTTTTGACCTTGAATCATTTTCAGAAAATGTTCTTGCCAGTTCTTGATCAATCAAATCAAATAAGATTTGATGGCAGGTTTGTTTCGCTCACTTCTTATTTTCAGTGCCGTTCAGTGTGTCATTACAAAGAAACACATTTAACATCTCAGCCCTTTAGCATATTCCAAGAAATGCCAGCAACATGTTTCAAACATGTTTAGGAATTAGGAATGCTCCAAAAACACCTGCTTGGAACATTCCACAGGTAAACAGGTTTCACTTTGTGAAACACGATAGTTGACAAGATGTTACTATGTGGGCTCAAAAGGACTTTGTAAAACCAATTTCTTAAACACAGTTTGCAAATGGTTACAGTGTTCAGCTTTACAGCCTTTTTGGAATAAGGGTTGTATATAACCACATGGTTCCCTGACCAACCTCTTCAGTATAAAATAGCAACTTGCAAACACAGACTGGGAAAGCCTTGGACACTTGCTTATCTGTGTTAACTGCTGGTTTCCTGACTCCTCATTCTTTGTGTAGGGCATGAGGACTTGCATTGAGAACTTTTGTCGACGACCAGAACACCGGACAGTGGACAGCTGTGTGGTGTGTCTGCTCTCCCATGGCGTGGAAGGAGCTATATACGGCACAGATGGACAGCTCCTGCAGGTGTGTTTGGGTGATGCCTTGTTGTGTGTAATGCCATTCCAAGGGTGAGGATGAGACACCTAATTTGTGTGTCACCTACTCAATTTCAGTTGGACTGGGTGTTTGAGGCCTTTGACAATTCGCACTGTCCGCTGCTACAGAACAAGCCGAAGATGTTTTTCATCCAGGCCTGCAGAGGAGGTAAGGTTCTCTGTGATTAACATAACACACCTGAAACTTCAGGGCTCTCTTTATTGTGCACCCCCCACTCATTGACATGTGAATGAATTAGGAAAACATATTTATCAATATCTGTAAACCTGTATAGTCTTCTTACAATAGCCAGTCAGTATGCTAATCTATATGTAAATTAATTAAACAGTTGCTTTAAGTTCCATCGTCCTTTACTGAGTATTTGGTCTTGCGAGTATATTATTGGTAAATAGCTTAGAATGTGTTCTAGACTAGCTGTTTTTTTTAATTGTCAGAATCTGTGCAACATAATAAAACCTTTTACTGTACGATTGAGAGAAAAAAAAGCAGAAGCCAGCCTGTCTCTCCACATGTCCAGATGTTGTCTGCTGTCACCTTCCTAGCTACTGCATACAGCATCATGGCAATCCATCAGCACCACAGCTCCAGCTGGTCAAATTTCAATGTTCTGTTGTAGACTTAAGAAAAATTTAATTCAAAGTAGTACAAAAATGGTCCATAAACATGTATTTAATCTGTGACTAATCAGGCTCCCAGCTAATTAGTCAGTCTCTGTGATGGAGGTTGCGATCTGACTACATGGCTGATGATGCCCCTGACAAATCCACAGACCCCTCAGGAGCAGTCTTAATTACTGTCACACGCTCCCTCGCTCCACCACAGGTGTGCTGATGAAAGGCCATTAGATGAAGTTGGCCTCTGCTTCTGCAAATAGCTTCAGTCAAAACCAATCATTAATCTGTTCCAGTATGCATGAAAATCCTGCCAAAAATTATGCAGGTTAACGATTTGGTTTCTAAATAAATTTTAAAAAAGGCTTTTTAGTTGAGGCTCATGCAAACAAATGATGTTTTTTTTCAGATATTACTTCAAAAATCGAGGCTGCAGTCCAAGCCTCCTAAAATCTGTGTCCAAAACACACTTTCAGACTGTAGCTTTGCTCCTGAAGTAGAACAAAGCCAAGCTCAAGTGCTGCAGCTCTGGCTTTTCATCCAGATGTTAAGAAGACTGATGGATTTTTGAGGTTAATTTGAAACCGCCTTGTCTTCCAGAGGAGATGGACTGTGGCGTGGAGCAGATAGATGGGCCAGCAAGGACCTGCTCACCCAGCTGTGAACAGCGGGATGCTGGCAGGGAAGGACAGGGGGATGCAGACTCCAGACAGAGAGGGGACATGGGCCGGCCCAGAATTAAACTGCCCCAGCGGTCTGACATGATCTGTGGCTACGCATCTCTCAAAGGTCAGAGAATTTGTAAGTTTGTCCCTTTTGCTATTATGGGGTGGACTAATAAGGGAAATGTGTTATTTAACTGAGGTGTAAAAGATTTGTGAAAAGGAATGTGTGGTGAAATGAATGCAGCAATAAAGATGTGAGGCAGCAGCATTTTAACAAGCAAAAAACAAATCAGCCTGTGGACCACCTGTCTTTTTTTAAATGCTGTATCCAACTGTGGCTTGATGGGCTCTTGCTTTGTACCCATAATGCATGCAGCTTTTCCAGCAAATAACTGCAGCAAAACCAAAATGGATCATAGCGGTGGCTTTATAGGGGAAGTCCTGTGATTTTACACACCAGAGTCTGTTTATTGGTGTTGGGGAATACTATTGCATATGTGAGTGCTTGTTTCAGTCATTTTATTTAGTTAAAATGTCAAACATTTGCTGGTTTCAGCCTCTTAAAGGATTTCTTGCCTTTCTGTGTCATTTATGGGTTTTGGGCTGTTGGTTGGATAAAAGTAGCTATTTAAATATGCAACTTTGGGCTCAGGGGAATTGTGATGGGCATTTTTTATTTAATTTAATTGATTTAAATTTTTTTTGATGATCTTTTAGAGCCCAACTGAGATATTAGTTTGCCGATATTGGCCTGTTACAGATGTATCATATCAGCCTCTATGTTTCATTTTATTATTTATTGTTATTGGCAACAGCCCGAAAAATTGGTCAGGCTCTTAATTTTCAAGCTCCTCGTCTCTGCTTGAAGCTAATGTCTCAGGAATACATTCAGTCACTAGCACAGCATACCTGAATCCCCTGCTGTAATGTTTGGGACATGTTAAACCAGAAAAGATTTCTCTGGTTCTTCTGTACCAATTTTCATACTTCTAGTGAACTTTTGTAGTGGTTCTAACAATATTGTAGTAGTGCGACTGCTAAATCAGTGGAGGACTGGAGTTTTCTTTGACCTCTACCTTCACCCACTTCGGTTTGAGTATACTTTGACTACTTTTCCACGACAGTTATCTCAGCTTTAGATGTTAACATTGTTTTGTGACTCACAGTTTCTGTTTCCAGTTATGTAAATACCAGACACCACCTTAGCTCTGTCTCCCTGCATCTCATCTCGCTGTATTAAGCTTTTATTGTTTGATCTCTTCCTCCTCAAGGCACAGCAGCCATGCGTAACACCAAGAGAGGATCCTGGTTCATCCAAGAAATCAACACAACGCTTCGCCTCCATGCCAGAGACAAACATCTTGCAGACATCCTGGTGCAGGTGAGCAAATATCCTGTACTTACTTATACTGTGTTCATAGTGCAACAATTTATTAAGTTTCTTTAAAACATGAGTGTAATCCTCCTGTCTTTTGTTTCTCTGTCTCCAGGTCAACGGGCGTATTAAGGAGCGGGAGGGTTACGCTCCCGGCACAGCTCACCATCGCTGCAAAGAGATGTCGGAGTTCACCAGCTCATTGTGCAAAGACCTCTTCCTTTTCCCCAAGTACCAGCACCAGTATTGATTTGCAAATGCGCACATACGCATATTAAAAACAAACACAGACCATTCCTTGCATCGAGGCCTCTCAATGAAGGGCACACAACTGCTCATTCCACTCCAATTACTGCCACACACGTACACATTCCCCCTTTACAACTTCACATCCAAACAGAGGATTTATTCATTCATTCTTTTGTGTAAATACTGCCCCCTCAAACCCGCAGACATACACACAAACTTTGGAAAGGAAGAAGGAGCGAGCTCATGGTAATCTACATGTACTCGGAAATGGCCGACGTATTAGTAACTTACGCATGTATCTGTGTGTCTGTGTCTATGCCAGTTAGAGGGTTTAGATGTTAATCCTTTGTAGTCAAAAACAGAATAGTATTTTGTTTTTGTTTTTCCCACTGCACAGCTACTTTGAGGTTTCACTTGCTTTTTAAAAAGTATTTTGTACACAGATCTATTTTTGTGGCTTTATTTTGTATGAAATTGTTTTTATAAGGATTTTTAAAAGTGTTATATTTGTATATAATGTTTGTTATGAGTTGTGTCTGTCTCTTGTTTTTAGCATAGTGACAGGCAGGGGGCAGCACAGCTGAGACAAATGCATTTCATCTTCTGTCTTTCTGAGATATGATTCATATCTCCTCCAATTTAAAATTATATTTGCTGCCATGATTGCAGACAGCTTTTATTTTAATTATAGTCAGTTACCGCAGTGAATCTTTGCAGCTTCTCATTAGTGAAGTTCACATTTTTTTCTCAGTTTGCCTTATTAAGAGCAAAGACACCCACAGGGCAGCTTCAAATCAAGATCCTGCATTGTTTCAGTTTTATTCCGCTTTTATTCGTAAAATTCAGGAAACTTCAGTTTTTAACCTTAAAAATCCTGAAGGCACTCAGTGTAAATTTCACTTCATATCAGCTATGTTACTGTGTGTGTCCTCCTGTCCTGGTGGTGGGCTGCCAGGGGAATGTGGTGCTACTTACGGGTCATACACCTAAAGTATGAACTATGACCTTTACACTAACTCTGACTGCTAATAGTGTTTCTCTCTATGTGAGAGGTGCATATTTAGTTAGTCCTCCTACAGTTTCTGTGTTATTTTACTGTATCAGATACAGTAAGGACAAAAGATGTATTTCCTATGTCTTCCATAAACGATATGCAATTTTCTCCAGCAGCCTGTGCCATGTGATGATGATCTGTTTAATGGATTTATGACCATGAAGCTCTTACAATATATTGCGTCGCTTTGGCAACCCCACACACAGAGAAATCAATTTCTCAAGGCTGTGTGAGCATTGATGTTTCCCAGAAAGGCCCTGACCAGGCAAAGTGTGTTTAGTTACGAGAGTGTTGTAACGAAGAAAACATAATATGTGGTCGAAACAGTATTGATTGTTAACCATCTGTAAACAAAGACACTCTAAGATGTGTGTGAGATGCTTGTAAGAGAGTTCACCCTGGTCTGGAAGGTGCTCACTCCTCTAATCCTTCATTTTTTTGAAATGAGGAAATATGATTTAATATATGAAAACTTTGGAGTGCTATAAAAGGGTAACTCTCCTGCAAGGTGAGACGTTTTGAGGATTGCTGTTTGCTGCCAAGTGTTGGGGGGGCTGAGAGGGATTTTGTTTCTGTCAAATGACTGCCAAATGTTCTATACAATAAACGGGCCATGCTTTTTAAACAAGACAAGTCTTTGGTTGTGATCTTACAGCTGTATGTGCATATGTTTGGTTTAAGTTGATTCCTGCACAGAGAGTGCTTGGCCTCTGCACGAATGTTGCTCCTGTGCATGCTCCACTTTATTTGATCCTCCTTGTTGCTGTGTTTGTGTGTGTTGTTCCCGGCGTACAGCTTGTCCTCTCCGTTCTCAGGTATAGTATAACTGGCTCCCCACTCTTTCGCTGTGCTCAGGTCTCTGCATGCTGTGACTGGGACGTATGTATCTCTCACACTGCCCGCCGCCCAGTGATAATGTTCTTAGTGTATCAGATAGAGGCCCGGCCAGCTGTCCACAGTCATTCTCATTTGACACACACATATACACACACACACGCCGGCGGTTGGAGTAACACATTTCTCGCTGGACTCCGGTGTAGCTGTGAGATTAGGCTGTTATGCACTGGCGTGTGGACCACAAAGCAGGGCGGGGTTAAGGGGGATCTGCGTGTGTCTGTGTGTCTTTGTGGTTGTCATAATGGCCACCAGTCTCATCAGCCTGAGAGGAGTAACCAGAGGACGAGTCACAGACATTTAGATGTACTTGTCTGCGAGGGATGTTGTTCCTCCAGGGTTGTGGAGGGATGGTGGTCTAACCAGAAGGCCTGTGGGCTTTTCAGCAAATGTTGTGTGGCGATGTAGTTACATTTAGCTTCCTTCCTGTGCAGCTCCTGTAGATATCTGAACCTGCTGAGGAGGTTAAGCAATATGGAGGTCACTTTACAGTGCTCCACAGTGGTTTCTGGGAGGGTGTCTTAATGTGTGTGTGTGTGTGTGTTGTGGTGGTGGTGGTGGTGGTGGGGGGGGGTGCATTCAGTGGGATTTTTTTTTTTTTTTTTTACCGTGAGGGAGGACTGTCATAGCATGTGAGCGTTATGGGGATTGCCTTGCATCATTGGCTGATTAGGTGTGAGCTGTCATAGGGGTGTCGTGTGCACCTTCCTGCTCACGTTGCAGGGGCAGCCCTATGGGGGGGTGCCCTTCCAACCCCCACCACCTGCCCCCACCCACCCTTTCAAACAAGCACAGTCCATCCAAACACACACACACCTAATGGCTGACTGGCAGGGTGGGTGCTGCTAAGGGCAACAAGTTGTGTGTGCGTGTGTGTGTGTGTGTTATTAGGTGTCTGCAGTTCTAATAAAGGAAAGCGCTGCGTCCTTCACTGCCTCATCAGATGGCTTTGCTCTGCTTTGTCCGCCTGTCTGATCTCTGTCCGTGCGTCTGTCAGGTCTGCAGTGGAGCTGGATGGCTTGCAGCCTCTGGATCATCTGGAGAAGAACGCGCTCAGGAAGGACGTCATCTGCGTTCTTTGATTTTCTGCGTATAACGAGTGTGTTTGAGAGTGACTTTATAGTGGAGTGAGAAACTTTAGAAGATGTTTATTTGACCTGGTGTGAAGTCTGCGTGTGTGTACATAAAAGTAAGCAAGAGAGTGTGTGTGCGCGTGTGTGTGTTTGTGTATGGTGTTGCCCACGCCATTGGAAATGCTGGGGTGTCCAGCGGGGTTATTTTTGGATCAGTGACAGCGTGTCAATGGCTGCAGATGCGTCGCAAAGGAAGGCTCTGAGATACCAACAGACCCTGGTAGGTCTTTTCCCAAAACTTCCTTTACCTGCCTGCCTGTCTGCCGTCCTATTCGTCTCTTTAAATATCTTTTCCCTTCCCTTCTCTTCACTTCATGTCTCTCAACCTGCCTCTCCCTCATCTCTCCATCTACCCATCTGTCACTTAGTCTGTTCCAACCATCCTTTGCTTTTCCTCATTCTTTCACCCTGACCTTTCCAGACTTTCATTCCACTTTTATCTCCTAGTCATGTTTCGCCTGCTGCATCCTTTCTTGTCCACCAGCAGTGCTTTCTCACCTCCTCTGTTCTCGTTACTTCCTGAACAAGATTTCTGCAACTTAATGTCAAGTTTATTAGTACAGCCCTGAAACATTCACAGTCTCTGCTGCTTTCACACCGCCCACGCTATGAAACGCTGAGTGAGAGCGATAAATGGAAAGTCATCCCTGCAATAATACAAGGATTTTATAATTTATTTTGACACCAGTCTCCAACTGAATGTCTTTCCTTCATTGTTTTTAGCTTCATATCTTCTTCGTGACCCCCTCTCATCTCCTATCAGTCACCTCCTCAAGCTACAGCCTTGTAAAGTCATTGCTGTTTTCATGTGTTGGCGGATATAAATACCAATATACAGGAAACCTGAGCAGACAGGTTAGACGTACGCGTTGAGATGAAGTCATGTCACTATATCCTTTGGTTCATCTGTTTAAATGCTCACCCAGAATGATGGTCATTCCTCCCAGGAGCATCATGTCCGCCATTGACTTTCTGCTGCTCTATGGTCATTAATGACTCACAGCATCATTGTCTTTTTCAGCAGTTGACCTGAAGCATTGTGGTCAGGGTTTTTTTTTAAAGGGCATTTTCAGCAGAATTGAATGTGAGTCATAAGACGAGAGAATGACAGATACATGAGCAGCTGGGGTGTGTATATACGTGTTAAAGCAGCCTGAGCAACTGACAAAGTGCGGAGGAGCACTGACAGCGTCTTTTTGGTCTTCTCTTCCTCTCCTCCTCTAAGACGATGGACGATTGCCCAAAGCAAATCCCTAATTCCCGGCCCTCGTAGGGCCCCACAGGTCAGATATAAATAAGAAATCTCAATTAACCACACTATTTAGAGGCTTAATGTCTCAACATCTCACATCTCTCAGGTGTGAAAGTGGTGATGGCGTCTGTGTGTTTGTGAGAGAGGAAATTAGAGCCTTGAAGGATTTGAGGAGTTTATGTGTAGAGTTGTTAATAGATCATCTAAATATAATTTGTTTATTGATCAGCAGCCATGTATATATTCAGGTTGATAGTTTATCTTGCTTAATCTTCACAGATGTACACTGATGCTGCAAGGCCTGTGATTTAGTTAGGTAAAAACTGTGTTTGTTGTGATTTGTAAAAGTGAAAGCATTATAAATGTTTAGATTAAGTTAAGTAATTGCATTTGAGTAACATTTAAATGATAAATTCACTCAAAAATGAAAATTCCGTCATTATCTCTTCACCCTCACACTGACAGATAGTCGGCTGAATTTTTTTTAGTGCAGAAAGCATTTGTGGAGCTTCACAGAAAAACAGCATTACAGCATTTCCTAAACAGCTGAAACAGATGGGGACTTGTTTTGAAATGAAAAAAACAAAACGACATAAAATGGCTTCATACAGCTGGCCCCGCAAAATCTAAGTATGTGCAGTTGACTTAGTGTCCACCCCAAACTGCTAACACTTTTAACATAACAGCTACAGTGAAGATTTCGTCTTTAAAAAGAATGTAAATGACGTCTTTTATCAATTTGGGATGTCAAGCTTCCACCCGACAAGCTGAATGGAGCCATTTGATTTTTTTAAAACGCAAATCCCATTCTTCTTCAGGTGTTTAAGAGAATGCCACAATGATTTTTTGCTACAAAATTTCTTCCATCCGCATAGGCGTAAGCAGATAATAACTGAATTTTTTTTTTTTTTCGGTAAACCTTTCCTTTATACTCGTAGTGAAAGCCTGCCTCATGCTGAAGTGTTTTCCTTCAAAGTCAATTAAAGGTCTGACTGTATTGTCATTATACATTACAGGATTGCACAATTAAATGTGGTTGTATTATTAATTAATTAATTAAGAACTAAGAACTGAATAAAAATTAGTCAAAAGAAAAAAGATAATAAAAACAGGCACCGTTTTATTATAACAGGTCTGTTTGTTCTACATAATTTTGTCAAACCCAAGATTCTATTGATTGATTATTCATTAATTATTGAAAACATTATTCTCTGCATTTGCTGAATTGTTTGTGGTTAAATTTTATAATTTTGAATGTTTAGCTGACCCTATGTGCACTGTCTGACTAAAAGATGGTTACACTAGTAAGTAATTGGAGTGTTCCAGTTGAACATTGTCTGTAATTAGTACAAACAAAGGATTATTTAATGCATACCTGGTATAAAGGTGAAACATTTTGGTCACAGGCTAGTATATAACTTTTTATAAACATGGTGTGTATGAATTTATCATGTTTTCCCATAATTACGGTCTAATTGTAAAGCTCTTCTCATTAAACTTCTTGGCAACAATTAGGAAATTATTTAAAAATTAACTATGGACCCATAAAATTAAGTGTGTAAAACTTCTTAAAGATTTTATCTTTAAATTGAATTTAGTTTAGTTTTAACAAAGACTTCTAGGTCTCGACGTGTTCTGACCTGCAAATCACCAAAGTACTGCTTGCTGGGTTTGTAAAGTTGTGTTAATTACTTCCAAGTCACACAGCTGTTGTTGACCCTTGACCTTAACAAAGAGGAAGCACCCTCTGTGGGCTTGTGTCACATTGACAGACACGCTCCAGCATGGTGGCAGAGAACACATAGCAGTGTGTGTGTGCGCCTACTATTTGTTTGTGCTAGCTTTGATACAGCTGGTTGTGTGTTACACTATTTTTGATGGTTAAAAGCGAGGTTGTGTGAGGAGACGAATCTCAATCTGTGAGAATGTCAACAGCAGTGAAATAGATCTCATAAGTCTCAAATGTTACAGGCTACTAAAAGGGATAGTGTTCACCTGCCAAATGTCGCGCAGACTGGAATGACAGGGATGTAGACGATTAAGCCATTAAATTTCATATGATATCGCAGTCACTTGGTGTGTATTTTCAATTACAGAGGTGCCAGTAATGTAATAATTAAACTATTAGTCGTTACATCAATAGTAACAAGATGAAACATCATGTTAATGTCGCAAAATAGCATCAATAACTTGTCATTGTTTTTGTGTAAAGGTTAAAGTCCTCCATCTGTCTGTACAACAGGCCTCCTGGGAGAGATGGGCCGAAAGAGAGATAAACAGCGTGAGAGAGGGAGAGGTGCGGAGAAGTGTGTCAGTGAACATTGGGTCACACTGCTGCTAAATTTATCCACGAGTAAGGTTTCACCTCAGGGGTGGGGGTTGGATGGATCGGACAAGGGGGTGGTGAGAGGGAAAGTTTCAGGGGGAGAGTGAGGGAGAAAGGTGAAAGGCTGCACACTCGAGTTCAGTCGGAGGTGAGACGGCTTGGGGTAGAATGGTCGAGAAAATCTGTTTGTGGAAGCAAAGGACAGAAAGATCTGATGTTTTTAATATGCTTCTTTGCCTTACAGGGCTGTGCAATTGGGAAAACAAACAAAATGCTAAACTGAATACATAACAAAAGTTTATTTCCCAAAAGCATCTCAAGGCTTAGGTAATTTAACACATACACTTAGAACTGCAATAGAACTGTCTCTGCCTAAAGATACACAAGAAACTGCAAAAAGCTGTTCAAAACGGACCCATAAATGTGTTTTTTGTTATGAAGTAATTATTTACAAATGCATAAAGTAGATTTAACCAGCAATACCAGTACCAGTAATTTGGTTTAAAAATGACTGCAAGGTTTCTGTATGTTGCATTGAAATGTAGATTGTAATTTCATGATTCTGCAAAATAACACCATTATCATAATTACGGTATTATCAAGACAATGGGAGTTATCTAAAAATGTGATCATGTTCGAACCTACCTGGTGCCAAACCTGACTTTTGTGTAACATCGATACTGAGTACCATCCATTCCAATCTGCTGAGTTGCACAAAGGTGTACGGGACGCTGCAGGAAGTAGCACGGTCCCGTTTCTTATAATTAATGTGGTATCGGACTGGCGTATAGACTGTCCCTTCACAGCAGGACAGCGCAGGTGTAATTATCACACTTCATATTTATTTCATGAAGTCACATTTTCTCTTGTACAATCTTCCTCTTCTATATGTTTTTCTTTTTCCTCCTCTTCATTTGTGTGCATTTTTATGTTATTATTGGATCATTTGCAGTTGAAGTTTATTGCATGTTTTTTGGGGTGTTTGATTTTAGTCGTATTTTCCCCAAGTATAAACTTTTATAGGTTTTGTTGTTGTTTTTTCTGTTGAGGGTGTCTGTCGTATAGGCCTGATAGCTTCTTGAACTCTCTTGACAAGTCTCCTTTTTTGTCATCTGAATTTATCTAATCTTGTGTGTGGGGGGGTTAGGGTTAAATAAAGTGGTATACATTTTGGTTTGAGAGACCTCGCGTTATGCACGTTTATTGTTTTTTCTTAGTGGGACACTTTCCTGTTACAAGTCAAAATGTCTGTTGTGGAACAGGCATTACATCATCCCTGGCTTGAGTCTGACATAAGACCTTGCGTGTCACTCCTCCTCTTTTTTTTTCTTTTTTTTTAAATTTTTTTTTACCTCATATCTTGTTACCTCTCTGCTGACTCTAATAAAGGTATAAAATGCCCCCCAGAACTACTGATACTGGTCACAGTGCATACTGAGGCTGACTATGAGAAGCAGAAAAGCTTCGTAAATGGATTAAACTAAA
This sequence comes from Acanthopagrus latus, assembly GCF_904848185.1. NCBI lineage: Eukaryota > Metazoa > Chordata > Actinopteri > Spariformes > Sparidae > Acanthopagrus > Acanthopagrus latus. The sequence continues at coordinate 20,183,899 of NC_051055.1, forward strand.
TGAGGTTTGGAACATTTCTCTGGATGTTTTGCCTGTGTTCCACTTGCTGCAAAGAAACTGAAAGCCGCATGCATCCATCCATTCTCTACTGGTTAGGGTCGCTGGAGTGTATCCCAAAATGCATCAGGTGAGAGCCAGGGAACCACCCTGTACAGGACACAATTCTATTGCAGGATAAGGCATAATCAGACACACTGTATTTACACCCTGTTTGACTACATTGGGGAGAAATGGAAATGGTTGTGGGTGTTCAAGTATCTAATCCCAACAGACACAAAGTTTACACTGCAATCCACCAAACTGACTGAACCAGACAGTTCTCAGATTAAATCTTCAGCACCCTGGACCCAGAAACCTTGTGAGAACTACTGGGTCACAACAGAACAGTCAGTGACCCATTTTAGGTCCTGCAGATGGAGAACAGTCTGACAAAATAAAGGTCAAGAATACAGGCTAATCGATATAACAGTAAGCCAATAATACTGGCTGATACCATCTTATCTAGATAAATCAGTATTGGTCATAATGTACACTGATATTGATTTATACAGTGCATACCAGTGTGTTCTGGCTCTCAGTTTTCCTTCATTCAAGACATAATTGTTTGTGTTTTCCTACTTTAATTTTCATGTCAGTTTCATGTTGTAAATATATTGTCTTACTGCAAACAATCATGCCTCAGTGAATTTTTTCATCATAATGTGAACTTACTCCTTTATAACAAAATTTGAGCAATCACATCTAAAACACTTCTTTGTGTACAAAACAAATGTTAGCCGAAAAAACATGATACTGACTACTGTACCACGGCCCAGTCAGGCTTTAGTAAAGCATGTCATCTATGCAGAAGGCACTTAAAGTACAGGTCAGTTTTATCCACCATATCATGGTTATGGCGTCCACTCAGTCAGCAGGTATTATTTTCATACCTTAAGCTTGTGTCCGGCCTGCCTGGTATCATTTATGATCCTGCTGCAGGAATCTGCTGGATCAACCGCCTGACTGGGAATCTACCCCTCTGAATTAAGAGCTGCTGACAATTTATTGTCAAGCCTCAAGTGTCTGTATTAACCTCTACTGCTTTCCCCTGTGTGTGTGCTGTGCGTGCGTGCGTGCATGCCTGCGTGCATGCGTGCGTACGTGCGTGTGTGTGTGTGTGTGTGCTGCACTGACCATACCTGTCAGTCACTGAGGTCCATACTGTATGCAGGCAGGTAGCAGGTACATTCTGTGTCCATCACACTGACAAAGACAGCAAAGGACAGATGTAAGACGAAGATATCCAGAAAAGGATTATAGTATATTAAAGACACACAAGAAAGTGAGCAGCAGCCTGCAGGAGGAACGGCTGGAAAGATGAGGGAGCGGATCAACACTTTTGAAACTGTTCTCAATATAGATCAATTTCTGGTAAGGTTTATTATCTTGTATAATGAGGTGTTTTCTTGCTGTTGGGACAGTTTTTCCAAGAAATTATGCATTTATGACTAAGATGTAGAAGAAGGCAACTCTTGTACATTCTCTCACAGTCTATTGATTTTAAATTCAAAATGTCATGTTGTTGCACAAGTTATTACACGCAAGCCAGCCTTACAACACATGAAAGAGACACAACCGTTGTTTTTTCCTGGATTACTCTGCGTAAAGTTGAACTGTGGGCTTATGCATAACACATGTGAGTTTACAGCTCAGTTTATTTTTCTCTTTTGGACGCGCCGACATGCCTTAATTAGAACATGACAGCTTGTACAGTGTTCAGACTAGGCATGGAAATGTTATTATGCTGGTTAATTAGTGTATTCATATGGAGGCATGTGTGTGTGCCTGTGTGCAAGTCTGTTGGTTGGGAGGGAGGGTTTTGGAGGGGGTAATCTCCTGATGTATCCGTCAGTGAGCGGGTCAGATTTTATCATTAACCTTGTGCTACGGGACAGGACTATATTGTTGTAAGGCCTCACAGCACACACACAGAAACACACACACACACACACACACACACACACACACAAACATTAATTTAGTGCGCTCATAAACAGACACAAATACAAAGTTAGCATGCTTAAGAAGCCACACAAACACACACAGATATTTATGAATATGCAGTGCTGACTCCCTCTCACGAGGGACGCAGGAATGTGCTATTATTTTTTTAATTAACTCTCAATGTCACACTGCCCTTCAACCTCGCCATCTATTAGCTGCACTCACTGTGACTGAAGCTCTCCTTCTCTTTCTCTCTCCAGGCTTGTTTATGATTTTTGTTGTTTGCTCTTTCTTACCTCTTTTTTCCTCATGTTTTAGAGTAGTATCATCTTGTTAAAGCTGGCTCATAAAGGGCAGATCTATGAATATATTCAAAGCTCTTGACAGCTTGCCGGCATAATTTAATACAGGATTTGTATTCCTCACAAAGCCAAGGGAGGACTAGTTCACATTTTTTCATTTTCTTCATCCCACGAGATGGCAATAAGCACAACATTAGAGGAGTTGTTACAGTACAGCACAAGGAACTAATGAGCAGTGCCAGTGTCAGAGGCGTACAGTAACGCCTGACTACTTTCATGTGCCCGCAGAGAGAGAAAAGTGCAGGAGAATAATAGAAGCCACCAGGGGAGGTAGTGGGGATCTTGCTGAGAGTAAATTAGTGCGAGCCGAAGAGTAGGGAGTGGGTGATAATATTCTCTGGTGTTCTTGACTTGAAGTGGGAAGGTCATTCCACAGTTGGAGAGTCAAACAATGGCAGCAGTCGTTCAAAAGCGTGTGAAAGTTGGGGCGACAGTGGTTGTTGATGTCATGTTTTGGCCCTGCGTGGCACAGATGGGTGTACAAGGTTACACGATGACACAAATGTAAACACAAGGTTGAGAGATGGCGACAGCAAAGTCACCTAATGTGAATGAATCGCAGCTTTCAGTGTCTGTCTCACGCTGTCAGTCTTTTGCCTCTTTTTTTTCTGTCACCATCCCCTTTTGATAATTCAGTGGTCTTCAGAAGGCAGTATACTACAACCGCAACTTAGATCATTGGTACAAGAAATTAGGTCCGTCACAGTTTCTCAAAGGTCAAGGTAACATCTTCAGATAGTTTTTTGTCAAACCCCCCCCCCCCCCCCCCCCCATGTAAAATTACAATAATAGACAATATTTGATTGATAACTTAAGATGTGATATATAACATTTCTGAATTAAAATGTAAATAGAAAATACTAGATAAGTTATTCATGTACCCAATCATCCCAGAGCAGAGAACTGCATAGTTTTGTTTAAGGTCACGGTGTCACGGTGCATTTCAGAAGGTCACCTGTGGCTACAACTTCCAAGAAAGAGTCGGTGGGAAAGGAAGGAAGGTGACGAACGTGATTAAACATAATGCACGACTTTAAAACATTACCTCCTCTGCGTCACGTAGATAGACTCTCATTCGCAATGGTGTTTCTTTAACTTTGAAGACTGTAACTCCACTGACTCCAGGCAAGTTAAGACTCTTTCTGAGTATTGATTGATAGACTTTTAAATCATCAAATGCATTTACACAATTAATTGATTATTAACATAGTCTACGATTAATGTTCTGCATAACAGCTACTTGTTACAGCAGCTGGCTACTTTACATTTGACTTGGGCTTCAAGCACAATGTTTGAAGCAGTAATTAAAGTGGAAAGAGAGAACTTAGTCTATAATGTTAGTAGATAAAAATGGTGCCAGGCTGCCATTTCATGCCCACTGGCAGACAAAGTGGCACATAGAAAGTGAGGCTTATAGGGAACCAATCTAAACTTCATAAAGCATTAAAAAAAAAATTTAAAAAAAGAAGGACGAGGAAAGAAACCTTGTCTATTGCCAGTTTAACAAAATAGAGTACAAAACTAAACATGGCAGGTGACTAGGCTATCATACTCTTGTTATATGTCCAACAGTCGAAGGAAAGAATACATGAAACGTAAACATATAAAATATAAGGAAAGAGAGACACTGACAAGAAAATACACAGACGTGAGAGGGTCTTTAGCAAGAGGAGGTCCTGATAGTTGAAGTCTGTTTACAGGTCTTGGAAAGCTACTGCTGCGTTAAATTTAATAATTTACCGCCATTAAAAAAATATATAAATACCGTCATTCAAGTTGGTTTCATTAACCACAGGTTTCAAACTAATAAAATCTAGTAGTGTTTTGTTAGAAAGCTTACCAGACCTCAGAAGTTCGTTCATCATCTCAGCTCTGGCTGCAGAGATTTTATTAGCCGCTGCTAGCATAACACACCTGAATCTCCAACCGAACTGAACGTTGGAAGTACAGAGATGCATTGTGGGTAATGTAGACGCCAGGTCTTGACGAGAGAGAGGGAGAAAGAGCAAAATGTGGCAGAAGATATCTGACAACTGTGAGTTTGCTCATGTTAGAAGAGTATAATATAAGGAGTATATACAGTTTTACAAATGCTTTATATCTTACGAGTTGAAATAGTAAATATTATTCATATTTAACATAAGTTAGCTAACCTCACAGTTAGTTGACTAGCTTGCTAGCCTACCTAGCTAACAAAATGAATATTAAACGCTATAACATTTTTGCCATATATAAGTAGATTTACAGTATATCATAGATAAGCCAAATGAAAGCAAAAGTGATTTTACTCCATGACACTCTTAATGGCTGGCATAATACAGAAAAACACACTAACCATGATGTATACATTTAGTACTTTCAAAAGCATTTCATATAAATCAACTAGGGATGCACATTTTAAGCTATTTCTTTGATAGTTTGCTGCCTCAACAATCCATAATAACTTACTTAATTATTAATAATATGAATGATTGACACATTAAATACATTAAAAATTAGAACATTTATCAAATACGTTTTCTCACACCAGCATTTTGTATTTTGTTTTGAAATGTGCAGCAAGTATTTGTAATTTGTGATAAGATAATTTTGGATCAATCTGTGCGCATCTGTGATTGTCGATTAATACATTTTATGTATGTTGTTATGTAATTGGTTAAATTCTTAATGGCGATTAATCATTAATCATTAATATTCCTAATTCAAATGACACAACAAATGTGAAAAACATTTGGCTTTCATTATTTATGGCATTTTGTTGTGCTCCATTGTCAATATAAACAATATGGTGAAATTTGTGCATGTGTACGTCTTAAAAAATGGGCCTGTAGTGGCTATCCAGCTGTCCAGGATATTGCAGTCATACCACAGCCATGTCTGGAGGCATATTGTGGACTGGCCGTCTGCCTTATCAATGTCTTAGAAACACCTTGAGGGAATTTCAAATTTTGGCGCAGTCGTCCACTTAGACCTAGGGATGAATTAATTAGATTTTGGTAGTCAAAGGACAAGATCAGTCAAGGCTGTACCATTCTCATGAACAAATGTTTCATCTGTAACACCTCACAGAAATGTCTTTGCATTTTCCACAAACATCCACTTGACTGAAGAATGAACTAATTAGAATTTGGGGGTCGAAGGTCAAAGGCTATAATTCAAGAATTTGTGAACTAATTATGACAGCGTTTCACGGAAATGCCTAATAGAACATAGATCTATCTAACAATAGCATCAACTTCACTTTGACATCATAATATTCTGTTAAAAGCCAGAAGGGGGAGATTATGACCATATTTCACATTTGGCACTAATCTTGGGTGTTCACCTTGAAGCCATGGTGATTGTATAGATCTCTGCTGCTGGGTTCAACATGTGTTTGAAACATCTGGGTTTTGGAATGCGTAGCTTTTTTGCAGCAGCATGAAGCACTCTAGTTGACTATAAGCTCATTGGTTTTGCTGAAACTGAGCTTCAGTTGATTCCAGCTGCACCACGTGATAAAACTAGCAGTCTTCTGTACTCCTCTGTGAAATAGTATAGAAGTGAAGACAGCATGTCTCTCACTGGAGAAGGCATGGATGTAAACTGCAACTCAGCTGGTTGGCAAGCAATCACAAGGCCATGAATCTAGTCATATGAAAATCTGGTCATGGGGCACATCTTTCACCCTCTCACTCCATCCCTCTTCCTCTCCTTGGGGAAGAGTAGGGCGGATAAGGCCTTGCGGGTAGATTAACACACGCGTTGAACAGCAACAACAACCACTTATGTAAGAGGATCAGGTGATTGGCTGTGTATTGTTTTGGTTTCTTTTGTGATTTTCTCGCTTTCTTTCTTTTTTGCTATGGTGGCAGAGATGTTGCCGTAGCGGCCTGCCATGGTGAAACGTAACCAGTGAAAACACTGCATGGGAAGTACAATATTTAAGTAACAAATCCTTCCCCCTCTGTGGGCAGTGCACAGGTTCCTCTCCTGTCCATGCTTTTGATGGTGTCTGGTGCCAGCGCCTGTTTGATGATGTTGATGGATTAGTGCTTTGGTGTTAATGTGTAGTGCAGCAGCAGCAGTGGTGGTGGTGAGGTTATCTGCAGTGTAGGACAGGAGACAGGACAGGACAGGAACAGAGCTGCTCACACATCATGCTTAAGACAACTGATGAGGAACAGGTAAAAGACAGGAGAACCAGAGGGTCCGTCTGGTCAGATGGTGGAGGGTGATGTGCTCTTCTGTGTCTTTTTTCTTTGATCTCCACCAGTTACTTTTGCGGATCTGTTCCCATGTTTGATCGAGTTCTCTTTTCCACTCATGGCTTTAATGGGTTGTTTGTGCAACTAGACGAAGTGTGACTGTTTGTAGTTTGTGTTCTCTCAAACAAAGATGCAGATTAAAATACATTATAAGAATATACTGAAAGATTAAATAGTGTATAGGGTGTACAGAATATTGATATATTGTTACATTTCTTTTTAAATGTACTCAATTACTTACTATTACTATTACTATCAATTACTGCCAAATCAAATATGAAATTTACCAACACAATTATGTTGGATAAATCATTTTTAATTCTCCAAAGCAGTTGAAAAGTGTGATATGTCTTTATGATAATTAAATTCACTATCTTTTGTTGTGGTCTTGAAAACCACAAGAACCACGGCTCAAATGTGAATTTTATGCATGGTTTCCTACCATTGAGCAGCAGATTAGAGGTTAATGTGGGATTAACTTTAATGGAATCAGTATTAGTAAATGCAACGATAAGATGAAAAAGATGAGATCAAAACCTGGATCAATCATTCAGTGTATTTGCATGTTATCTTTTAATCCTTTACACACCAGAAGCAAAGACAGCACATTGGATTTTTGTCCGACACCTTTTGCAAATAATTTGTTTAACTCGTGAGGAACAACCAAAGGATGACATTCAAAACATCTGGATGACTCATCTAATGGCAAGTACATTTTCTCTCTTGAAAAATAACTGCAAATTTATCATTGTCTTGCCCATAACAGCATGCCCCTTTAAGGAAGGAAGGAAATGTCTTTGTATAATGCCATTTGATTCAAAGTATAGTCGTTAGTCAGTAGTCTGCTGTTAGTTCATGTTTTGAATGTCCAGCGAAAGTACAAAGGTGATGTAACAAACACTTCTGCTCATGAAAGCTGTTAGTGGCGCAGCACTGTTCTGAATAACAGTTTGTGGTTCGTAGTGTTTAGTGAGGTTTAAAATAACTTTGCGATGTGATTTAGAGGCATCAAAGTTCTCAAGAGCCTGTAACAGTGTAACTGCTGGCCACCTGCTATGTGGTGTATTCATGTATTAATTATAAGCTTCTAAATCAGTCACTTTGTCATGTGGTTGTAGTGACTCATGTGTAACAGTGGGCCGGTTGTGTAAAGCAGTTTTTGTGCACACACACTGAGGTGAATCTGACCAGGCTGAGGTTACGCCAACTTGTCAGTGTCATTCCGTGATTGTTCAAACATTTTCGTGTTATTTTGGTATTGCTGGATGCGGTATGCAATCTTTCTGGTCCTGGGCCTCATGCTTGGATGTGTCAGCTCTCTTTCTCCTGTGTGAACATGAGACAGAAATGTGTGGCAGTCAGCCCTCCTTGTGATTTAGTCTCTTGCTTTGCTGTGCAGTAGGATGCATGTGATCTGCAGGTTTCAGTTGCACATCATAGCCGCACCTGGATCTGCAGTATTTTAAAGCCTCTATGGTTTTAACGAGTGTGCTGCGCTGCAAACTGATCACAGTGGATTACAGGGTGTCGTCTTTTGGGACCAAGTGAGTGTGTGAGCAGTTGTAGGTGTAAAGTGCACACACGGTCGGAAGGGGAAGATGTGGAATGTCCTCTCTTCCAGGATCTGTTCCTCTGGCACCTCTCCAGCTCCTGCCTCCTCTCAGGGAGGGGTTTTTCCGATCTCTATGCCCGTTTTGTCTATTTATGTCGCCCAGGGTATTCAGGTTGGTGTGTATCCCTTACACACACGCCGCACATTCCCCATCTCTTTCTCGTTATCTCAAGACTCTTCGCACTGGATCTAGTTTTATCCTTCCCTCAAGTCTCAGTTGTCAGAGGCATTTCTCCCTCTCTTCCCTCTCTTCTTATCCCTCCTCCTCCTCCTCCTCCCTTTGCATCTTGTTTTTCCTTCTCTGCAATCCTAACAAACACATGGTTTCTATCGCTTTTTTAAAATTATCAGTATTATTATCAGTGCTTCCCCTCTGTTACAGCTGTACGGGGAGTACAGGGAGCAGCTGGGAAACTTCGCCCGACGGGAGGCTGCACGTTTGCTGACAGAGAGACAATGGAGGAGACAGGCAGGGGACAACGCCGCAGCCACCGGCCGAAGAGGGCTCGGCCGGCGACATCATCAACATCACCCTATGACCTTGGAGACGCATCACAGTCACGCATCTTCCACCAAGAAGCCTCGTCCCTACTCCAAATGCCAAGGTGAGCATTTAATTGAGTTAATCACACACACTTCCAACTGCTTTATAAAAGTAAGTACATATCATGGATTTGCAGTATACAGTATATGATATTACACAATGACTATTATTATTATCAACAGGTTTCTGGTTCAACAAATGTTTTATCATTTGAAACTTAAACATTGAATAAACATGAAATATATACGTTTTTAGTTATAATAATACAACAGAATTTGATACATTAGATAAGAAAATGTATACGGTATTATAACCCTCGGTTTTTGTACCATATTCCCCCTCAATGATATCCAGGATACAGAGGTGAAATTGAATAACACACCTTTACTTTAAACAAAATGCACGTCTGAGCTGCTGGTGCTTCACTTATTTTTTTTCAGTTTTTTTCATCTCTCCGCATTCCGGAGAGAGCAGCATTTATCTGGTGGCTTCAGTTACCGGTTACTGTGCACATTATGATTTCATATGCAACATGATGAGCTCATAAAATATGATTCACTGCTATAGTTTAATTAGGCTGCCACACAGAACACGAGGAAGCCTGGACCGGCCATTTGAGGTCAGGGGTCCTCTAATGTACCCCACTAACACTTCAACAAAACAAAGTCCCAAAAATATGTTATATTATTCATATTTTAGTCATCAGTCAGCAGCTTGTATTTTCTGTGTTACAATCTGTTACATCATTTTAAATGGAACTTTTATTCATTGCATTTTTTTGCAGTGTGTTGTTGCTTCTTTTACCAAGTAGATCTGAGTACTTCCTCCACCACTAACCTCAGTTTCTCAATAGTGATTACAACCCTGCCTGAACTATCAACAGTAAAACTTTGTGTAATCCATTATCTGCATTAATTTATTAACAAATTGACACTCTTTAGAGTGATCAGTTGCGACTGATAAATTAATATTGTGAACACATTGTGTCCGATATGGGTATATTCAACAGTCTGGTAACTGTTGAGGACATTGTGTATTGTGGAGTGTTCATGCTGTTCTGTTGCTCACACCGTGAACACATTTTCAGTTGTTAGGTGACACCTGTTGTTCTGCTGGAGGTTTGTCAAATGTGAGAAAATTGTTCAACAACAATATCACTTGAGTAATTTTGCTTCCTATTCAACATTCCTATTCAATATCAAAATCGTCAGCATGTAGTCTATGAACTTTCAAAAGATAACATCATATTATAAACTGGGTGGGAAAGGTTTGGAAGGCATACTTTGAGCAAGGAATTCTGACAAAAGACGCTCTGAGCTGTGTTATTATAGACATTATAGATTATAGAAGTCTATCTCAGTCTGTGTTGCATCAAATTTTATCACCCTGTTTTTTTTAAATATCTGAAACTTTATGGATATGGATCCCTAAAACCTCTTACAGCACAATTTTGAAGTCAGAGTATTATTACACTGGGTTGATTTAAACACTTCCATCTTTACACTGCCAGTGAATAAGTGAGTTTGTTTTTTCAGTGAGCGCGCATACATTCGGTTGTAAATGCAAAAAAACCCCACAAACCGTTCACATCGTTCTGTGTTGTATGTCTGTGATGAGCTAAAGCAACATCACTGAGTCCATAACTAAACTGCATGATTCCCTCTCAGGCATTATAACAAACCAGAAGTTAAATCAAGAGATAAATGGACACAAGATGAATCATTAATTGTACGTCTCTGTCCCAGATTGTTTGGCCCGTGTGCGGCGGTACATAGTGACCAAGATGGGGGAGGACTGGATATTCCTGGTTCTTCTGGGACTGACTATGGCTCTGGTCAGCTGGAGTATGGACTACGCCAGCGCCAAGAGTCTGCAAGGTAACACGGATCAAGGTCAAAGAGATTATGACTCTCAGATTTGCAGTTTGATAACAGAGTATTCTGGTCACTGCTGTCTGTAATTACTCAGTTTATACCCCTGTGTGTACTGCACTTTTTCTGACCCCTCTTCTCTTTCTTTTTCTGTCTTTTCTCCCTCTCTCAGCCTATAAGTGGATACATGGGGAGCTTAAGGGCAATGTCCCGCTCCAGTACCTCGCCTGGGTTACCTATCCCATGATCCTTGTGATGTTCGCCTCTCTCTTCTGTCACCTGGTTTCTCCGCAGGCCATCGGTAAGCTCTCCGTCACCTGTCAGCCTCTGTTATTCACTCTCAGCACGTGTTTTTTATTGGTTGTACCACAATTTTCTGCTTTCTGGTTGTGGGATGGCAGCAGCGCTGTTTCTTTATTTATTACACCCACTATCCTGCCACTTAGATGTCTTCTTTCCTTCTCCTTCTCTCCTCTGTTTTCTCTACAGGCTCTGGTATTCCCGAGCTGAAAACTATCCTGAGGGGTGTAGTGTTGAAGGAATATCTGACCCTCAAAGCCTTTGTAGCTAAAGTCATCGGGCTGACTGCTGGCCTGGGCAGTGGGATGCCAGTGGGCAAAGAAGTAAGCAAACACCCCCTTTTTCATCTTTTCACCATCTGTTTTTCTGTGTATCTACTACTATTGATCCAGCATCGCTGTTATCATCCTCCTTCCTCTCTTTTTTTTTTTAGTTCTCCACTTCTCTATCTGCTCTTTCTCCAAGCTCAGAGGATAATAAATCATCTTCTGTCATATTTTTCCTCTTTCTCTCCTCTCACGGGATTGAAGCAAATTTTTCAAGTCCTCAGTGAAGGAGTGCATTCATTTTCCCCATTACATTAGCGGGGCAACTGTCACATCCTGCAATTACACAGTGATATATCTGTTCTGATACAACATGTCCTAGTTTAGACTCCCTGTTTTACAGACAGTATACAGTGTCGCTTTAGATAACATTACATGTCGCTCATCTGTGTCAGTGATTTCCTCCCATCACCTCCAGGGTCCGTTCGTCCACATTGCCAGCATCTGTGCTGCTGTGCTGAGTCGATTCATGTCCATCTTCTCTGGAGTCTATGAGGTAAGCCAAGGCCCTGACCAAAACAGCCTAAGATACCCAGAAGCCTTGTGTCCTTGCTGATTACAGTCAATGCACTAATGAAGATGTGGAATGCAGTTTTTCCCATTGTAACCTCCTTTGTTGTCATCTTTGTTATATTATTATTACAGGATTCCCACCAGCTCTTAAAAATCTTTAGCTTTAGATTTGAATAAAATCAATGGTCTTGATTTTAGCCATGCTAGTCTCAAGGAATAGAAATGTCTGTCTCTTCGTTGGTCCACCACTGTGATGGTGAGACGTATATCAACAACTATTGGATGGTGATCACTGACTTTATCATCTAGCACTATTATCAGGTTTAAATTTGAACTTTGTAAAATGCTTTGGAAATAACTGATGCAATTGCCATGAGCCTCTGTTTCACTATCTGTACGGCTGATCAAACGCTGCTGAGAAAGCGTTTACAAAATAGTCGACATTGCTCTGTATTGCTTCCACTTCTCAGACCCATCTGAGAAGTGAAGCCCATGAGAGTAATCCCGAATTCTTTCAAATTACCCAGCCTGGGGCAACTCCACTGGTTGCAAAAAGAAGTCTGATTGTATGTAAGCCTATGAGAAAATGACCCTACTTCTTGCTTGGTTCATTACCTCAGTAAACACTTTCCTCGTGAGTTTATGGTATGACTCATATGTCTCAAGTCTTCTCCAATGCAGCAAGATGTTAAATTGTAATTGATTGTCCCATTTATTGTAAAATAGATGAGTATGCTTTAGGGCATGGCTGCCTGGTGCTTGACAATTCGCTACTGCAGCAACTTTTCGATTAGGATGGAGGTGAAGCAGTGCATATCCATTTCAATTCCACCATCTCACACAAATATAGTAACTTCTGGCTCCAAAAAACAAAACAAAAAACACACACACAGTGACAGCCGTAATGTCAAAATACTGTAAAATCTACTGGAGACGGACTATTGTACCTGCTAGCATGACTTTTGACCTAAATTCTTGTGTTTGATCAACACTTTTTAAATTATTTCACCATCAAGAGGATATTAAATTACAAACCAAACATGCCATTTTTGAGTCCTTGACATTCATTGGATGGTGCTTGAATTTGATGAAAGTGGGAATCCTGTGACTGTTGTTTTCTCCATCTGTCTCTCTCCCACCCAGCCCAACCCCATGCCCTCCCTTCCCTGGTCTTTGTTTTGGCTCACCCCCTCGCACCTCGTCTGTGTTTGTGTCTCACTGTATTAATAGTGTGATGGTAATGTCTGGCATGTGTATTAACAGTGACCTCCCATCTCTCTGTCTCCCTCTTCCCCTGCTCTCTCTATCTCCACCTCCCCATGGCGTTCTCATTCATCGCTGCTCGTTTGTGTCCCCACTCCTCTCTCTTTCTCCCTCCCTCACTCCTTATCCATCTCCACCCATGACCCTTAACCCCAGAATGACACCCATAACCAGGACCTGTTGGTGTGTGCGTGTGCCGTGGGAGTGGCCACCTGTTTCGCTGCCCCCGTGGGAGGCAAGTCCTGCTCTTTTCCCCCAACTCACTCAGGCACAGGTCTGCGGTCAGCTTCGTCCTCCTGAAATAACATCAGCAACACATGGACGTTAAATCTGACCTCAGACCAGTGCGCTGCATCAGAAGTGATGAATAAAACTGAATGTTTTAACCTGTCAGAAATTAAGCAGCTTGGCCTGGAATTGTAAAGTTTGACTTTAAAGGAAGAGTTCAATATTTTGGGAAATACACGCATATACTTTCCTGCTAAGAGGGAGATGAGAAGATCGATACAGCTCTATGTCTATGCGAAATACAGCCAGCAGGGAATTAGCTTAGCTTTGCATCAGGACTAAAAATCCACCTATCAGCACCTCTCAAGCTCTCTCATTAATGCGCTGTTTTGATGTGATATTGTTGTGAAACTGTATTATTTGCATTCTTGGGGCAAAAACTGTTTATGTCAGAACAAAATAGGAAAAATATGAAAACAACCACAAAATGTCAACTGCAGGAAACTTGGTTGCAAAGGCATCATCGCTGGCAGTTACATATAAATAAAGTCTGCTATCAGTACAATAGAATCAAGTCAGCTTATTTCAAAATAGATTGACATGATTTGTAACTGCTTTCACTTGTCAGTTAATTACTACTTATCTGTAACACAGCAAGATAAAGCTCATTTAGGCTAAGTATGAATGACAGGAGACTTTTCATGTGACTTTTTCTTTACTTTCAGATCGAGCCAGGTTAGCTGTTTCCCTCTGCTTCCAAACTTCATGCTAAGCTAAGGCCAATATACTCCTGGCTATAGTTTCATATCCTGTGTACAGACATTAGAATATCAAAACTCTGTCTTCCTCATATTGGTGTCCATCAACAACCGTAATTTGAATTAAACGGTTCTTTCTGCTGTCAATTTGTGAGCTTCAAAGTTTTCAGCACCACAACCCTCTTTCTGATGGGCAACAGATAAAAAGAAGTGTATATTTTTAATACAACTAATGAAGCAAAGATCACAAAAGACTCTTGCATCAGACCTCAGAATTCAAGGTCATGAATAATAAATGGAGATATTTTAAGTCTGATTTTTTTTTATGCAATCAGCTGCAGGGATTTGTCTCTTTGGACAATGTGACCACTTTGTTTCCTGATTGCTTAATAGCTTCTACTAAGTCTGATTACTGTCATTAGCATGTGCTTCCTCTGCTTAATATTCCCGTGATTTGATTTTTCCTTCCTTCTATATCACTTTTTTTTCTTTTACCATACTTCAGTGAACATTATTTATTCACTTTATTCCATTTTGCTTCTCTCTGTCAATTCTCCCCCTGTGGTTCCCCATTATGTCCTCTCCACCTTGATCTTCTATTCTCTCTTCCTCCAACTCACTCTCCTGTCTCTCTGTCTATGCCCTTGTTCCTCGTCACCTTCGTTTTCCCCCTTCATCATCTCACGCCTTTCATCCCTCGTTGTCTCTCTCATCCCTTTATTTCCCTCTTGTTTTTTTCCTCTCCCTCTCTGTTTCCTGTGTCAGTAGAACCCTTATGGTTACACAGATATTCTGACTGTTGGCTGTGCTGTAGGGGTGGGATGCTGTTTCGGCACTCCATTAGGAGGTACTGTACGACTTGCACGTTGCCTCTTACAATCAAAACTACTGCACACAACATCCCTCTGCTCTTCATACACTGTACTATGTTCCAGTTGAAATGTATCAGTTCAGAAAACTATCCGTGTTTCTTATTTGAGTCTGAATTTTATTGAGACCCTTCGACCCTTGGTTGACAGTTGGTCAGACAAACAAGACATTTTTGAAGGTCAACTTTCATTTTTAGGTTGAATTAATTATTAAAGCTGCTGTATGTGATTAACCTTTATTTAATTAGTGTTAAATAGCTTTCAAACAGTAATCAGTGTTATAGAGTGTTTGGTCAGCAACCCATGTCTCCTCTCCACCTGCTCATGCAGTACAAGAGAAAATTCATTTTCTTGTATCCCTGTCGTCTTTATCCAATCAGGACAGAGATTTCTATAAAGAGGTGGTCCTGTCTGCTCGTGAACACAGAGAGAGCAGGACCGCAGAACGAATGCTCACAGCGGCTTTAAAATACATGTTAGTAGTAACTATACTCGGTATCCATCAGTGTGCATCTACAAAACATCCCTCGACATGCACAAGCTCAAAACAACATTTACAGCTTAGTTTTTACATCACCATAAAAAAGAAACTAAGTACATTGTGGGTCCTTAAATATTGTTTATAGCATCCTTGTCTTCTGTTCAGCAGTTTTCATCTTGTTCAGAATAATGTGTCTGATGGCTCCGATGCTTATTATATTGCTTCACATGCTGATTACGCCTGTGTGTGTGTGTGTGTGTGTGTGTGTGTGTGTGTGTGTGTGTGTGTGTGTGTGTGTGTGTGTGTGTGTGTGTGTGTGTGTGTGTGTGTGTGTGTGTGTGTGTGTGTGTGTGTGTGTGTGTGTGGATGTGTGGGTGTGTGTTTGGTTGAATTATAGTGTGTGTATTCATTCCCTGTAGTTCTCCTGTTGTGTATAATTACACCCTCAGCTTTAAGTGTTTTTGGACTCATTCTGCTTATTTAACTAATTTCTGTCTCCTCTCTCTCTCTCTCTCTCTCTCTCTCACTCACTCACTCACTCACTCACTCACTCACTCTCCTCTTCTCCTCTTCCTCCTTTCCTATCTCACACCATCCATCCTCATTTTCCTCCCCTCCTCTCCCTCTGTCCCTCTCTTCTCACCCCCTCTCTCTCTCTCCACCACCACCAGGGGTGTTGTTCAGTATTGAGGTCACGTCTACCTACTTTGCGGTGAGGAATTACTGGCGGGGATATTTTGCCGCCACGTTCAGCGCCTTCATATTCAGGGTGCTCTCTGTTTGGAACAAGGATGCTGGTGAGGAACAGAACACACAGACACCCACGGACACACACGCATACACACTGTTGTAAAAGACTGCTGAGCTGGCATTTAATGGAAAGTAGCTGAATATGACAGCTAAGTAATATTTGCTTCTTTAGATAAACCAGAAATATTTCAAGTCATCACCTACAGTATTTTCACAATCCACCAGCACCAACAAATGAAATATTCAAAACTTGCATTAACATCACTGCAGCATGTATTTCCTTTACAGTGTCAATTCTTGCAGTTTATAATAATCTTCAAATTACGTTTTACAAATGAGCTACAACTCAAAGTCGGAAGCCTAATAATCATCTTCCAAAATATCTTGCAACAGAGGTCAGCTGTCATATGTTAAGTTCTTACAGTTTCTTTCTTCTGCCCCAAAAGGGTGTTTTCAGACATAGAAAGCAGCCACAAAAGCTCGGATAAACCCACTGTACACTACAGATGGGGACATTTAGAGATGGTGAAAATGATGTAGCAATAAGCATCTAAAGAAAAAGATTTTTCCCTCAAGAGGTGGTGGGGACCAAAAACAGAGCTAAAAGGGAAGTTAATATTGGGTTTAAATCCATCAGGTGGACATGTACTTACTCCAGGGAGATAAAAATGTTGCTCTGTGTCTGTTGGATGTGTAAATAAGCACCGGTGTGGCCGAGAAAAAAAAAAAGAAAATCAATTTTCCAAGTTCAGAGTCCTGCAAACATGTTTGAAATATACCCAACCTGTAATTTTTGTAATGAATGAATCCTTTTATTCATGACAAAAGGCTGTCTTCCCTCTTCCAGTACTCCATTATATATATTATTTTAAGTCCATCATTTGATGTTCACCTCAAACTCAAGATATTGAGCAACGAAAGAATGAGGGACTGAGATTAAATGTTTGTTTGAAGTTTATGATTTTCTTTGTTACTTTTCTTTTTCTCTCAGTCACAATCACAGCTCTCTTCAAAACTAACTTCCGGATGGATTTCCCTTTTGACCTGCAGGAGCTGCCTGCATTCGCAATAATAGGGTGAAGATGTTTATGAATATGTGTGTATGTGTGTGTGCAGTGATAATGTTTGCCTTTCTTGCACCAGCTCTTGGTTTGCTATTGACAGTAGGGCAGTGGGAAGTAATTCACTTTCAAATGTGACTGATGGCTGTTATATTATTATGTATAACAAATTAGATTATTATTACTCATACAATGATGTAAAAACAGGATTTCATAGTTGGATTTGGTTGAGGTGCAACTCATTTTGAACCAATTTGAATAGGACTGCAAACGACGGTTCTTGTCATTACGTATTTATATGCTCATTAATTTCTCTATTGATTGTTTGAATGATTGGTTTGTACAAATTGGAATGAGTAAAATCAAAAGGAGCAAATTCTCACATTTGAGAAGCTGGAATATTTCATTTTACACATCATATCTATACACTGTAGTTTAGATTAAAACAAACCATCATGTATTAAGCTAGTCCTTTGTTTTATATACAATCATATCAATTTGTAAAGTATCTGGTTAATAAAACTGTCAAATGTCACAAAGTAAAATTCACATTTTTTTTTTTTAAACATAGTGGAGTATAAGGACAGAAACACCTCAGTAAAGCACCATTACCTCAGCTCAAAGTACAGTACTTCAGTAAGGGTACTCAGTTGCGTTCCAGTAGTCCTACCTGTGTGCGTGATGCAGTGAGAGCAGTAAGAACAAGGTTTTTCTCGTGTTTTAGGATCTCGTGTGGCTTCCTGGGGGCGTTCTTCGTCTACCTGAACAGACAGGTGGTTCTTTTCATGAGAAGACCGACAGCGCTCACACGCTTCCTAACCAAACAGTGAGATCCCAACAGACAAACACACACACACTCACACACAAACCGTGCATTCCCTGCTGCTGTGGATTAATGGACCCCTCGGCTCTAAAACTACAGTGATTCTGGTAGCAGACATTGTTCCAAGGAACTCAAACCATTTGCGCATTCAAAGCCAATTCTTCTTAATGTATCTCAGCTCCCCTCTCTGAACTCATCAGTCTCACAA
This sequence comes from Acanthopagrus latus, assembly GCF_904848185.1. Classification (NCBI taxonomy): domain Eukaryota; kingdom Metazoa; phylum Chordata; class Actinopteri; order Spariformes; family Sparidae; genus Acanthopagrus; species Acanthopagrus latus. The sequence goes on from NC_051055.1 coordinate 20,202,098, forward strand.
CACTGGCCGGGACAGCAGCAAAGCCTTAACAACCTTTCAGCCAGTTATTCACTCAGTGTGGAGATTCACTTATCCTCTGAGACTCAGCAGTCAGGGAACATTAGTCTCCACCATTAGAAAGCGTCGAGCAGCAGCACCAGGAGAGCTGTACAATCAGTAGTGGTACACACTCACAATGTTATTTCTGTCACAAGCATCGCTTACTCTGCCTGTTGGGTGTTTCTGAGGATACACCATGTATCTTGTGAATGGTTGAACATGTGTGTGATTGTTTGTCTGTTTGTTTGTTTGTTTGTGTACACCCAGTCGATTAATCTATCCAGGTGCAGTGACGTTTATCATCGCCACCTTCACGTTTCCTCCTGGATTTGGACAGTTTATGGCTGGAGAGGTGAGGCTGAATCAATCTCACGCACTCTGGTTTCTTTTTAATGTATTTTCATCAATATTTATGATATCTTTGAAAAACTAGGCCAGGTGGATGTAGATCAAGTGGTTTAGTCAACTAGTAAAACGCACGTGAATCCCTGCCTGAACTTTGGGGAGAGTTGCATTATGGGAAACCTGGGTAGTTAGCAGGTTTTCACGGGAACTTGTGAAAATATTAAGACGTTATCATAATTTTTAAAACTGTCCATTTTGAGTCCGACAATGTAATGATTGAATAACCGAATATAATTTCCTGCCCCTGGCCTTACCGAAGGACATGATGTGCACACAGCTGCACTGTTGAGAAACAATCACATTAAACTGTTTACGTGTGTCTGTCTCCTCTGGCAGCTGATGCCCAGGGAGTGCATCAACTCCCTGTTTGATAATTTCACCTGGACCAAAATCTCAGGATATCCTCCTCCGCCCGGCCTGGGTCGCTCATCCGCATGGCTCCATCCACACGTCAGCGTTTTTGTCGTCCTCGTCCTCTTCTGCGTCATGAAGGTACTTCTCCCCCCTGCTGTGTGCAGCCAGTGTTCCTTCAAATATATGTGAGACATGAAAAACCCCCTCTAGGATTGGTTTCGATTCTACCTTGATCCTGTTTTTGTGCTGCAGTTCTGGATGTCAGCAGTTTCCACCACGATGCCCATCCCCTCGGGCGCCTTTATGCCAGTGTTCATATTAGGTAAGAGGATTTTGTAATGCGAGCGCAGTATCTCCTGCTGAGCTTCAGTTCAATTTGTCTTTACCAGCATGTCTTATCTCTGTCCTCAAGGAGCTGCTTTTGGTCGCCTCGTAGGAGAGATCATGGCCACTCTTTTCCCAAATGGAATCCTGTTTGATGGGATAGTCTACCGCATCCTGCCGGGAGGTTATGCTGTCATTGGTCAGTCTCTTAATCTTAGTGCTGATCTCAGGTTCCCCATTGACCTGGAGACTTACTGAAGGCTTGTAGATTTGAGAAAATGAAGTAATGCCTTAAATGAATGACTGTTAATGACTAGAACTCTTTCTGTCCTGACATTTAAACTGCTCTTCCTACAGTTCAAATATGTTAATCCAGCTGCAGTTTAAGATTCATTTCACCATTTTCACTTGACTTGGTGGCATCTTTGGTCAAAATGATGTCTGGAAACAGTGTAATTACCCAAAACATTTCAGTTTCTTCTAATTAAACCTTTTTAAAAACTCTTGGCTTGATGTGTACATTTGAATGCTTTTTGAATCTTGAATGCTAATAGTATTTAAATACTTCACATTGTGATTCCTGCCTCTCTTTTCAGAGGAATCAGATGGAAGAATAATGCTTTACCCCAACCCTCTGCTTTCCACCAGGTGCGGCAGCGATGACGGGAGCCGTCACACATACTGTTTCCACTGCAGTAATCTGCTTCGAGTTGACCGGTCAAATCTCCCACATCCTGCCCATGATGGTGGCGGTCATCCTTGCGAACATGGTGGCCCAGGGTCTGCAGCCTTCTCTCTACGACTCCATCATCCAGGTGAAGAAGCTGCCCTACCTGCCTGAGCTGGCCCTCGGGCACATCAGGTAACGTTAAACCCTTATTCTTTGTGTTTATGTTTTCCATACAGCTAAGAGACAAGTATTTATTGTTGTATCTCTGTATCCTCAGCAAATATAACATCTTTGTGGAGGACATCATGGTGCGCAGAGTGAAGTTCCTGTCTTCTCATTCCACCTATCGGGAACTGAACCATCTGCTGGAGAACACAACGCTGAAAACCATCCCGCTGGTCGACTCTAAAGGTCGGCTGACTTACTGATATTGATTCCTCTTTTATGTCTGTTCAGTAGTTGAAGCTACAGCCAGGAGAAAGTTATCTTAGCTTAGTAAAAGGACTGAAAACAGAGGTCACAGCCAGCTTACCTGTGTCCAAGATGAAATGTATTTGCCTATGAGAGAATCAGATCAACAATGCAAGAGTCCAGACCAAGTGCCAGACCAAGCCAGCACCCTGCTGTCTGTAGCTTTATAGTTAATGTACCAGCATGAGAGTGGTATCGATCTTCTCATCTACCTCAAGAAAGCAGATGAGCATATTTTCCAAAATGTTTGAACTCTTCCTTTAACACTTCTCTCTTCAGAGTCCATGATCCTGCTGGGCTCCATTGAGAGGACGGAGCTTCAAGCTGTCTTTGACTGGTGGCTCTCACCAGAGAGGCGAGTCTTCGAACGAGGTCAGAGCTCACCGGGCCAGGGCTCCAAAGTCAGCTGGGAGTCCTTCAGCTTTGTGGACGAGGAGGGCGGAGAGGAGGGTGCAGACAAGGTGAAAAGAAAACAGAGATGTTCTCATAGTAAGTAGGTTAGCTTGAAAAAAAGTATGACGCAGTTACCAACCGTGTTGTTCCTGCAGACTGCTCCAGTGCAGGAGGAATGTAACGGCCCCATGCCGTCCCCTAAACCTCAGGAGCCCTCCACCAACCACACAGGCTCCGGTAACATGACATTTCCTCAGCGCATAAAGACAAGTCCACCCATCAAGTGTCGCATCCTCTCTCCTCTTACATGTGTTGCCATATCTCGTCCTCAGACAAGCGCAAGCTGCCGTCTGTCAGGAGGACCCTTCAGAGACTCTTTTCCTCCACGTCGTCGTCAGGCCAGACTGACACTCAGGTACGCCGCTAAGATCAACCTCGCATGCTCATCATTTTGACCCCTAAAGCTCAGAGCGCATCACTGATCTGCTGTCGAGAGAGGCAGTGACAGCTCAGACAGGGGCATCACTCCAACCTGGCAGCTCGAGCCAACTTCACTAATGCGACGGGGTGGGCAGGACATGATGCATACATGAAGGAGTTGACATGTTTTGCAGTGGGTGATGACATTAAACCACCAGGGGTCATCTTATCATCATGTATGGCTTTTTCATACTGACTGGCTACCCATCCATCTGTCCCTCGCTCTTTCTGTTCCCGTCTTTCTTTAGGAGACCACGGCCCCAACACTGACCGACACCATGTCCCCAGAGGAGGTACAGTATCTTATTGATTCAGCATCACGCAGCCAATAATAAGACAAACCATCCAAAGAAAAAACTTAGATACTCAGAGTCCATCTTTCTGCCTTGTGATTGGCTGTTGCAGATCAAAGCCTGGGAAGAGGAAGAGCTGGACAAACCAGTCGATATGGAGCAGATTCGTATAGACCCCTCCCCGTTTCAGCTGGTGGAAAGAACGTCACTGCACAAGGTGACCACAGCAACACCTGGCTGACATTTACACACCGTGATGGTGCAGTTATAAGTTGTGCACCGTAACCATTTCATATTTACAAGCAGCAGATTGTAGAGGGAATGATTTGACATTTTGGGAGACGTATTTGTACTTTTTTGTCACAAACAAGATAATGCGAGGTTCGGGCTGCATTCAGACCAACTTGCATGGATAAACGCAGCCCTGTTGTTCATTTGAATGGATCCATTAACTCTGTGGGAGTAACAGCACAGGGGGCTGCACAGATGAAATGCATGGCTGCTCATGATAAAAGGATAACCGGGCTCTAATTTTAAAGCACGCTTGATTTTACTGTGTCCTTCCTCTAGTTTTATATTGAGCATAGAAACATGGGAGTGATCAGTCTTTTCATTGAACTCTTGGCAGGAAGCGTTGATCAAGCATTAAAACACAGTACAATGTAAATGTTAACATTTTCACATTTATGTTTATTTATTTTTTTTTACATTTTATAGGAGACTATGAAAGAGAGCTGGATGAAGTCTTCCTTCAGTTAAATTTTGAGCACCAAGGGGGACTGTCATGCACAAATCAGCAATAATGCTGTAATGTTATTTAGGTAACTAGTTAGCTACTGAGACACCAGCAAGCTAATTGTGATAGATTTATTGCTAGGGTGATGGAGCCCTTACATCTGAATGCAAAAAACTGAGACGTAGGGCCAAGTGGTACATGTAGGAGCGAGGGATGTATTGGGATTGGACCTAAAAGTCAGGATGTCCGCTTGAAATCTTGAATTTCATGCTGTAAAAGAGCCATACAAGTCCCCTTATACGTGTGCAGAAATGTTTTTTTTTTCGAGGATCAGAGCAGTCATTCAAGCAGAGCACTGTCACACCACAATGCGTTTAACACTGTCTGGATGATGTCCTTTCTCTTTCATTACTCAGACCCACACTCTGTTCTCTCTGCTCGGTCTCAGTCACGCCTATGTCACCAGTATTGGAAAGCTGGTGGGCGTCGTGGCACTGAAAGAGGTAAAGTCGCTTTTTCTTTTCTTTTTTTTTTTTTACTCCTCTTCATTTTTCTCTTTATCTGCATGTTTTAGTTGGCCCTTTTGGTTTAATGCATCACAATATCGAGATGTGATGATCTCATGCTGTGGGCAGTCATTCTGTCACAGAGTGCATCACGCTTTACGCTCTAATTCATGTGGTTATTCCACTTACCGCCTACAACTCATCTCCCCGGATGTTCTTTTCAGTGATACAACGTGTCACTTCAACACGTTTCACTGCTGCGTTTGCTCCGACCTCTTTCTCTCCTCTAACAGTTACAGAAAGCTATAGAGGGCTCAACTCGCAGCGGGGTGAGGCTTCGTCCCCCTCTGGCCAGCTTCAGAGATGCCAGCAGGAAAGCCAAGAAGCACCAGCCTCCCTCGTCCACCCCTTCCTCACCCACTCGGGACAGAGACCTGTGGGGGGAGGGAAGCAGGATGGAAGGGGAGCTGGTCAGGAAGGAGTCCAAGGAGGATTCGCAAGAGAAGGCATCATCTTCCCGGGGAGCTCCCGGGTGTGACACGGATTCCTCCTCCCCCAGCAGCATGGGGAGTACCAGCGGCGCCTCCCCTGCCACGAAAGGAGCTGACGGTGCTTCAGAGGAGGCAGCGTCCCCCTCTACCTCCTCCCCTACCTCACGTTCACCCTCTGCCTCACCTGTGTCACCCACCAGCCCTGTCCTCACACTGTCCTCCCTGCAGGAGGAGAGGGAGAGCGAGGACTCAGATGAGCCCATATAGACGGGGTTTAGGAGAAAAGACTTTTTGATTTCGCTCCTTTCTCCCAGAGACAGCTGCTGTCTGGGTGGAGGAGTCAGGGTCACCTGCAGACGTTCAGCTCACAGCGAGCAGGACGGGCTGGTGCACACACAGCTCCTGAAACTTGTAGTACTGGATATTTTTTCTACTCTTACGACAATCTCACTTTTTCACTCAGAATCTCAGGTGCCTTCCTGTGTCTTTCGAACTGCAGACGAACAAACACGTTCCGTCCTACATGTCACTGATGTTCAATGTCCATCCATATCTCGGAAATGTTGAATGTAGCTGTGCATCATTTATCAATGTTAATTTCACAAAGTACCTTTGATTAAACATTAACTGGCAGCAATGAACTGTATGATAATGAAATGATATATCGATGACGACTTAATTAATTTGACCCAGAGGTCAAACAGATCATGCATTTAAAGTTTACTGATTGAGGTTAATTTATCTTATATTTTATCATATATTTTCTGTATGGTAAATATTCAAATCATTATTACCTGTCTGTAATTTTTAAAGATAATAAATATTAAAATTGTCTACTAGCTTATTTTTATTATTTACAACACTATGGCGACAATCAGAAAAAAAAACTGCAGTTGTGAAGCTGTAATGAGGCACAGCACCATGGCACACTAAATGTCAAAATGCTATAGTCACATAGTTGTAGTTTAATATGTCGGCATGCTAACACTTGCTAATTATAAGCATTTGAAAAAAACGTGCGACTGAGGCCGATGGGAATGTTTTGCACATAGCTGTATTCAGACTTCAGCCCTGGTGGAAAAAAACGCAGCCATCTCATTCATTTGAGTGGAGCGACTCCAGCGATGCAGCGGACTGCGGGAGTCCTCTCGCAAAAGAAGTCGAACCTGGCATTGCTACTTTACCGCAGTGCATCATCATCATCTGACAAGGCATTTCACTGCCAAATCAAATACAAGCAAGTGTGCATTCCTGGCAGACTACTTAAAAAAATGAATGCTGTATTTTTTGTTGTTTAGCTTGCAACTGACGAAAGTTTAAAAAGTTGCCGCCATGAGAATTTCAAGAGTTATAAAACCTTGTCTGTGACTTTTATTAACAACAGTGCATATAATGTGATATGCCTCCAAAGTCATATATCTGTTGCTCAAGGAGGCCTTAAAGAAAAAGTTCAACCAAAAATGAAAATTCAGTCACTCTCTACTCACCCCCATGCCTGACAATTAGACTCAAAAATCAATTATGTTTCTTTAGAACTGTTTTAAGAGTCTGCCTACGTAACATTGCTTTAATTGTCCTTCTAAGCACACACACTGGCTTGCCTCTCACAGCAACGTTATCTGCTTTCTTTGTCGAGTAAGTTTTATAAAGTCGCCTAAAAAGCACACCGTTCAGGATTTTTGCACTTATTATTCTCTTGTCACCACAGCAGGTGAACCTATTCTGGAGGAAGACATCACAACAACCAGGTGTGCCTACAAGCTAGTACAAGACAACAGCAGAAGTAGGTCATCATAAAAATAGGCAAGGTCGCTCTCATTATCTCGGATGGATGAAAATAAAATGGCTTAAATTGCTAAAATGGGTCGTCAGATATACATGCCCTCCCCCCAAGTAAAGTCTACGTGTGGGAAACACTGGTCAGGTTTCTATAACTTGTATAGCTTTACTGTACAGAGTCGAATCTGACTCAAACTTAACATGTTGGATAAGAGACTTGGATTACACTAAACAAGCATTTTATGGGATTTTTTGTTGTTGTTTTTTCACATTTTAAAACAGTCCCCATCTACTCCAGTTGGTTAGGAGAATGCTGCAACGCTGTTTCCCTGTGAAGCTTCAGAAAGGGCTAATCTCATCTGACTCTCAGTTGGCGTGAGGTTGCGTAGATGAGGACTTACATTTCATTTTTGTGAGCTTTTCCTTCAATCCTGAATATTATTTAATGTCACCTGTGCATGAAGCAAAACCTCCCACCAACATCGGTTTGATTTCTGTTCGGACCAAAGCGGTGGATTCACAGACTGATACGCTACTAGGGTGGCTTTAAAAGAAATCTCACAGCGTTAGTGTTCCAGTATTCAGATTTTAAAAGCAAATATCTCTGAGCATCTACACAGTTTTGCCCTGTGAAGGTCAACAGTGTGTTTCAGTCTTTGATTCCTATGTGAGCCTGAACAAATAAGCAGCCAGTCCCTGTAGAGGAGGCCTGTCTCTGAGAATTTGTCATTAATATTCTCCTGGCATAAAATCCCTGATAAAGACTGGAGAGGAATGTTTTTTGGAAAAGCCTGACAGGCTGGCTTACTCTGCTGCCAGGTCCTTGGTGACTGCTGTTTTGTCTGACAAGCACCAATGAGTTGGCCAGAGACGACGGCTGCCGCCAAACACGGTTAAAAAAAGACACATCACACACGTGTTAAGGCTCGGGAGAGAGCAGGGCGAACGTGTGAGAATGTAATTATTTACACCCTGGAAAAGACATCCACACATGTGCACAGGAAAGTGGCATTTGTTGCTTTGTTTATTTGCTCTTTCTCCACCAGAGGAAAAGAAGAGGAGACAGGTAGAGGAGCTGGGGGGGGGGGGGTCGCAGGAGGTTCTGTCGTGCAGGAAAAAGGAGGAGAAACAGGAAGAAACAGAGAGTTGTTGACAGTAGAGGGGGAGAGAGAGGGGGAGGTGGGGGAGGAGGGGACCACGTGGAAGAACCGTTCTGTGACAACCGTCCAACGAGCATGCATAGGTGTGAGTGTCATGAGTGCACACTGGCATCACCAGTCACACTGCCTCATTTCAGAACAAGTAAATCCAATTTTATAGACTTTTACAGAAGCCATCCAATTTTTTTTTTTTAACAGCTTTTTTTTTTTTTTTTTTTTTACAGCGGTTACCTGTTTTGCGACACATTTCCAAATTATATCTATGTTACATGTCTGATTGCCTCAAATCCCCTTTGGTTGATGTGAAAACGTAAATTTTTTTATTTTTTTTTTTCATCAGGCAGTGATTCTTCCAACAAGACAGCAGACAACTTACTGTACACTGACAGACAGAAAGACATACAGACGGACACGAATATACAGAACAGATACAAAGAGATAGAAAGAGAAAGCGAGTCGAAGGAGAAAGGCAGAGGACCAGAAGCAGATTTTTGAGCATCATGCCTGCAGAGAAGTTACCGTTTACTCTTGGAAGAATGGCAGTAGAATCATACAAAAAGAGGAACTCAATCGCAAACCAGTCGTTTGTTAACAAAGATGTGATCAGTAAACCTTAACATCCACAGAAATATATTTGGCTTCTTGTTATTAGTTTATTCATTCATTGCGATTTTGATAAACAAAAACAAAAAAAGGAAAGAAAAGCAATAAGATCACCCAAATTGAAGCAGTTTCTTTTTTATCCTCTTGTGATCTTTTTTTTTTTTTTTTTTAAGCCAAATTAGCCTTGCGGTTGTTGCAATCAGCGAATATAAAGCGTCGGTCTTCCCACAACATTATGTCTTTAAAGCCGAGTTGACTCATAAAAAGAAAAAGATACTGCTCCCAGAAGGGCTGTTACCTACATGAAAGTATAGACTCTGTACAAGCTGTCACATTACTCCTCCCTGCCAAGTAATTGTTCAATAAATAAATGAATATGTGCCATTGTGTAAAGACATTCTGTTTTGCAGTTTTGAGCCCTCTCGAGTCACTAAGCAGGGGTCCTTGGAGTGAAATAAAATGATGATAGGTTTGTTTATAATTGAGAGCTGCCAAACTACCCACCTCTAATCTCTCAACAAGGTGTCGGGGTGTGTTTTTTTTTTTTTTTTTTCCTTTCTTGGTGTTAAAGTGCTCGAAACCACGAAACAGGATAACTTTAAGACCATGACACCTATTCTAACTTATACTGGAAGGGATTAGAAGTCAGTAGAAAAATAAACATTGTCCCCCAACATTGCATAAAGAAGCAATCAATAAATAAAATTCATTCAAGTCAATAAATTGTTTTTTAATATCACATATATATATATATATATATATATATATATATATATATATATATATATATATATATAGAAAGTTTCTCACACAATCATCAAAGTGGGAGGAGAAGGTGCTCCCGACAGAGAAAAGATGAAAACTGGTGGTGTGTTGTTGTTGTAAAGTCTGTCAGTGAGTTCTTGACTTATAACTCCTCCTCCTCCTCTTCCTTGTCACTGGGAAACACCCATCCTTCCTCAGGCGAACGAAAAACTAACAAAAAATAAAATGAAAACATGCTTCCTCAAACATCATTAATAATCACTATCACGCTCCAGGCAGCTGCTTCACAGTAATCACGACAAGCAGGAAGACACCGATCTGTTTTTCGGCTCTAGTGTTCAGTCCCCAGTCTTCTGTCCTATTCCCTGATTGGCTGATTGAGCGGCGCACGGGCTGTAATCTCCCATCCCGTGCGGCTCAGACCTACTACTGTTCTCGGACTTGGAGCGATCGGCTCTATTTACAACACAACATTCCTCTGTTTCCTTTGCCTTTGAGTGACGGTACACATGAGGAAAAACAACAGCAACAGCAAAAAAATAAATCAGGCCGAAAAAGTGTGAGCTCGAGAGCAATCCCAAAATAAAGCGGGACTGAGAACGTGTAAAAAAATAAAGAAATCATACTGTAGTAGAACAGTTGTGACTGTAGGTGAGAGGCGATTCTTATATACTCTATTTACATCTATATGACAGGGCTGACACTGGGCAGTTGGGAAGCCAGTGTTTCGCCTGCCTATTGCTGGTTACAATTTAGATATTTGTGTGTGTGTGTGTGTGTGTGTGTGTGTTTGTGTGTGTGCAGCTGTGGTGAGCAAGCATCTATTTTCCAACGGCTCCCTCCCACACGTTTTAAAAGCCTCACTTGTTTATCTTTGTCTGATTCTGTCCCAAGTGGAGACATCCAAAAAAAAACAAAACAAAAAAACACACCGCTCATGTACTGCCGTCCGTCCGTCCGTCTTCCAGTACATTCAGATAGTGGTTATCATCCTCAATTTACCGCGACTACGTCTATGGAGAAAAGCAGCTGAGGGTTTTGTGTTGTTAAGTGGCTCGGTTTTGGTTGCTGAAAGCTTTCAGAGTGGGTTCTGGGGTTAACATCAACCGTCCAAAGGCAACCTCTGATCTGTTGGATTGCATCAGTGCAAAAGAGATTCGCTTTATGCAGCTCTGTCTTTTTTTTTTATTTCACGCGCCGCTCACGGGCCCACCTTGGAAACTATGGTTCAGTGCAAAGTCTATACAGTGCTGTATAGTACAGGTACTCCATAGTGCTCTGAAGAAACATGCATACAGAGAGACAGAGTAGGAAGCACACTATCTTACAGTACAATCCTTATCTGTGCAGAGTTCAGTGTGTGCAGGAAGGGCCTGTCCCTGGGTTGTGCCTCGGGCATCCTGGTGCCACAACGTCATAGAAGGATTCATTTTAGAGGGTTAATCTGCGTTTCACTGAAACGCTGACATTTTCGGAGCCTACTTGAATTACACGTGAGATCATCTGGGTTGCCGTTATTAAAGTATACTGTGGGTGTTTCGATGCAACGGGGAAATTAATTTGATTAAACACTAATATGTTGAGTGACAGCTGTAAACAGAGTAGTTCCCCCGGAGGAAAACCGTTATATCTTATCATACACTTATACATAGATTTTTGTCTCATCCTTTTTGTTGCTTTATTACAAAATTATTCTTATAACGTTTTATTATGATAGATTTTCATTATTATTATAAGACGATGACAGGGTCGAGTTGCTTGTCTTCATAAAAAGCATGCATGTTTCCGTTCCCCTCCTCTTCATCTCAACTTGGTTTCATTCCCCCTGATGGAAATGACTTGGACAGTTGGTGTTCCCCCTCCTTTTCCTCCTCCTCCTCCTCCACCTCCACCTCAGTGTCTCCGTTACCTTTGGGATGTAAGGCTTTCAATAATAATAGGTGTCCTTTGTTGCATCAGCTCCTGTCTCACTATGAGTCCACTTCCAGAACTGTTTCCCACCATTTTTAAGAATTCATCTCGCAACCAAAAAAGTGGTGTTTTTGATACCTGAAAAGGAACAGATTAATAGATATATATTGTATTATTTGTCATTCCTCGCTGACTCCCCAGTCAGTTTGTAAGAAGGAGTCTCTTGACAGCCAGGAACTCAGTTGGTTGCCACGGAAGCGTCTGGCCCCTCCTCGTCCCTCTCCTCTCGCGTCTGAGCGAGGCCGGAGGTGACGTCGGAGGCCTTCCCCTCTGTGAATAGCTCTGCCGGTGGTTGCCCCGGACTACTGCCTCCAGAGGCAACCCCTTGTTGCGTGGGCGGGGTCAGCGTGGCCGACTCTGGCTCCATGCACAGTGTCCCCTCGTCCTCCTGATCAGGGCACACACCAAAGGTTTAAGTCAGACGAGGTCACACACGCAAGCTGTTTAGTTTACAGCCATACTGGTAATCTTGAAGGTTTTATCACATTTCCTGTAACTCTTTTATTAGTTACATTACTGCGAACTCTATTCCACAGGTTTGTTGATTGATTTTCTATCATTCAGGCTACCAGCAGAGCTCAAGTTTCACAGGAAAAGAACTTCCCAGGCTTGAAATGGGCAATCCATCACAGTCGACATTTAGGAGGAAAATTTAGCAGCCATTATTGTTCTGCGCTGAATCACATCACATGCTACAGGAAGCTGCTGAAAAACTTCACATTCATAAGTTCTGTCTTTGGGGAAATTAAACACAACAGCATCATGAGAGGGATAAATGAATTAGGTAGTTTTTTAGATTAAAAGAGTTCATAAATTGTGCTTTCATAAAGTTGGGGAACTCACAAGGAACAGATAAACAAAGAAGCATCTGATTTGTAGTCCCTAGTGTTGGGCAAGTTCCCTAAAATTGGAGTGGATCCTACAACTCCCATAATGCAACACAAAAGCATCTTTCATCAGGCCCTCCCTGCTTTGCAAATGCTGAATTTTACCAAGCCCAACCTCAGTTTGAAACACAACACTACTATCATGGGAGCATACAAAAACACAGTTTTAACCGTCTCAAAATAAAAATATTGTTTCCATTTGTCAAAGAAATTAGCATTCAAAGTAATTTTACCTCCGAACTGGACTCGTCTGAAGAAACTTCAGTACATGTATTTATTCACTGTTTCATGCTTCATGTTCCTCCGAACTTGGGGTGTCACAGATAATCGGTATTGAGAATGAAATTTTGATATTGTGTTAGTAACAGCCACATGATAATAATGTGTAAATGATCCAACGCCTCCTAAATCGCTTCTATTTCTTTCTGTGCTCACTTTGTTATAGTAGATGGCGGTAAAGCACCTTTACTGTAGTTGCCAACCACCACACACAACGGAAAAAGAGGGAGAATAAGCTGCAGTAACAGTGAACTGTTACATTAATGGTTACACAGACTTTCTCTCCACCTTGCGACACTCCACAGACAAAACTCACAATGACCAAAGTTAAGATGAATTCGATTGAGAGCATTTGTTTTTATTTTTTTTATTTCTGTTTTTCTCGAAAAAATTGTTATCTTGAATTCTATTGGCCACGATAATCATCCAGTGATTATCTTATATCATATTGTGACAGCCCCACTCTGAACAGAAACTCTCAGTCCAGCTGTGTGTTTAGCTCTGCTGTTAGCTGTTAGCTCCCTAGCCAAACACACCACAGGACTGCCCACAAGCATCTAGCAGTTAACAGTTAACTGCATCCGTTTGGATTTTAATACGTCTGATTTTTTATGGGTCTCGCGCCAGGTGCCAGCTATTGATAGTAACTGTAGCAATTAGAGCTGCTTGTCTTAAGCACATTTTCTATCATCCCTGGGATGCAGGGAGGCCGTTAGCCTCAAGCCCTGTAACACAGACCCTCTGTTAGCATCACCAGTGTTATTTTTAACAATTTGTAAAAGCTCCCTTCAGAGTCACAAAAGACATTATGCAACAGTTTTAATGGGCAGTTTAGTGGGTGGAGGTGCTTTTTCATGAAGGTTGCTGGTCAGAAGTGAATTCCCAAGTTTCCCTGCAGGAACAATTAAAATTGTTTTCAAACCTTACACAACAATTACATGACTTATGACTTACTGTAGAGGTCACTGATCACTGCAAGTTGACGTTCATTTTCAGCAGTGGTGGGTGTTTGATAATCAACAGACATGATCCTAGGCAACTTCACAACATCATCAAATTCCATCTTTTGTTACTGTTTTGATTGCGAGACCCCTGCTGACAGAAATTACATACTGTGGGTCAAATAAACCAAAAACCACAATTTCTCAGATCCCAAGGGAGCTATTACTTGTTTTGTCCAGCCAGCAAACCAAAACCAAATTAATTTACAAAAATATAAATCGAAGTAGCAGCAGATCTTCACAGTCGCTTGATGGCTTTAATGATTATCACAGTATTAATGAGTGCTCTGTTGACTGTTTTTTACCCCACTGACATTAACTGGAACCAACCCTTACCAATGCAGAAATTATTGGAAATAAATCTTTAAACGTAAAGTGGAATAAAACCACCGGCATGATCTTTTACGATGCCTTCTCAGCAATTCACAGATCAAATATTAAACACTGATGCTGTAATTTTATGTCATCTAACCCTAAATTCACCTCTCACCTTGACATCCTCCTCCTCCTCCTGCTGCTCCAGTAGCGGCGAATGTTCTGTTCCCACCATCTCGTCTCCAGAGGGGACGCAGAGGCTCGGCTCCACCACCGCCGACACACCCATGTAGCCGCCAGCCTCCGTCTGATAGGCCTCCATCTGGCCCGTGTTCCACAGATCGACCAATGGTGGGTGAGCGGAATGGACCAGACTGTGTATGGTGCTGTTAGGCGTCGCTTGCAAAGAGTGGTTGGTACTGTGCAGCCTGTGCTCCAGCGACTGTGAACACAGCGAGGAGGAGGAAGAGTTAGAGGCAGAGCTGAGATCTGCTGCTTGTTCGCTCGACACCTGTTTTCTAACTCAGGTCTATTTTCTGAGTCAGAGGTGACACAGTGTCAAGCAGTCTGACAAAACACACAAAGCTTTGTGTCGGCAGCCAAGAAAAGGGGATTAGGAATGCAATACAGTGAACTGTTTACAGTGAGACGCTGTCTGACTATGCCAGCGATCAATAATGCTATTCCTTGGTGTACAGGAGGAGACTTTTGATGAATATATGAGTTTTGTACTTAAGATTTAATTCAGTTTCACTAGTGTTTTTGTTAGTTATTAAAAGTCCCATATTATGCTTCAGGTTTATACTTTCATTTTATCTACAGGCTTTAATGTCAAGAAAAACACTACTTTTCTCATGCGGTCCATTGCTGCAGCACATCTATTCACCCTCTGTCTGAATGCACCGTTTTACCGTACATATATTAAAGGAGCTCCTCCCAAAAGGCCCAGTCTGCTCTGATTGGTCAGCTCTCACAGGCCTGAGCTGGCATCGTTCACCATGTTTCTGCATCAGCTCCGGCAGTTTTCTGTAACCTCGGCCATGGTTAGGGGGCGTGGCTGAAGGTGGCAAATAGCTAATGGACGCCTTAACAGCTCGGCTGATTTAAGTTATCAGAATTTAAGTGTAATCAGAATCAGAATCAGTATTCCTTTATTGTTCCACAAACAGGGAAATTTGTTTGCCACAGCAGCCAAAGGACAGAATATTACAAAAAAAAAACAATAATAACAGTAAAACATAAACAATATAATTTTAAAAATGAGAGCTAGAATAGACTCATATATATGTATAAACATGATGTTGCATGCTGCTGGACTATGGATTTCTTTATAAAGGACTAAAATTGCATTGTACGGCATAATCCAAAGGATGTGACATTATAACATTATAAGTGTTCCTGAGAGCCTCGTCTCAGTGCTTCTCTCTCCTCCGCTAACAGAGAGCAGCAATCACCAACGTTAGTTTAGTCAGCAGTTCCACAGATTGCCTTTAAACCAAAGTAAATATTAATTAACTTTATTCTCTTTACTATAAATGTTAAACTGTGTGCTAGCATCTATGCAAATTTGACATTTTAGCATTTTCAGCAGAGCTGCTGCGCTGTGACTCTTGAGGTTACACTTTCAATTAATCAGCAAGTCTTTTGAACACATTAGTGTTCAGTCGACTAAAAAATGTTTGCCATAATTATCACCAAATTACACTGTCCTTTGTAGGTGTGTACACCATAATTATAAGTGTTTGCTATGAGACAACATTGAAAAAACAGCAAAAAGAAAGAAAATAAGAAAAACCTTGAGTTAGATAATTTTAATAATAATAATAATAATAATAATAATAATAATAATAATAATAATAATAATAATTTAAAAAATGTTTTCTTGCTACTATTTCCAAGGTCAAAAATTAACTTTCCCTCTCACTGTTTTCTTTTTAGGCAGGTGACTGTTTCTTTAAATCTATTAAGTTGGTAAAGAGTTACATATTTTTCTAAAGGAACATGTGTTACAACATAAAAATAATCTTTATTTACAAGGTTACCTGACTAAATTCTCAGGTGCTCACAGTTTATGCATAATTGGGGTGACTTAGAGCAACAGCAAACATGCTTATATACTAAAAGTCAACCCCATGTTATCTTGTCTCTCACAGGGGTTAAACTGTCACACTCAAACGTGAGACTCCACCTGTTGTTGCTGATACTGCAGGAGCTGCTGTTGCTGGTAGTGCTGGATCTGCTGGATCTGCTGCAGCTGTTGTAGTTGACTCTGCTGCTGAAGAGTGAACTGCTGCTGCTGCTGTTGCTGCGACAGGAAGTGGGCCGCCGCCTGGCCGTCAAACCCTTCAGTCCCCATAACGTAGGAGCCAGCAGGGGGAGTCGCCACCACGGAGGGATCGGTGTTGATCGGCTCCCAGGCATCGGAGGAGGAGAGGCAGTAGTGGCCCTGGGACACGTACGTGTGAGGCCACACCTCTGCTGAGGAGTGATGCAATATCTGATCTGGAAAAAAATGAAAAAGACCGCAGCTGCTATTAGAGCAAAACAGATTGATGATATGAGTCCCGATGCCACGTTGCGGACGTTTGCAAGAGCTTAATCCCCCCAAAACATCTTTGTCTATGTCGTAAAACATCAGCATTTGTATTTCAGCTTAATTCAGCCTCTAATGACCGACTGCTGATATAATTTGAAGGTTTAAGGAGTAAATCATATCTATAACTGTGTTGGGCTAATCTGGTTTCAGCTGTTATCACGCAGCTAAGAACTGTTCGGAGCACAGCAAACTGATTCAGTTTGAGGTTCGGCTTTGATCTGGCCTGCGGAACAGTTTGACTGGGAGCTAAATGAAAGACCTCAGCAGAAAAAAATCTGCACACTGGCTGAGTAAGTGTTTTGACAGAAACTCTCCTAGATGGACTGAATACAGTTTGAACACTGGCACACCTTTCACCGGTGATTCATGGCTTGTGTCAAACCGTATAGTGCAGACATAGCTTTTATCTTTCTCTCTAGAGGAGAGGGAAAAAAATGGGTCAGAGAGCAAATGCAGACCCACATTTTTCACCCTCCGCTTAAAGTTTGTTTGACTAAAAATGATGAGATAATCTCATTCAAATGATTTAATGAATCATCACACTCTGAGGCAGTTTTTTTTTTTTCTTCTTCTTCTCACAACGAGAAAAAGTTTGCACACAGAGAAGACAGCGCTGAGGAGTAGAAATGTCAAAAACTGTTACTCATACAGACACGGTGCAGCAGGTTTACCTTCCAACAGTCCATGTTGGAAAATGAGTAATTAATAATGAGCAAACCCTCCAGCCTGTAGAGAGAAGATGGAACAGTATGTTCTCATTACTAAGCGTCGTGACACATGCTATACTGCAAGCTGCTGCTCTGCACCTACACAAACATTTGACACAGCTGTTTTAATGCTGGCCATCATTATTAGTAATGATGGAATATTCAAAGTATTTACTCATATTGTACATTAAATACACACTATTATACTGTTTCTTTCAGTGCAAGATACTTGAATATCTACATTTCATGCTACTATTTACCTGACAGCTTTATTTTGGTATAAATTGGGTCAGGTGATTCAAATTGATTCACTGTTTTATATTCAACTACCCACAACAGTAAATAAAGTCAAAAAAATGTGTACTTTACAATTATTGAGTAAAAGATATTCTGCTAAGAAGTTGTTAATTTATTTATTTAAGGTCCAATATTGAAGAAGTGGGGGTGTGACGATCCATCGATCTGGATTGATACACCAATTCAATAACTAATGACCTAATCATCGTCACTGGGTAACAACTTTATTTTGAAATCCCTTGACAGTTACCTGTTCTGTCTAAGCGCCCCTTCCTTTCTAAACATTTAAACCAGAGCCAGAGCCGTTGAGTCGAACGAGTCGCCTCATCTCTGTTAACCCAGTGGAGTCCCTCAGTAGTTCACTGAAGTGAGCTGCAAATACTAACAGCCAACTATAAATCAATCATTAAAAAAAAGAATGAATTAACCACCAACTGCCAAACTTCATACTTCTGTCTCTCTGTATTCATGCATTTAAATTGCCTGCTTAGAACTTCGTTGGACGATCTGAAGTCTCTGTGACTGCCCTCTTCACCCCCCCCCTCAGGACCATCTTGGACCCTTCAAGGAGCATGTGAATGCCGCATTAGATAGTTAGATTCCTAAACATTCGCTACCTCAGCCATGTTTGTAGTCCTTTACCTCGACTGGTGATGCTCTCCTGGTTGACCTCGCTCAGGTGGGCCACGCTGCCCTGGTTTGAGCCCGACCGCGGACTCTCTCCATCCATCGATGACCAGGCCAGGAGTGTTGCCTCCGAGATCGCAAACTGCTGCAGGATGCCTGAGGTCAGAATTCAGAGGACGAGCCAGGATCATTGTGAGGGCCTGCGTGAAACTTAATTGGCTGAATAACTGGCATAAATCCCAGAAAGTGAGGTGATGAGCACATAATTCTGCTGATGACAGTTAACAGGCTCTGTGGAGCGCCTGTCCTCCTCTGTGTGTGTGCTTCCAACCTGCTGTGAAACGAGCCTCCTTCTCCCCGTCACTGAGGTCACTGTAGGCATCGTTCTCCAGCCGCCGCTCCTTTTCCCGCTCCTGGGTCGTGATGCGGGCTGCCGGGATGCCGCCTGCTCCCACCGTCTGCATGCCCCAGTTCTGCCATTCGATCATGTGGGCGACACGACCCTGCGCCATGGCCGTAGGCTTGGTCACTCTTTCCTTCATGGTGCGGCTCACCCCTGGGAAGAAGAAACAGGAAGGAAGGGGGGAGACGGACACAAGATAGACAAGTTATCATCGAGTGTGCGCTGCTGTTTGGTCATGGATGCTGTGATGACTTGTAGGATGTCCAGTAGGGTCAGACTGATTGACTGGTTTTTAAACTGGGGAGAATGTTGTTGGACGTAATGCAGCTTATTAATTAGATCTCCACTGTATGTATTCATATTGTGCATGATTACTTTGTTACTGAATTACCTCTGAGATATTTTTGGCACAGAAATTGCCTTTTTTTTAAAGGCGTAGTACGTAGTTTTTGGAAGGAAACGTTAGCAGAGGAGAAAGATCTGATTTGGGATTTCTTCTCCAAAACCACATAGTGTCCCTTTAAATAGAGAATATTAGCTTAAAATATCAACAATCGGCAGCTTCAATGGAGATAAAACCAGTGCAGGAAAACATAATCAGTCTAATCCTACTATTTAAATGTCTGCAGTTTAATGAGGGGCTTCGTGAACATGGATTAGGAGAAACGCTAAATGACAAGGGTTGTGGAGGTGACATCCGAGTGTTTAATGAGACTGAGCCATCGTCTGTACAGGGAGACGAGGAGGGAATGGACGTGTCTTGTCTGACAAAGGTGCATCGTGGGATGGAATAGGTTAATTGGGGTGAGGTGGCGATATGGCATGAGTAATGAGAGGTTGGCTTGTTGACACGATAGCTTTCACACCTCTGCTAAGCTGTGCTGGGTAAGCAGAAAACTGCTCTCTTTCTCCTCTCTGACTGTCTGAGAACTCATGCAAACACTGCAGAGCCTACGATTTTATTTTTTAAGAAGCATTACACTTCCCCCTGCCGAGCTGACACCAGCTGATATCTGCAGAATGGCTGTGCTCCATATTTCAAGTGACCCACACATGATGACACACACTGTAAATCCCTGGTTGTTTGATTCTCTCTGATGGTGGCGCATGGAGATGAGGTTTATGAATAAATTATGGGAATAAATTATGGGACAAATCAGTACCACACCACACAGTGCAGCAGCTGCACTACACTTCACTGTACTGTAATACGTTTCAAATAAACTGCACTGCACAAACAAGACTGGATCAAACCAAAAGCCACTGCTTTAAAATAAACGCACAGTCCACTACACTGCACTGAACTCTGTTTAACACACCACTTTACACAATTCAAAACATCCAGGCTGATACTTGTTCAGGACACCACATCTGCACAACCACTTAACACAAAGAAGAAAACTACACTCCCAACTCACCTTTTCTCAGAGCAACAAGCTGTATGATGATGCACTATGTGTGTGTGTTGTGTGTTTCGGGCTCATTTAAATTCCATCAATGGCTCATGAGGAGCCATTGACGAGTGTTATCCCAGCGTGGAGAGGAAGTGATTCAGGGGAACCCGTTTCGGGTACCATGCTGACTCCAGCGCCCGATGAGGGCGGAGCCAGCATGGGGTCGGTTTACCAGTTACAGCACAGACACACACCTGACACACCTGACAGAGAAGACTTAGCCAGAGCGCCGATGCCGTAGGCGTTTGAGTTCCTCTTGAGCCGAGGCAGGATTGATGTGGTGTCTTCCATAGACAGCTAGAGGGAAAGAAGACAGAGGAATGGAGGAGGGGAAAAAAAAGGAAAAAGGATAGTATGGGAAGTGTGACGGGGCACACAGAGACGTCGAGACAGTGTGTGTCAGAGAGGGGTGAGTGGAGAAGAGAGGTGATGAGATGTCGAGTTAATACAAAAGATAAAAATCTGCATTACCCAGATCCTGAGTCCAAGTTACTTTATTTTACCAGCAAAAGTGGTTCTGATTGTGCTCACTACCGTGCACCACTACAATAAACCGAACTGTAAGGCCGAGGGGGGGGTTGTGAGGGAGGGAAGAAGAGCTGATCGCTTAAGGGCGAGTCAAATCAAAAACAGGTGAGAGAAAGAAATCAAAAAAGAGGGGAAAAAGAGGTAGTAGATGAAGGAATGGTGTCACAACACTTACATTGATTCCTTCCCATGAAAATTCTGAACGTCCATGCTGAGGAAGAGAAATAGGAGGAGAGAGGGATGGGGAAAGAGTAAGAAGAGTGACAGGACAGAGAGGACATTAACATGCATGGGAGGGGAGATGGGAGAAGACAAAGAGAGAAGGGACAGAGGGGGGGAGCTCACAACAGACATGCAGAGGAGGAGGAGGAGAAAAATTAAGAGACGGGTGAGGGGGGGAGACAGATACACAGGATTTTCCAGGAACGAGGAAGGCGAAGAGTCGAGGACCAGAATGAGAAGGAGAAGGGAGGGGATTAAACAGGGGATCAGTATATTTGCTTAGTTATGTATAGCAGAGTGAATACGCTACGGATGAATGAGTCTCCTCTCTGGTTACATGTGCTGCCAAAAACACTGAAAGCCAGCGGAAAATTGTGTGTGTGTGTGTGAGAGAGATGTCAGTGCGGCGTCGAATGGTATCTGATGCTGCAGACAGACAGAGGGGACTGAGGCTAACAGGAGGAAGGGCAGTGTGTGTGTGTGTGTGTGTGTGTGTGTGTATGTGTGTGTGTGTGTGTGTGTGTGTGTGTGTGTGTGTGTGTGAGAGAGGAGGCAGATGCTAGGGAAAAAGCAGATAAGCACTAGCCTCTGCCACACCGTTCCTCTCTATCAGCTGGGTTGACACTAACTAAACCGGGGACACTGGTGGGTTAGTGGCTGCGCTGAAATGTGTTCACCTTCCTGTCCGTCTTACTGGGAAAAAACCCCCACAGGTCCCCCACACACACGATGTAAATCCTCTCCAACTATGCTCGGCTTAGAATTTAGCTCTTTAGTTTTCCTCGCCTGTCTCCCTTTTTTCAACATTCAACACCCTGCAATGTACACAGCAGTGGTGGGAGATGCACTCGTATCGCTCAAAGGAAGGAATAGTTTGACCCTTAGTTTATTTCTTAGAGCTGGATGAGAAGATTGGTGCTCTTATGTTTGTACAGCAAATATGAAGCTGGAAACAGCAGCTCATTAGCATTAGCAGCAAGGAGCATAGCATCTTTGAAATGGTTGTCTTCAGTGTCAAACAAGCACCATTGCAAATGAAAATCCATCTGCATGACTCCGGCAGAGATGTTTAGGGTTGAGTTAATGTTTAAAAGTTTTATCTGAGTTATGATGAGTTACGTTCGCCGCCTTCCTTCCTCACTCTCTGATGCATCATCTGGCGTTTACCCAGATGACATAGCGTCAGGAGATCAGATCAAACACACGGTAACCTTGAATAAAATTGAAGATTCCTCTGCGTTTGAACTTTGTTGGAAACATTTGGAAGGGTGTAAGTACATAAATTAATCAAGGTTTAGTCGTTTAAGGAGGGGAGTTTAAGGGGAGTTTTTCCTCACTTTAATCAAGGATCTAAGGACAGCCGTTCATGTTTATTGCACGGATTAATTGTCTAAAGCTGTCAAATGTTTAAAATATTTCCCTATCAGAAATGTAAAGAGAAGCATTTTTAATGCTGAGTGACATAATGAGGCAGCACTCACTGTCTCCATCATCTACATGCAGCACGAGTCCGGATAGCTCATCTTAATCGATATCAGCCTCTCCCCCCGTTCTTTTCTTTTTCTTGTAATTCTATTCTTTGCTCCCACTTCCTTGCTCTTTGACGCTCCGCTCATCTCTCTCTCCTTCATCCTCTCCCTGCACAGGAGTGGGTGTGATGAGAGATTTAACACACTTGAGTGGTTGAGCTGGGCCCCTTGAAGCAGCTTTTCCCATGTTCCTTCCAATAGCACTGACAACACTGTGCGTGTGCGTGTGCGTGCGCGTGTGTGTGGTTGTTTCTTTCCTCTCAGTCGGACCGAAGGGCATTCTGGGGCACTGTGCATAAATAAATAATGGAATCAGTCCACAGTGCATTTGTTGAAAAAGTAGAGTTCTCTGCATTTTAGTCCAAAATGGTTCCCGCTCCTGTGTCCTGTCTCAGGGGGATCAGTTTTAGAATAGGGGATCAGTATAGCAGCAGGAGAGGAGAGCAGAGGAAAGGAGAGGAGGTAGGAGGAGGAGGAGGAGGAGGAGGAGGAGGAGGATATAGTAATGATGTGTAAGAAGTCAGAGAAAGAGAAAGTGATGCCTCTGCTGTTTTACTTTGAACCAACACTGAGCAGCGACTCTGTTTGATGATGGACACCAAGCCACAGACGCCATTGCACCAGCAATGAGCCAACCGAACCAGCGACTGTTCAGTCTTCCAGCTACGCTGCCCCGCCTCGTGCAGGGAAGTGTAGCGGAAGTTAAGCGACTGACATTGACGTGATGTGTGCCACTCTACTAATCTACGAGCGTAAGCACGGGCACCTTGAGGGCACTGCAGAGAGCTGGTGGGCTGAGCTGCTGTAGCTCGTCACGTACAGCAGCTGCAGGTTTTTAAATCAGCAGCCATGTTGGCTCCTCAGGTGGAGTTTCAACAGTCCACTGCCAGAGGAAGTCAACAAGAGGGGCGAGCCATTGCTGAAGACTTACCTGCTCCCCATCCTTCTGGACTGGCACGCCATCTGCCGCTGAGAGGAGGGTAAAGGAAGAGACAAACGGGGAGAGAAGAGAGAAGGAAAATACATGTTTACTGTTCTTTGGACTAAATTCTCACTCAAATCACCAAATACATAGAGGATCTCTTCTCTCTGCTGTTATCTGCCATTTTTCTTCATATTCAATCCCCACTTTCCAGTTCCCACGATGTTGTAGTCCCCGCGTTCACAATTCCCACCAAAAGACCAGCAAACACACACACACACACACACACACACACACACACACACACACACACACACACACACACACACACACACACACACACACACACACACACGGCAAGGCATATAAAGAATAAAAGATGTCAACAGTAACAGGAAATATATTTTTAAAACATGGCAGAGACATAATAATATATAATAATAACACCAAAAATAATAGTTAAGTATAACTGGATTAAGTTCTTCCATGAAATCTAGCAAGTTACCCCGAGCTTTTCAAAACTCATTAGGGTTTTCTCAAAAGGAACTGAGCAGAACAACTCATTAAACCACAGTGATGTAAAGGAGGGATTACTGTTTTCCAACAAAGCCAAATTATGGCTTTGTTGAAAACAGTAATCCCTCCTTTGCATCACGTTGCACGTTTTGGTGCTATTGGTAAGAGTTGTAAGCTTTTAAGTATACCCTAAACAAACAAAGTTTTTTCAGTCTATTCTATGTGTTTCTGCAACAATTTTCCTGATGGAAAAACAAATGACGACATTTCCAAACACACATGCAGAACAATTTACACCACTAAAAAAAGTGAGATCAAACTATCAAAATGAAGATCTTGAAACCAGATTGGGATCAACTGCAGACCCTCTATTGTACAACCCACCACCTCGCCATCACCTCTGGGAGATTCAACTGAGAGTTTGCATTGCCATCGTCTGTCCCGCACTTCCTCTATCAATGGAGTCTTATCACCAAAGTCTTTCTCCCCTCAGAAAACTTCCTCTCCTCACGTAAATGAAACCTGCATTTCAGCTAATAATGAAGAGTCGCTGACCGATCACACACGAAGCCATCCGCCCAGCACCGTGTAGATGGGAGTCATCTGAAATACGCATTCTCTGCTGGATAAATGAACGTTATTATCGCTCCTCTTTCCTAGCAGTCCAAATCCTAATTAAAACATTAGTTTAATTAGTGAGACTGTACTGGTAATGGAGTTTAAACACAGCTTCAGCCCCTTGGTACCTGCTCTCTATATCGGAGGGTCTGTGTGTGCAACTCTCGGAGGGGTTCGCTCCCGTATCAGCGCTCTGTGTGCGTCTGCGTGTTTGCATTCATGTTGCTGAGCCAATCACATTTTTCACAGCTGCATTTTGGCAATCATGAGAGCGACTCCTCGGGAGTTCTAAGAAACACAGAGAGTCGTTTGGCTCTCTGGATGTCCAGCGATGTCTGTGACCCACTGACCCAGTGATTCACAAACATCAGCTCTGCTCTGTCTCTGTTGGGCTCTCAGATATTACCCTTCCCTCTGAACTCCATCCAGTCGCATCAGATCACTGCTAGGGCAGGAGACGAGGGACAGAATTCATTTCCAGGCGCTGAGCCTCTTCACTCGCACGGGGAAGGGTGTGATAACTAAACAATCAAGACCACCTCGCTTCATTTGTACAATTAACACTGCACTCAAATATTGGATCTTCTAGTATCAATGTATATCAACTGTCTATAAAAGCCTGCGAGGAGTTGCTTCCAGGAGTGTTTTATCTGCTGTTTTGTTTGACCCAATTTCCCTTAACCCACTTTGTGTATTCCTTCTATAGTTAGCGTTTCCCGAAATACCTCTGGACATCACCGCAGAAGGTACACGCAGTTACTGTACATATAAATAACTGTTTAGTTGTACATTACCAGGGTACATTTACCTTAAAGGGACACTGCACTGATTTGATGTGTCAGTGAGTTAATTTCCTTGCAAAGGGGAGTGCTGCACAGCCTGGAACATGCCGTCTCTGTTTGGGCTCAGAGATGACAGTACGACACGACACTTCTTTCACAAACTGGGGGCCTGGAGACATGACCATCTACAGAAAGGGTCGAGATGGGTCTTGACCTATGGAAGAGTTTAAAAGTCAGGGTGTCTTTGTTCAAATATGTCTCACAAGTCCTCAAACTTTATGAAAGTGTAGTCTTGCATGTCCAGACCTTTCTGCTCAGCCGAGAGAAAGGTCTGAATGAACCAGTTCACGCCAAAGCAAATATCTCGCATAGCCAGATCTCCACCTCCACCAGATCGTCCAGCACTGGACAAAGGTCTGGCTGCACCAAATACATTTATGTCACCACACTTGTGCGACTCCTTTCTTTTGTCGAGGCGGCTTTCTTTGCCTCTTTCTTTTCTTCAAGCACTCTTCATTGCTTCACCTGTTTGGTAGTATAAACCGTCACAGGGAGAGCTAGAAGTGGTAGCTTTCCTTGTTCTGCCATTGTTGGTCCAGGTACCAAAACACGGGGATCCTGCTCCCTACACATTCACAAGCAGACATGACCGCCTCTTTACGGAGTCCTCTGTCTAGATTGGATAAAGTGGACAGGGATACAAGAAAATGTATTTTCTCATGGAAGAAGGACGAGGGTACTGACCGTACACTCTATAACCATGACTGCTGGTTGGAATACAAAGCTCTTTAACTCTTACTCTAATAAGAATACAATGCTCACAGCAACTTTGACTGTATTTAAGGGCAACAACAGCAGCTGTTAACGGTACTATCTTTTTGCCTTTGAGCTGTTGAACAAGGCACAATTCCTGCAAAACAAAATGGCATTTAACGAAAGTATTTTGCATCCTGTGGGTGGACACATTATTATTCAAGCGCTCCTTCCACTATTAGAAATGAACTCTGTGTGACCTCAGAGGGATTAGTCAGGCATGTTTGATTTTTGGCGCTGTGGTGTGCGGTGTGAGATGGTTACTTATTGGCTGATATCAGTTAGACAGAGAGATGTCTCATTTTGTGCCCGGGCGGTGGAGGGTGTCCCAGATTTCTTCCCCATCTGGGTTAAAAATCTGCCCTGCAAACACAAACCGAACATACGTAAATGCACACCCACATACGTCGGGCCTATAGCAACGTACAGCGTCGGGCACAAGGACACACACATCGCTGCTCCCTCTCCTCTTGTTTCTCCGCTTCACTTCAGTTTTCAGGCTCTCCCCTCTCCACCCCTCAGCCTCGTCGGGCCAATTTAGTAGATTAGCAGTCACTCTCTCCCCACATGAATCACAATATGGCTCAAGAGTCCTCTGGACTGCAGCAGCGCAGACTGCCACTACGAAGCCCCACAGCCCCTAACACAGCGACGCACCAGGATCATTAGGTACATTGTGTGCACCTTTGTTTGCATGTTATCTCATGTCTGCGAGCTTCAGCCTCATATGAGATTACATCAAAGCATGTGCTATTTGTGAAGCGAGCCAGGAGGGTTTGGATGTCTATATTACGCTGAGATTAGTCAGAGCTGTTTATAGTTCTCAGAATATCTCCATAGGTGATGGGTCAGTAGTCATCACCCAACATCTCGGCGGTCTCTTTTCGACCACTGCAGGCTCCACGTTTCTATACCCGTGGAGGTGAGGCTCTCGGGCTCTCAGCAGCACAGTAAGCGAATGTGTAATTCTGCTCCTGAGAAGACAAGCAGGATCCCTCCTTGAAGAAACAGCAACAACAACGGAGCACATGACCAGAGCTCTGAGCCAGCTTTTCTTCCCCTGGCACTCTCCCTCCTCCCCCGCACAACACAGCGGTGCGGCGCTGGATACCCCCCTGCGGTCATGGGGGAGCCAGGCTTAGCTCAGCCGAGGAGAAGGAGCGAGGAGGAGGAGGAGGAGGAGGAGGAGGAGTGAGGGCGGGTGGGGAGATGGAGGAGAAAAAAAAAAAAAAAAAGAGGGAGCCAGGGCGGCCGTGCGTAACGAACAACCAAAGATCTGCAGCGGCTGCACTGTCAACTCCGGCTCTGACTGTAGTGGCTTGACGGCTCCCGCTGAAGTGGGAAGCATTTGAGCGTCATCTGTCTTTTGTAGTCCCTGTGCCCTGCAGCACTAACGGCGAGGAACCAGGGGGCTTGGTGCTTGTTTACCGTGACAGCTGCAGTACGGCTGGTTGCCACGATGGGGTACCGGCTTGGATGGCAGCCCACTTGCAGCGATATGTGCAGTTGCTCCAGAGTTCAGCAAGAAAAACAGCTGAGGACCAGAGGCCAGATGGTTTTGAGAGTTTGTTTCGAGGGGAAAAGGAGCTAAGAGTGTCTCAGGATATAATCCACACTCATGAAGGGGCTCTGACTCTTACACAGACACTCAAGCACAGCGTGAGTTTCAGTCTTTTACCTGGTGAAATGGCATTCCCAATCTACATGCCCCTGTCTTAGAAAGGCCAAACGCGCCTCAGTAATCTGTTTAAGCGTGGATGTGGCTGCCTCCATCAATGACACAGGGTTTGTTACTGTGGTAACTGTAGCTTGGCACGTGCAGCTGCAGCCCAGCATCATAAACCTGATCACTCCCATAAACTTCCTGCTGTCCTACTAAATATTCAGTGAACATTTAGGCCTGAAAAGGACAACATATTGTGAGCTGATTGCGGTTAGACGAGTAGACGACAACCTGCAGGGGCGGAGGAAATCAACTTTGTGTGCATCGTATCCTGGAAATCTTTATTTTCTCCCTGGTCTTTTTTCTATATCAGCGCTGAAGTGGTAAGTCGCTGCAGATAACGCTGAGACTTTCAGCGCTTGGTTGAAGCTGAGCACATCCACAAATGCACATAAATTCACACACTTGCAAGGATCAAAATGCACGGATGAATTTCTGTCTTTCACAGAAATAGCTTTCAACTCTGTGAGTCACACTGTTAAAAAAAACAAAACAATCAAGCCTCCTACTTCTGACCTGCCACATGCGCACACAGGCTGAGAATCATGTGTAAAAGGGCATCCACGCACACACACACACACACACACACACACCCCCATATACATTTAAACCAGTTCCCCTCCAGTAATGATCCAGGATTGTAACATCCATTGACAAGGCGAGCTATTAATAGCACACAGTTCAGTATATGACACAGAGACTCCCACACACACATAAATCAGGAGGTAAAGACTTTACGCTACATGCGCTACATTGGAGTCCTTGGATGTATAAGCATACACCCACTCACATACACACACACTTGCACGCGCTGACAGACTCACACAGGTAAGGGTCATCAGGTCCCGGCGTGTCTCAGAGGTACTACATCACTGAGTCATTCACCTTGAATGCGTTCATGTGCACAAGGCTTTTCCAACCTGGACACGAGCCAGTCAATCAGTCAGCCTCCACCTCAGTCCACCAGATTTGCCATTTGACGGGCAGACTGCGAACTGGTTAATGCTGGAGCACGATTGTGTGTGAAGGTTTGGTGCAGCGGGGGTGTTTTTTTTAAATGTTTTATTGAATGGCAGGGAATCCCTCTCTGTAACACAGCAGCAAAAAGAAAAGGGGTGATGGGAAAACATGTTGAAGCAACAGTGGCGCCTATACCGTTTTCCCACCCACACACGGTCCCATGTGCACATAAATATGGCAGCAGGAGGACGATCATGCGAGATGTAAACTTAAGGTTATTCACTGATCCGTGCATGAACACATATATACACATAAACATGCAGAAAACAGACGCTCTCAAGCTGGGGACTGTTGGAAATGTTTCACAATCAGCTATATGCTAACTGAGTATGAAGAGATCCTTGTTTCAATATCCTCAAGGTCATATTGATATGATATTTTTGTAGACAAATCATTTATCGAGCTTGTAAAAAGATGCAGATCGACAGTGTTGTTTGTGTTGTATGTTTTCCTTAAAACCTTTTTTAGGACTGTGAATTAACAACAATTTCACGATGTTTGTCACATTCAAAACGATCGTTTTGTTTATCCCCGTGTAGGAATTCTGACAGTTGGTTCCACCTTCTAACGAGGTTCATCAGCCAATAGCTTAATGCTGTTGGTGTCATGTGGAATTCGTGTTTAATCAAATTGGCAGTTTTGCGGGGGAAAAAATGGAAAAATGGCTGAGTTGTACAATATG
Source organism: Acanthopagrus latus (assembly GCF_904848185.1). Lineage (NCBI taxonomy): Eukaryota > Metazoa > Chordata > Actinopteri > Spariformes > Sparidae > Acanthopagrus > Acanthopagrus latus. Next base: position 20,231,459 of record NC_051055.1, read on the forward strand.
TGCCCAGCCTACTGTAATGCCGCCAAAGTTAACGTGAGCTAGCATTAGCAACATTAACGTTTGGTAGCCAGCATTGTGTGAGCTAGTACGACAAACTGACAGACAAGTGAGAGGGCAAATGAGTCGAATAACAGTGATGGAGGAAGGAAGATGGGATGCCACATTTACTAGCTATATGTGAATATCAGAATATTATTAATTTATTAAAGATTTCTACAAATACCCTCCCATAGGGTTGTATATAATCAAGTTGGGATCTCAGGGCTTTAAGAGACTTGGACTATGTTAGTCATTTTATATTTTTTGGTGCCTTTCAACAAGTCTCCAACTACTTTAGCTGTTTAATGATTCAAAGTAGTTCTGCTGTCCCCCTGATTATCCATCTGCAGAGGGGTGAGTATATAACGACTGATACCCCATGTTTGGGTGAACTTCTTGTTTTTATCGTCTTTATAATGCAATATGAACATTTTCTAAATGTCTGTTTTTTATTCATAGTCAGGCAAAATGTTGATACAAGTCAGGAACTATCAGATCAAACACTAAGCCAGACATTTGACGCCAGCTTTCAGCATTTGTGCAACAAACACTTTTCAGTGAGTGCCGGAAAAATATGTGCGCAGACACTCACACACAAAAACGGAATCGGCTATTAGCGCTTATTGAATCTGCAAGTGGTGTGTGAGCAGAGGCACCTTACCAAAGCTAACTTAGAGAAGGTGAAGAGTGAGTGAGGGAGTCTGCTCACAGGCAGCACAAACAGGTGAGAGTGGTCATAATGTCCCACATTCATATCTATAATTTCAGCACTGCAGCCTGACCCTCTGCAGTCATCTTCACACAGCACATAATGCCCTGAATTACACAAAGATTAATGTTTCCAGCACTCATATGCACAGTGTGGTCTGGTTACTGGAAACAGAAAACCGCTCCTGGAGCGTGGCTTTTAGCACAGTTATGGGTAATAGCATTATCAACACCACATCTACAAATGTGATCAACATCATGGTGCTGTGACAGAATTACTAACACTGTGTTTGGCAGCTGTTGAAATCTGCTCTCAATGAGGCATACACGAGCTGTGTACCGCCCCCCCCGAGCTGAGTCACTGACGAAAAAATACAGTTTGTAGTTATTTCGCAGTAAATCTCGCTGCCTTTCCTCGCCAGTGAGGTGAAGAAGAATGTGCACCGCCCAGCGACCGCTTCTCAAGGCCTCTGCTCTCTGAGACGGTTGACAGATGCAGACACCTCATCCACTGTACGTCGGTGTCCGTCTTCACCTGACCCGGTAAGCAGCGCTGATGAGGGGCAGCTGGGCTAAAGCAGATGTTTAATGTTTGGGGTCAGTGCATTTCTTAAGGCTTTCCGTTTAAAACATAACCTAGAATAGAGCGCTGCAGGCATGACGTATTTTTTTGTAGGCCGACCCTGGCTCCCCTGACAAAGAGCCTTTGGGATCTTTTTCATTTGATTTTTGGTTGCTGCAGAAAATAAGTTGTGCGGCAAACAAATGTCGATGATTTTTGGAGTGTAAATGCACCAGAACATTAGATTGTAAAGGAACTAAACTGCAGAGAAAAGACTTTAATGTCATAACAAATGAGACTCTTACTTCACTATACTAAATACAAGTGATCAGTATATGATAAGCCAAGATAATATAAGTTGAGCAGACGTTTAAAGGTCCCCGAAAACCTCTATACTCTCATCTGGCCTCTACTTTAGGACATAAAAGCTTCAGAACTCACCAGTGGAATATTATCTGAAGTAGGACAAATCATGAAAATCTCTTAAGCTTGGGTTAACCACCAACCTTATTTCAGTATCAAGGAAAAAACCCATTCAAAACACCCCTCAGCTTTGACATAAGGAACCAGAAGTGGTCCTCAGTCCTGCAGCGCTCCTATATTTTTAACAAACAGTACATAGCACCTACTGCATTGATAAGGGAGTTTTTATTTGTAGACTGAACCTGTTATTGGCAAAACAGAGTCTTAAATGATCTAAAGAAAACCTCTGTGGATGGTAAAACTGAATGAACCCCAACCCTGGAATTTATTACAGGCCTCATTTTCCAACTAGGTCTGAGTTAAGAGCCACAAACTCACAAACCTTCAGTGGAAACAACTATCCTCACGAATTGCAGGGTTGTCAGTGTTTATATTTTAGCCTGCAGATATCAAGGTCTAATCATCTGCTGCTTTTCTGGTTTGAGATTTTAGCAGTTGATATCAATGTTAAAGGGACAGTTAACCCAAAACCAAAAATACATATTTTTCCTCTTTCCCGTGGTGTTAATTTTCCATTTAGACTGTTTTGATGTGAGTTGCAGAGTTTTGGAGCTATTAGCTGTGGAGGTGTCTCTCCTCTCTCGACTCTAAATGAACTGGATGTCACTTGACCTGTGGAGTTCAGAGGGGCAAAATCTTTATTTTATAACCTCAATAGCAATGTTTCTTTCCAGAAATCATGACCCAGTTTCTCAAGAAAATCAACAGATCTTTTTAAGAGCAGTTTTATGCAGTGACTATTTTTCATTCCAACAATCAATACCCACAAACAGCATCACAGATAGCTAGCGATACAGCTTGGTCGAGGAACAAACCATTAGTGGGTGCAATTTGGTAGAAAGAAAGTAGTTCCTACATGAAACTGAGCACAAGGTCTGTAGATAATCTTGAGATTTTCAAATGTATTTTCAGTGCTCGGAGCCCTACGTGACATCTAGTTCCATTATATTTATGAGGGGGCAGACATCACTATATTCAATACCCCCAAAACTCATCAACTCACACCAAAAACAATCTAGATGGATAAACAGCACCACAGGTAAGAGGGTAAAGCATCGATCTAAAGGGGTAATAAAGGTTTCTATTAATATCGTTACTACTAACAAGATGCAACTATATTTGTTTTCGGTGTCACATTACCTAGGACATCCAAAACAAAGTAAAATGCACAGCTTGGTGCAGTATGTCACAGGAACAGATCGCATACTATGGCAGTGCGCTGATACAAACAAATATCGCAGTCCAACCACGGAGCACACTCCCAGATATGATGGAGCTGGGAGAGATAGTGTTACCAGCGGGCAGACAGATACATCAGGGCTACTCCTGTACGGAGACGGATCCAGCCCTGCTGCTCCTCCTGTTGATCTCTGCTTGGCAGTGTGGACTGCAGTTGAGAGGGCCGATCAATAGCACACACTACAGCCATTCTCACCCAGGATAAACAACGACCGCGCCTCGAGTCCGACAGCCCTGCTGCTAATTACAGGGGAATGTCAGACTCCAGCTACCGGTCTTACTTCCCTCAAGTACTGTCTATTTACACATTCATGTTCGATAGTGATGCACCCATCTTAAGATAACGACAAAGTGAAGGGAAATATTCCATCAAGCGGATGTGCTATTGCTCCTACATGCGACTAGCGGGCTTCAGTGTACTTACGCATACTCTCCTTTACCACATTGCTCCATGTCTGATCCCTGATTAGAAAATGCTATTACTAAACCAGTCTTATTGAATTCTTAAGCTTCTGTGATCACTTGTAGAAAAAAGAGCATCAGTATTCAGGTGGCTCACAATCAGATTAATGTGGCACCTTTCCAAAGCCTTCTGTCTACTTCAATCACATTACTTCCCATCGCTGGGCTCCTGTCTTGACCCGAGTGTTGACAGAGGATCCTACCCTCATCTCCTGCTCTGCAATCTGTCAAATACTGTCATGTGGAATGGGCCCGGGCTAATGTGTAACACCGTTTCTGCTGTATTCGGCTCGCACCTGCCTTCCTAACCGTGTCATGCTAGTGCTCTTACTTCTGCACTTGCATATTCTGGATATTTTTAAAATCCCCTTCATCAAGAATTTAGTTCAAAAACACAGCAAGCTGTGGAGATCCCCTGCAAGCTGGTTTTGACATTCACGACCCCTGCAAAGGTTATGCACTTTTGTGCGCAGACTGACGCTTTCCATAAACATGTTTAAGAGACCGATGTGCTAAGTGGCTCATTAATATTTAACAGCTCAGGAAGTCTGTGTTTATTTTTACCTTTTGAGCGTGTTAAGACGCGCAGGACCTTAAAGTGCACCGCATCGTATCTGAGACAGACGCGTGCAGATAGCTGCCCGTTTGCAAGAAATCCCCCAATCTTTCTCCACGCAAGGTTAGTCCTGATGCCGATTTAATTATCGAGGAGGGTCCTCACCTGAAACTCCAATCAATCCCACACAGCCTCGCCTGCACATACCCGCCCCTCCCTCTCCCCCCTCTCTCCATCACCATCCGTCCGTCTCCCCTCCTCCCTGCCTGCCAGCCTGCACTGAAATTCTTCCTCCGCTGCTCGTTTCTTTATCCCTCTCTATCCCTATTATTCATGCAAATAATAACTAGCTGTGCAAACACCCCTGACAATGGCATTATCCTTTTCCTCTTTTTCCTCTCTTTCTCCAAGCCACACCACCCTATAAATAAGCCCCATCTCCCGCCTCTCTCGCTCTCTCTTTCTCCTCTCCATCCCTCTCTCTGCCTCCTACTCACACACATATACATTCTGCCAAACAGCATCATAAATCAAGGGATGGGAGGAGGGAGGGAAGTGGGAAGGTGGGGGATGCAACCACACACACACACACACACACACACACAATAGCGCATTTTTAACACACACTGTCTCTGACATCTTGCCTGTATACTGTGTACACAACCTCTGTGAGCATACATCTGCAGCTCGCTTATACACTGAAAGAAAAGCAAACAGCTCTCACACACACAGACACACACACACACACACAAAGCCTGTCCGTAGTCTCCACACAGACCCCTCGCTCCTGCAAGAACCCCATCCTCTCGCCACCCTCCCCCCGACCTCACCTCTAGCCCGCAATGAGAGAGAGAAAGAGACAGAGAGAGACAGAGAGAGAGAGAGAGAGAGAGAGAGAGAGGGGGGAAGAGAGAAGCGGTGCTTACTCAGTCTCCTGGAGCCGATGCATCCCATGGTGTATTCACAAAGGCCCTGGACACAAGCGTGGAAGTGTTACCCAGACGCCGTGCATTCTCCCTCTCCCTCCTGCGACTCTCTTTCTCTCGGCTCGAGCTTCTTTTTCTTGCTCTCCTGTGCTCTCTCTTTTTCCTCTCTCCCTCCTGCACCCACTCGATCACTCACACTCTCTCCCTCCCTCCCTCTCTCTCCCTCCCTCCCTCTCTCTCTCTCTCTCTCTCTCTCTCTCTCTCTCTCTCTCTCTCCCGCTCCCTCTCTCCGGTGCAGTGTCTTAGAAGAGATCCGGTTAGTAAGTCAGTATGCCTGAGGGAAATATATTGGGACTAAATAAAGATGTGAGGCATCAGTTAAAATAATTATGTCTTTTATGTATCAATATCACCAGCATGTCACATGTAATGTTTATGCTATCCAATTCAATGTGCAGTCATTATCACATTCACCTGAGGTACTGAGGAAAACAAACAATTGGATTGACAGTGTGTGTGTGTGTGTGTCTGTTTGTGTGTATTGGGTTGCCACTACAAGATCAATAGCACAGAGCTGAGAGTGCCGGGCTGCCATTGTTGTAGATATCTCTGCACTGCTGTAATATTGTTGAGCTAAAATGGGGGATTCTCTCTCTGTCTCCCTCTCCTGTGTGCGCTCAGCCTAACAATGCGCTGCAGCGGTTTCCTCGCCACCTCCTCTCCCCTCTCCATCTCCATCTCCATCTCAATCACCCTCCCTCACACAGATCCCCCATGAAAAAAAGGGAAAAAAGAAACGTGAGCGCATGAACCAATACTAAACAATCCTGAAAAAACAGACGAGGGTTTTCCTTCACACTCTCAGCCGGCGCTGAGTCTCCACCTCTTTCTATGTCGTCTCTCCGTATTGATCCGCCCCTCAGTCATCCCTGCGCCTATATCCTGCTTTCTGAGTCACATCCCTGCATCTTTAGTGTTTTCCTACCCTTCATCCCTTCTTGTCTGGAGAAAAGACAATGAGTGGCTATCATTTACAGCTCTCTCTCTCTCTCTCTCTCTCTCTCTCTCATCAGACTTGTATCTATATCTCAAACCCCACCACACCTTAAAGTCCTACCTCCCTGTATTTCTCACTCCTTTTCTGTCTGGGCACCCCCATGCCCTTCTCTCGGCTATTTACAAATCTATGTGTGCTGTGGCCCTGTGAGTGTTTGCTCCAGCAAATGAAGCGGGAGCAGTCTGGACAGTGAAGATGGTGTCTGTGTGGTCACTCATGTTTTGTTGACTTTACACTGGGCGAAAGAAGAACAGGAGATGAAGACAGCATGACAGATGGAAGGACAGACAAAGACAACATGGGCAGATTGTTGGGGGGGGGGGGGACAGTTGAGTAATGTGCTGGAGAGGTGTGGAGACGATGCTGTGTGAAATGAGAATAAGCACTCCAGAATGGACGCAGGAAAAAAAAGACAACAATCTAAACTGCTTAGTTTGACAATTAAACAGATGCGAAAAAGAGATGTAGAGGCATGGGTATAGCAAGAAAGGGTTTAAAGTGGATGTGTGATTTGCCAGACATAACAAATCATACATAATCCAGCCAATCCCTGCGCTGTGAGTTTATATATAGATGTGTGTTAGCTCTCTCCCACTGGGACAGAGGAGACGAGGCTCTAGGCTGCTGGAGGGGGTCAGCTTTACTCAAGGCTGTTAGTAAAAAAAAACAACAGGACTACTCCCCTCTGATATGAGTAATTGCAGAATGAGTATATTGTCTTCGACCCCCTGTCTCCCTCTCTGGCTCTATTCCCTCTCCATCTGCCCAACACTGTGTGGAAGTCTGCATAATGATTCAGTCATCCGTCTCTTGTCACAACGTCCTCATTAAAATCCTCAGTTAGTGTGTCTCACCCGCTCTACCTGTTGTATCTTGTCAATGCGACTCATATTTGGATCTCATTTTCTTTCCACACGCTCTATTGCATCAGAGGTGAGACACATTTGACCCACTGCACGAGCTAAGTCAGATCGCTGAGACACTCACAAAGAGTGTAAAAACACTCAGGGAAAGTTGATTGTGGTGAATTTCCCATTAACAACATAATCACAAATCATGAATATCTTCTCGAGTGACTTGGATAAAGCTGTCTAGCTCACTGAAGTATGGTCGTATATTAACTTCCAGTTTACTTTGAATTGCCTCAAGACTGGAGTCCACTTACTTTCATTTCAAAATCCTAAGCTCGTCCCCATGACTGACAGCACAGCTTGTCCATGGTATCTCTCAGAAAAAGAAAAAGTAAATTTGATGTGGGGAAATTTATCAAACACCCTCAGTCTATTCTCCCATCTTTGTCTGCACAACATTCGTTCGTAAAAAACTGTGAGGTCAAGTGATTTAGGTATGTTTTCATGCCATTTTAGTTTGCGTTTTAAGCAGATTTTGGTGATGAACGAGATAATATTGTGAATTGCAATTATTTTCTCCAGGATAATCTTGACATGAAATTTCGACATCGACAAGGATTGGTCAATTAATTAGTAAATAAATAATAAAATTAATCTGCCACATTTTTTACTTTCAATCAGCACATGTTTGGTGGCTCCAGCTTCTTAAATGGGAGATTTTGCTGCTTTCATTCTCTTACATCACAATGAATTGAATGTGTTTTGGATGGTTGAACTATTCCAAGATATTTTATGATGTAACCTTGAGCTCTAGAAAATTGAAAATGTTTTCCTTGCTCTCTGATGTTTCAAAAAACAAGCATTTACAGTAGGGGTATAATCTTTAGATGAATCAACAGTCGGCCTGGACAGTTATCGGGGCAGATTTTCAGCATTTCTCCAATTATCAGTGATTTCTCTGTCAGATTGTCGATAAAATAATCTAATTTAAATAGGTGCTACTTTGGCTCTGATGCAGCATCCTCTCACACAATGTCCCACCTACAACAATCTCTGATTGATAACACATCACAGTTAATAGCCTATAAAAACTGAATAATCTGAATCTGCAAGAAACTAATAACTAAATTTATCTTCTAAATGTAGTGACGATGAAGTATCAAGTAGCAGAAAATGAAAATACTCAAGTAAAGTATCAGAAAATTGTACTTAAGGACAAATAGTTCATTGTTCTAATTAATTTTTACTCCAAATGAATACTGTTTCCACATATCAGTCACTGGTTTCCTTGATTTCTAGCAATCCTATTGGTATCAACCCTAGAAAAGCCACATCGGTCGACCCCTAATGAAAATAATCATTTGTTGCAACCTGACCACACACACACACTCAAATGCTTCGTATCTATACAATACACCTGTGACAACATGGTGATCCATAAAATGGACCGTCGATGCGAGACAAGGTCAGCCACAGAGAAGAAATTCTTTACACTAATCTCACTCATGGCACAGCGATGACTACCTCTCACCGCCTGTCTAAGTTTTCCACATACTAACAAAGCATGTGCAATAACATGAAACCTCCCTGCAACATATGACACGTACGACTTCTACCATGTTCCTGTCAGCACGTCTCTTGTTTTTTCTTATCTCGGGTGAAGATGCTGTGCGGAATTTAAATGCTGCAGCCTCTGTTTAATATTATCTCTGGGACCCACACAGACCTCATTCCTGTAATCAGTGACTTTCATGTACCTGTCACTATCTGTCTATCAGCTCTGGGCTGTTATGTAGGTTGCACCTCAACGATAATGAATAACAGCTTCAACAGTGTCTCGTTCAAGCACTCTAAAGATGTTCGGCTCTGATGAATGGAAATGCCTGCTTAGGAAAGTCGTTCCAAAGGTTAGAGAATCGTTTTTCTTTAGTGAAAACTAGCTCTGACGGGTTAAAGATGCTCTTAAACGTGCAAATTTAAATTTCCTGTTGTATTTTCCTCATCACTGCACACTGCTTTCCACATATCTTCCTCCTGTGCTCCACTGAGCCTAACTACTGCTAGTGTGTGTTAGCACATGTGTTAATTGGAACCACATGTTACGCATCTGCCCTCAAGGAGCCACCAAGTTAGTTAGAAGGAGAATCTGTGTGTGAAAAAGTGAAAATATGTGGGGAAGGAGAAGTGAAGGAGGGGGGAGTGGATGGAGAGAGAAGATGAAAAGAGAAGGAGGATGGGGGGGAAATTATGTGGCTTGTTTTTGAGGAGAGAAGGGGCGTAGGAGGTGGGTGGGGACGAGGGAGAGATATAAATGTTGTTATGAAAAGAGGCAGCCTCTCATATGGTGTTCTCTAATGGTTGTGCTTATCTGATTAGCTTTGTTTTAGCCGGTGGGAGATACACTTTATGTGTATTATTACTTGCTGCCTTGGGCTGGCAGGAATTCTTCAACACACTCACACGCACAATTTTTGGGGTGTTTTATATTCATGCGTAGGTGGTATGAGGAGCCTCTGTGCTCATGATGGCTGTGTGTGTTTCTGCACTCACAAAAGACCTGGCGTATGAGGAGTTCCCAAGTCTCCTCCATTATTTACAATTCTCTTTCCTTCTCTTCTGCACATTACCCCACATTCTCTCCTGCTCCAGCCTTCCTCGTTTGGACCTCCACCACCACCAACACTGCTGCACTGCTCCTGTGTCCAGCTATTTTCACCATTTCATACGTTCTCCTCAAAAGTCTCTTATTTGTCTGTTTCTGTGTGTCTCCTCTTCACACATCCCCTTCTCGTTTATCACATCTCTGGCTGATGTGGATTTGCTTTCTGTCGGAGACTCTGAGAGAATCTTCTTCCCTCGAGGGATTTTAGACTTTAGACTTTCCATGCCACAGTCATGATGTGTGTCAGTCTGACACCTGCTGGTGGGACTGGGCCACTGCAGTCTCACACTGGCTTTGAATGGAAGCCAGTTTGGCAGCAGAAAGATTTTTCCTCCGGGTGCTGAGTGAAGAGAGCATGTTCTGTCTCAAGTATGCAGGTTTTCATCCTGTCTACAGTCCGCCTGGAATTTCTGCTTGATGGCTAAATGGTTTATGCTTCGCAGGCATAGCTATCGCTATTCATTGCAGGGATAGCTATCGCTATACATTGCAGGCTACACTTTATTTCATAGCCTCTTTAATCTACTGTATCTTGAAAAGCTTCATTCAGTCATACCAGAATGAATAAAGAATTAAGTTGTTAAGGGAAGCTAGTTATTGCTGATTACAGATAAAAGAATATAAAACAAAATGTCATCACAATCAAAGCTATCTATGTACATTTATCTAAAGGAGCATTCAAAGTAATCACTGAAAATCAATATATAGAAGGTGCATAAAAAGCAAGGTTTTGAGGAAGCCAAGATCCAGCACAGATACACCCCTTTCATAATGTGTTTTTTGTGTGTATTCTAAATGTTTCCTTGTACGCTGTAATGTTGTACAGCAGGTATCATGACATATTTAAGCAGCAAAACAAAAAATGATAGCATGAACTTGGCAAGATAGAGCAAACTCTCCAGAGGAAACAGAATTCAACTTTTAGCTGCTGATATATATGTTTTTTTTCACAGCTCTGATGGAGCTCAGGATTTCTCAGGTGGACAGCTGCTTTACTCCAAACAACTGTATGAATTTGGACTGAATGTGTGTGTCTGTGTGTTCTTTGGGACGTGTGTAAGAAAACAGAACATGAATTAACATTAACCGATTCTGTTCTTCCTGTTGAGAGATTTAAATCATCTACTGTGTCTTGTGTGTAAATGTACACAGGGGATGCACTTATGTCACTGCTACTGGGGGACTGCTGCAGGTAATATAACAAATATTTACATCCCATCTGCTGTTAATCATAATGTTGATTTCATGATCAGGCCTGCCAATTCTGGGATTATCCTGTGCATGTAACTGCGATCCAACATCACTATATATGAATAAAAGTAAGCAGTATATTTAGGGAAGGCTTAACCACCTCTGGCCGACATTATTTGCCACCCCTGCAGCTTGTTATTAAACATATATCAACAATACCAATTCCAGCATTAAGGGCTGTGTAGGAGGCATTTTCCCATACGGGTATTGGTGTTGGAAAGACCCCATATGGAAGCTTGGACCCCCACTCTCTACAGCTACAGGAATAGATCATGTTTAGTCTTGGAAAGATCTATAAGGCTTATTTGGATGACACAGACATGATAACTATATTGATAGTGGAATTATTATAAATGAATGCAACCATCTTTGTCTAACCTTTAAAAAACACCTTTGTTTTGTGTATCATTTCTTGTTACCCTTGTACATGTGGGGCCTGGTGATGCAACAGCCTGGACCAGTGTGTTCATTTGTTTCATTAGTACATTTTGTTAAAATTTGAAAGCTTCAAAACACAATTTTCACATCAAGTAATTTGTACATGCAACATTTTATATCAACAGAGGAAAAGTGGAAAGCATGACGAAGTTCTAATTTTTAGCTGCTGAGACAGAACACAAACATACAGTCTCCTCTGCCATGCTCATGTTCTTTGCCTTTGGGTGTGAGCGATTAAAAATATTTACCTTACATTCAAGTGGCTACCAACTTTTCCTTTGTTGAGAAAATGAGTGTGTTGAGAGAGAGAGAGAGGGAGGGAGGGGGAGAAAGAGAGAACGAGACTATGCCTCTGTACAGATCAGGTATGATCCAATATCAGGATATTAACTCTGATCACTGTGGTATTATGGGCAGGTTCTGACTCACATGAGCAGTGGGAGGTGGGGAGGGTGGAGCGGAAAGAAAGATGGGAAGGGAAATAAAAGTGCAGCGTATGGCTGACTGGGAAATAGAGGGATTGTGGGACAAAATTGGGGGGGAAAATGCAGCATAAAGAAGAGAGAGGGAGAGAGAAGTATGGCACTTAAGGAGGGGGGGCAGGAACCGTTCATTCCTAGGTTTGGCTGCATTCCAGCCTGTCTGGCTCTGATTCTGACGGCCTCCTGTTACTTTTTTTTTTTTTTGTTTTTACCTCCAGACTGACTGGACCCCAGAGCTGCCTTCTCCCTGCCTGATCCAAACTTCAGTCACGACCTGATGTTTGCAGCTGGCTGAAAAAAAGGCAGAAGAGTGTTACACGCCTGTCATTTCAGCTTCCTTACTCCCCTCAGACAGAAAACAAGCCCATGAACTGGCTGGAATTCTGAATGACCTTTTCCCGTTTCGGATATCACCTGCATGAGAGCCGGCAGCCAGGATGGGGTGTACTTTTTTGTCCTTCAGCACCAGAGTTGCTGTGGAAATCTCTGAGTGGAAATCCGACACAGTTTTTTGTCCCAGTGGAAGTGGGGAGAGACTGGAAACATTCCTTGCGGGACAATAGGCTATCAAAGGCCCCAATGACCACTCCCAGTAGGTCACAGACATGAATCAGGCAGCAACAGGTTACACAACCGTTTATGCAGAGGTTTGACTGTAGCCTTTAGTTTCACAACCTGAATTAAGTGCAACTGCGCTGTGTCACAACCTGGATTTCATGAGTCAGAATAAAAACTGCAGAAGAAATGTCACTTGAAAGACATTCATTTGAAAATATTATTCTTTATCAATTTTAGTCCTTAGCAAAGATATGAACCTGCCAGTAGGACAAGATGACTGATCTGCTGATCATGGCTTTACTCTGTGAGTCTGTATTTGTATCTCTCATCATAGCTAAATGTGCTCCTGGAGGCACCTTTTGTAACAGGGGGGAACTTCCGCAGAAGCGATTTAGGGTATTTTGCCAGGTGATTATATGTCTACTGTCAGTCCGTGGATAGATTTTTGTCAGCATGTTAGCTTCACAGTTGTGCAAAATACAGTCACCAAAGATGTGCAGTTGAGATCACAATGATGGCCGAATTAGAAGATGAGTGTCATCTGAGCACAGGGGCCAGAACTAGGGAGGTTGGATGAAGGAAAGGCACCCAACTTGCAGCTGGTGTTGTTTTCACTATGTCTGTGTGTGGACAGATTCTATCACAGTGTGAGAGACAGACATGAAACTTTACAGGTGTGTAGTCGAGATAAAACTGAAGGCCAAGTTCAAAGATGGGCGTGGTCTCACATAATGTAAATGTAATCACTACTGAGTAGCCACGCATTAGAACAAGAATGTGCTGACAGGCGTTTGGCTGGTGTGATCCCATCACAGGATCCCATTTCTCATTTCTCATTTTTAAATAATGTTTAGTCTATAAAATGTCATAAAATAAAAGTCACACATTTCCCACTAACCCAGCTGATTTAATTAAATTGCTTGTTTTGTCTAACCAACATTCTTAAAGCTGAAGATGTTCAGTTTATTATCACATGTGAAAAACAGAAAAGTATTTCACCTTAATAACTGGCAAGTAGTTGATTATTTATCTGCTAACTGACTAATTAATGGATTTAACTAAGGGTGGAACATCTCATTCTATTGGTATAATAACAAGGACATTTTCAAAATGTTCAAATTAAAATGTGATATAACAAATGTCAGAATAACATTAAAATGTATGTAGGAAAGTTTCCATTGCCTGCTTGGTACGAGCAATGACAACACCTGAGAGTGTGATAAGATAAAATGTGGGTTTCAAGAGCATGATGCCTGTGTGAGTGTGGTGCGTGTGGGTGGGTGACACATAAAAGGATATTAAGTCATAGAAGTGGCCAATGTACAGGATGTGTGGTGTCATTTAACACCAGTTTGAGCGCGATCACATCCTTATTGTCAGGAAGAACAACAGCAAGACTTCAGAGAGAGCCATAAAAACGACTTACTCTCTATAATCAGGCGTACTAATCGTGTACAGTGGAGCAGCCTAAGCCTCTGCATGTTTACTGCCATAGTGCAAAGCAAATAACGATGTGGCAGCGCACTTGGCAGACACAATAACGCCTTTACAATCTGATCCTCGGTTTTGCCTGTTGAGGCAAGTGAAAGAAAGGCATAAAAAACCTGCCTTATTTTTTCCCTGCCAGTATAAATCCAACATAGTGAACCCACTCCACAGCCCAGCCCTGTTTGAACATACTTTCTTCAGCAGTTATGCCTCCCCGTGTTTAAAACCCTGACCACTTTTTAGTGCCTGTATCTAATCAAGCCTCTAGCCCCATTATCTCTCCCTCCCTCTCGCTCTCTCATTCCCTCGGTCTGACCTTACAAGGAGAGGCAACAGGGTTGATGTCATTGACTGAAGAATGCTGCAAGAATCCAGAGAGAAAAGAGAGCAGGAGGAGGAGGAGGAGGGGTCTGACTGGACAGTTTATGAACACACACACACACACACACACACACACACACACTCACACACACTCACACAGAGAGAGAGAGAGAGAGAGAGAGAGAGAGAGAGGTGCTGTTTACATAGTAATGCACAAGTCCTGAGCCAAAGTCTAACGAGAAAGAACTTGTTTGGAAGGATGGTGTCATTCCTTTTCCAGACCGAAAAGCACGGGGGGAGGGTCTTATAGCTGGAGAGGGGAAGAGAGAAAGAGAAGTTACCATTACAGTCAACTCTTACTCTGCCTGGACCAAGAGAAAAAGCAGAACAAAAGGAAGAGGGGGAAGGAAAAGGGAGATTCACATTGAGGCTGCAGTAACAGGGTGAGTTTGTGTGTGTGTGTGTGTGTGTGAATGAAGATAATAGCTGGCATGTCTAAAAAAATACAAAATTTGGAGAGTCATACTGCTGGAAATTACCTAATAAGGTAACCCCTTTTGTCAATACATGGATCATGATAGCACAGATGTATTGATCACAAAGTGAGGGGTTGCTGTTATCACCTCAGGGAATGACATCTGTGTGAGGTGACAGCCCCTGTAGGTTATGACATACGTGACATATACAAGCTCCTGCGGACTCCCTGTTGAAAGATACCTTTTTGGTAGGTGAATGAGAACAGATGTCTCTGAGCTGCACCGTCCACTGCTGCACCAGCTGATGGACACCGACGATAAGGATCGCGCTATGCGGAAGCTCCGACAGGAAGTCCAGCCAAAAAGTTGCCCAGGCAAGCTAGCGTGTTAGCAATGCAGCTGTGAGCGATTATGCACTTCAGAGAGTCGCGAAATTATTAAACTTGATGACAGCACAGCTAAGGGAAGCCGTCTTCTTTACCATATGAGGTAAGAGGGGAAAAAATGGGGCGGCGTTTCGCCCTCCGAAACAAACTGTGACTGAAGCTCCAGGAGTGGTTGGTTAGGGGTGTGTGCGAGTGAAGCTAACATTACCGAGACGTGATTGATGACAAGCCAGAGAAGGTTTGTCGTCAAAGAGAGAGGTGGCTGATCATCACACTCGCAGGTCAGTGGGATTTCTCATTCAACCGTGAGTGGATTAAATGTCTGCGCCGACGTGTGTTGAAGCTATGACCTGATTCAACCTGGAAGACGAGCTAACGTCATGTACTTTGAACACTCTGTAGGCTAATGTTAACAGAAACGTGATTTGCCCCTATTAGCCACCTAGCTAGTCCATGACGTTTGAGCTTGAGCTTGAGCTAGAAGCCTCCATTGTGCCTCTTCTGTATATTGCTAGTTAGCGGTGAAAGGTTGTGTTTAGTTAACCTATAGCTGTCTGTCTTCATTGGCTGTGTTTGTGACCGCTCACCCATAGCTGTCAGCTGTCAGGGCAGTGGCTAACTGTTGGCTAACCCTGTTTGATCAATGGATGGAGGTGGGTGGAGCACCCTGGCACAGTATGTTTGATTTATTGATAGTGCCAGTTGGATGGAAATCTGTCATCAAGTACCACGTTTGAGGAGGCCTGCAAGTATGGTCTTCACAATTAAATGGCCTCGATATATGGCTGCCTAGTTGGGTTTCAGGTCATGTATGAGCGGATGTGAA
Source organism: Acanthopagrus latus (assembly GCF_904848185.1). Taxonomy (NCBI): domain Eukaryota; kingdom Metazoa; phylum Chordata; class Actinopteri; order Spariformes; family Sparidae; genus Acanthopagrus; species Acanthopagrus latus. Next base: position 20,247,230 of record NC_051055.1, read on the forward strand.
GAGATCTGCCACAGAATACATAAAAATTAAGGCTATTTTATCATAAGATTTTAATGTGAAAATCCTGTGATCATCGGTGTTTGTGCCTTGCCCCTCTAATTTGCCTTTTCATCAACAAGATAGGAGGGGAGCCTCAACCCAAGGCCACAGAAAGACGTGTTTAAGAATAACTTGTAACAAGAGGGCTCGGGCTTGGGTTTTGCCTGTGGTTAGTGTGGTGCTCCTGTTTGAAAAGACAGCGCTTAAGACTGTGAATGAAGATGAACTAAGATCGCCTGTGTGCTCAATCTTTTTGACTTGGGTGATGAGGAATCCTCCTTAATTATAGCCTACGTGAGTCAAGACAAACAGGCTATTTTGGGGCATCCCTTTGCCCAGAATCACCGCATGTCTAGCTCCTTGATTGTGTCTTGTGACTCTTGTTTGGCCTGCTCCATTCTAGTGTTTGTGAGTGTGGGCAGATAAGGTTGTGTTTGGGTGAGAGCTTGACACCGAGCCCATCCGCTGATGTTATTACCAGTTTTGAAACGCTGTCTGTTCAGTCATTCATCCAACTGTAGTCTGAGACTGAGCGTAACGCTGGTGCTGCATGCATGTCCAGTGACCTGTAAGACTGGACTTAATAGGGTTGTTTGTCTCCGCATTAGTGACCCTCGGCCTAGACACGCTTCCCCAGAAACTGGGTGTGCTATTAACATCCGAACAATGGAGAGTTTCATCAACAACACACTGGTCACTGATACAATGACTGACTAGACATGGAAGGAATTAGATACTGTTTAACTATTATGGTACCTGCCTATTTATAAATGTGGAACTAAGTTTCTGCTTTTATTAGATTCCTCTACTGTTTTAAGAGCTACAACTAAATATTATTTTCATTATCGATGCATCTGTCTGTCACTTGATTTTTCGTTTAGTTGTTCGATCTATAATGTGAGAAAAAGGAAGAAAAACTGTTGATAACTTCTTTCCAACACCCAAGATATGTAGTTCCCTGCTATAGATGACTGGTGCTGTTTTTAATCCATTTTGGTTGAAAAACTGCAACCAAAAATGCTTCTTACTTAATCTATGTAGTTATAGTGGGACTGTAGGTAGATGTTTTGATTTGGGAGAAGATGAGGGCAAAGAAGACTTCAGTTCAGCACAGCACCGCACATACATGACCGTTTAAAAAACAGTTGCACAGTATATAAACCAAATTTAGTTCCTCATTACCACAAAGTAATAAACCACTGCTGAGCTGAGCGGAACAGTTTTCCTTTGAAAAGTGTAAAAGCTCTCTCGTCAACAGCTGCTGCATCACGTAGTCTGTGCCCTCAGAGGAAGGTGGGTGTTTGTGTGAAACTTGAGACAAAACGATAATAGAAAGTGTGGCACAGAAAGAGCTGAGTTTCAATTGTGTTTGTTTGCACTGTTTAACGGTCCATAGGGGTGTTAAACTGCTGAGGCTCAAGTCTGCAGCCATGCTCTTTTTAGTTACAGTTGTTAGGTTGAGCACATTCATTTGTAAATCTGTAAACTCGGCTGTTGTACCCAAACTAGGGTTGAGAACCAATTTTCTAGCCTGTAAAAGCTGTCTAGCTGTGTGGAGTTTACATAGAAAACAGTATGTAATTCATGCTGCGGCTGTATATATCTAAAGTCTACACAATGCCATCCTCCATCACAGCTGTAAAGTAGAATGATTAAAAGCAGCCCCAAATGATGTCATTCAGTCCAAGTGGCGGGTGAGAGGTGAATGATGAGGCTGAGGAAAGCATGAGAGTGAAAGAGATAAAATGCTTGTGGTCCACCACACAACACCCGTCTGTAAATCAGATTGTGAGAGCGAGCCAGAGCTTGATACGGGCACTCCATCATTATTTAGGGTGTAAAACAAAGAGGAGAGGCTGAATGGAGAGAAACAAAAAAAAGGTGATGTCATTGAGTTGTAGCGCCAGATATGTTCCTCAGTCGAGGGTCTCTCTCATCTCAAGGATCAGGTTTCAAGATAGATTTGCATTAGGACCTCTGGAGCTGAGTGCGGAGCTGATCTCATCCTATTAAACCCCTCAGGGCCATATGAAGAAACAGATGGAACCTGACCACAAGTTATCATCGGTGTTGAATAATTGAGAGGACTATTGCATATTGTCTCTTAGAAACAAGGTCGATTTTAAGTACTTCAACGACAAGACTGAATCACCGTCTATAACCACCCTTGTCAAGCACTCGTTTTAGAAAGCCGTAGAACCACGTATGCTGCTTCAGGTACTCTTTTGATATTCATGCTCGCAAACGTTAATAAATCCAAGCTGTACCTTGACCGTAATCGGTCAATCTGTTTTTGCATTAACTGCCCTCTCCCATTCAACTTGAAGTAGGCCTTGATACTAGGTTAATAAGTAGGCAGCTGCTTTTCGAACACCCGTCCTTTCTCTCTTTCCTTTGGTTTGTTATTTCATTTTTCCATCAATTCAAGGTGCTCCACCACAATTTGCCTGCATGCCTTTTAGAAAGTTGGCAACCAGAGCAGTTTTCATCTCCATTAAAGCCTCACCATCTCCTCTCATTGATTCATGGAGCAATGTTCCGAATTATTTAAGTGGAATGGTGAAGTGGAGTTGAGATTCTGTAGGCCGATGTTTTTGTAACTCAGAGGACAGTGACATTTCAGAGTGAATCTCATGCCAATAGAGTGTTTTTTCCACTGAATGCTCAATCAATAATGCTGTTGTACTCAGATCACATCGTCAGGGATTGTTCCTCTTGTCATTCTCGTGTCTAGTAAGATTGGATAGCTGTAAAAGAAAAAAATAAATAAAATAAAAAAGAAAATGGATGAAACTTTCCACTGGTATCTGTCTAAATCATATAGCTTATTACATGATAAAACATACATACTGGGGCATACACACATATAAGGCTACTACAGTGGCCCAACAATATTTTCAGAAAACACAATTATATTTCAGAGAACATAATATTTCCTGAAATGTTTTGTGGTGTGAAATGTAATCTTTTCAAACATGTAATTTTCTGAAATGTCACTGTTTGGTGAAATTACGTGTTTCCTGAAATGCTGTATTTTGACACCGTAGATATCTGATAAAACAATTCATATATGCAAAGATTATTCTGACAAATGATGAATTATGTTGCTGTACAGTTAGTGGTGTTTAAGAGGTTTTATAGTGGGACATCTTAGACTATCTAATGAAACAGATGACACCTCCATATATCTAAAGGACATCATGGCCTTGTATATACTGTATATGGTTCATATACAAGTGTTCAATGTCAGTAAATGTTGATTTAAAGCTTCTTCAAGGACCTTCATTCTTTGTTGATTCTGGAGGTATCTTGGACGGTGGTGTAATAAATATTAGTGTTGTACCACCACGTCACAGACTAAGATCACACTGAGATCACACATCACAGAGTTCATCCAATAAAAAATGGTTTCAATTTCATCACTTACCAAACCTGAAAAAGATACAATCAAACCCGGAGACAGACATTATAATAAAAATTGTTCAGAAATAACCTTTCTTCTTTATAATGGTCCTGCTTATGTAGGATATATGAAGGGATCAGTATTAAATTGAGACTGTTTCACAATCGGTTAAAAGTTTCTTGAGGTACGTTTAAGGAAGCTGACACACAAAGCAGAAGAGAAGCTGTTTCACTTCTTTCACGTCAGAGAAACCGCTTGTATCACGAGCACCAGAGATTCTTTGACGAGCTTCACGGGGTTGTTGTCTTGTCAGAACTTGAAGAACTGCGTGTGTCCCAACAAAGTGGAATGAGGATGAATTACTTGAATACGTGAACATTTCCTGGTTAGTTTCACCTTTGCACTTCAGTCCCCAGGACTGCATGATAACTTAAGGCTGTGTGAATCTTGATCTCTTGTAGGAAAGGTGATTTTCTCAAATGCAAACTCAGTTATATCTAAATGGTGGAAACCACACTGATAGTTTCTGTTTCAACCCACAGTGCAAACAAAGTTTGCTGTGGCTTTTGGATATAATTCAGCAGTGTGTGCACTGGGGATATGTGAATGTAACAACTTCAGATAGTGAGTTTAACTAGAAGGAGTCTATTTTGAAGCCCTAATGTATGGAATAAAAGACAACCCCTTCAGTTATTTCAGTATTTGTTTTGTTTTTTCTTTCTGTAGTGATTTATTTACCTCATCATCAATTATGTTACTATTGATAGCAGCAAACCTTGACTACACTATAAACGTACTAGGATTTTTATTTCCATTATTAAGGAAAACCCATTCACTACAACCCCCATACTTAAAAAGAAATATAATAAAGATAACGCAACAAAGCTGAATCAAGACACATGAAATTGCCTTAATCACTGTTTTCCTTTTATCTGTTCTGGCCTCAAGTACTGGTGAAGCTTTAGTCCTGCAAACAAACAATAAATGGGGAATTTATTGAAGTCCTATTGAATTATAGATGAGAAAATAATGCCAACACTCCCCTTTTTATAGTAAGTTTGACATTTATGGAGGCATCAATGCCATGTAGCCTTCATTAGGATTTAAAGGTTAAATGCCACAGAGATGGTAATCACATATTGTTTGTGCGCTGGAAAATGTTATTTTCAGTTTATCTTTTACCACCTGCGACTCATTCTAATACAGGTTATGTGTTGTGCCTGACATTTATCTTTTACAACCTGTAAAAAGGCAGCATAAAAAGCTCAAACACAACTGTGTTAATTATCGTCTCAGTTGTGATCATTATTACTATTATGAGCATTATGCAGATATTTTAGCGCTTCAGGTTATGATACTTTGTTAAACAGTTAAGACAGCCAGTGTGTGTACAGATGTGTGTGTTTGAGTGCGTTGGTGGAGGAGGTCAGTAAGAACAGCGGCGCTTTTGACTAAAGGTCACGTTCAGGGCCGGTAGCCTTCAGGGAAATGTGTTCAGACTTTGCGAGGAATCTCGATAGAGACACTGTAGTAACATCAACATTTGTTTAACTACCAGCATGTGTGAAGTAAATATTTGAGCACAGCCTCTTTTTGACGCACCTCACATGAAAATGTTATGAAAAAACTCGCAGCCATGGTGATTTTATGTCACTGTAAACAGCCATGTGTTAAATATTGTAAATCGTCTGCGGCATCTGGGAGTGCCACCATGTCGGCTCTGTACACATGACCTGGGGACATTTTCACACACTTATATCTCGTTCCACTGTCAACTATTTGCCAGAGCTTTTGTGCTTAAAGAGTAACACTGGATTTGCAGAATGCCTGCTGGTTACTTTTTTCTTTAGCTATTTTACTAAATCCAGAAATAGTCCAAACTACATTTTAAGAGACACTGTAAGCCACAATAAACCTCTATTTTAATTAGTTTTTCTCAGACTATAGGGGTCAAGACAGCTGTCCCAGTCATGAAGTATAATATATTAATAGTAGACTGTTTTTGGCAGTTAATATAGGAGAGGTTAGTGTTAGAGGAAATGCTAAACAGTATGCACAGATTGATTCAATCAAGTTGCAGCTTTAGGAAGCTGCTGACCATTCTGAAGTTGGAAACTTAACAGAGAGATAATGAGAACATTTATGACTCTACCCCTAAAAAATGTGTGAGTTGTTCCCACAGTTGCCTCATCATTTAATGACAACTATCAATCGACCCCACTCTCAAACATCAGTCATATTTTAATCGGTATCTCTGAGTATTGTTAATTTTCTCTCTTATTTACTGTAAAGGCATTACGTGCTCGAAATCTGCTTACAATTAGTATGCACTTTGGACTGGATAAATGTTTTGTTGATGTGTCATCACCACTAATTCGCCAGCAAAAGACTCGACATGCTAACACTGCCAAGGAATGCAAGCCCTTTGACTAGTCAGCTGATTAATGCTGGTGTCATTATGTGGGGTGAGAGAGAGAGAGGGAGAGAGAGATTCCTGAGTCTGGAGTTTGAACTTCACTGCAAACCTGTTTCATACCTATCCTCTAACTGTTGTGACCCACAGATAAACACACAAAATGGACGAGTCCAACAGCAGCAAGCCGGTCATGGTGACATCCTCTCTGAACTTCAAAGTCACCACGCCGTCCTTCTACAACCAGCCAAAGAAGTTTGCCTCTGTGGCACCACCACGGCCCAAAAGTCTGACACCACCCTCCGCTCCATCACCGACACCAATAGGCACAGCTGTGATTGGTCGAGTGGGAGATCTGCCTCCGCCACCGCCTTCGCTCTGTGATGGTATTTACATTATTTATACTTTTTTGTGAAGCATTTTTCTGACTATCTTTAGTTATATCCAGTCAGCAACCCTCCCCCAATCCCAACCCTGCTTCTTTTTACGGGACAGCATGCAGAGCTTCACAGTTGAGCACATAATAGATGCAGTTGTGTGGTGCAGTTGTTTTCATGTTAACTTCAGTAATTTTTGTCTTTTGGACATTTAGTCAAATGTTGAGATAGTTACAGAGTTTCACATCTTAGTTTTTGGGGTATTTTTATCTTTTTGCTTTTAAAGGTGTGCGTAATTATTCTGCTTGAATGAATTTGAAGGCATCTCATCTGATAGAAATAATGGACACAATCAGTCCTTGTTGAATTAAAGGTACCCTGTGGAGTTTTTAACCACAGTGGATCCTGTTTTTACAGGTGGGTCCCTGTTTTATGTGTACTGAGTATGAGGACAGAGGCTGCTTGCTTGCTTGCAAGCAAATATGGAAGTAAACAGTGCAGGATGTGAAATATATTACAAATCTGAGTCCCAAATGTTTTATGAGGGGAGAAATGTGTTCAGCGTGTTTGTAACGAAGACCTCAAGGATACACACAGTGCATTTTTGGAAAGGAGAGGAGAAACAGTGGATCTAAATAAAACATTTTCTTTGTTTACAAGAATACTCCAAAGAGAGGATACAAAGCAGAACTTGGCTCATCAGATACCTTGCAACTGGAGAAATACTTGAGGTTTTTTTTAATACCTTTGTTGTGTTATTTTTTTTTTTTGTTGGTATGAACTTAAAATGTTAAAGCACTCAGCATATCTGATTAATGATACAAAGTCTGAAGCTGCAGTCATACATATGCGACAGTAGCCAAATGATAATCACCTCCTGGTGCTGAATTTGGATGGTCCAGAGTGTGAAGCACATGCCAGTCAAAGGTTAATCTGATTGAACTCCTTGCAAAGACAAGAGGCAGTATTGCTTTGCCACTGGATATGAAGAGGTTTTTTTTGCTCTTTTGTGCACATACAATAGAAATGTATGGGACGAAAATGTCAATTTCGCGTATGTGTGACTGTGGCCTTTGGAAACAATTCTTTCACTGCTTTTAACCAATCAACCCTCCTCATTTCTGTCAGACTTCCCACCCCCTCCTCCTCCTCCACTGGATGATGATTTGCCAGCCCCTCCCCCGGAATGCCAAACCACACCCAATGCCTCTGACGCCCCCCCTCCCGCCTTCCCCGCCCCACCTCCAGTAGCAGAGGACCTGCCCCTCCCAGCTCCTCCTGAGGAGAGTGCCTGTCCACCTACCTCCCCTTCTCCTCCTCCTCCCCCACCCCCTCCGCCACTCCCCACCTCCGGTACCAGTATTCCCAGTGCTGCTGGGAACCCACAGGTGAGTCATGATGGAATCTAAGGTTGCTTTGCCTGTCTGCATGTTTCTTCCTTCCTTTCACTGCATGTAACTGCATTTCAGTATAATGTGATAATCAGTTGGGACACTGGAGGACATTGTTGCAGGACCATAGTGCGTCTATGGAGTGTTGGCAGGAAATACTGTCTTTTGAGAATTTCCCACAAATTATATTAGCATTAGTCCAAATCACCCAGCTTCATGCTTCTAACAGGATTATTACCCATTTATTTTACTGAAATAGTTTTTAGACAGATAACAAAAGGTTTATTAGAGAAAGGTTTATTGTAGGACTGCTTTAATTGCAGCTGGTTTATCAGGCTACAAAGACATCCATGTTTGGAATTAGACGTTGTAAGCTATCATTGAGGAAAATGGCAAAATATCTCTCATTCAATGCTTTTCAGCAAACAATCCAATGAATCAAAAAATATGTAATTAATCAGTATTCTCTTTCATCCAAACCAGGAAATAAAATTCATTTATTCATTCACATCATAAAATACTTCATTAAGTTTGTTTTTTCGTCCTTTCATTCTTGGTTTTCCACCCCAGTAACAGCCAGAAGTTTTTCAAGCAGTTGCCACATTTCATTCTGCCTTTTGGAATTGATAAAAGAGCCAAACTCTCTTGAGTCATTGCTAACAGTCTGTAACAATTTCACATCGTCAACCACCTTTTCATTCTTGGCTCATCCTCGCCTCATCCTCCTTTTGCTTCACTGTGATCACTTTAATGTGTGTAAATCATTTTTGTGTCTTCCTCCGCCAGAGGCTGATGGAAAAGCAGACCAGCTTCGATAAACAGCTCGACTCTCTGACTGACTTGCTGTCTGAGATGGAGACCAGGGGACCTTTCAACCCCAAGGTACAAAGCGTTGCGGATAGAAAAATGAGCCAAAGAGCAGATGAGAGAGAAAATGACAGCAGGCGTTGAGTCACAGGAGCCGCACTGTAGAAAAAGAGAATGAGTCACACACAGAGGGAAGAGAAGGGAAAAAACAGCAAGGTAGGTCAGTGGAAATAGTTTGGATAGATGCCAGCTTGGTTTCATTAGTCTCCCTTCATCTGTTCAGGTTGAAAGCTCAATGATAAGTGAACTGCACATACAGCACATCAGACCTGAAAGAGAGAACGAACAGTGAGGTAGCTGGTGATTCACACTGAGCGAGAGAGAGTGATGCACACAGAACTGAGCGGGGAGCATGAGAGTGTGATGAAGCCAAAGTGTGCTGCCAGAGACCCAGTGAGAGGGCCATAAATGGAGAGTGTTTTTATCCAACTGGGAGGTACTGGATCACGGCAGAATAATGTTGGCTCACAACCACAAAATAAATGTCAGAAAGACGAAGCACCTCTGATAAGCACAAACTGCGGAGCGCTCCCAGTGTTTACTTTAATCAAAGTAGCTCATTCAACATAATAAAAGTGTCTGCTTGCACCATTTCAGTGTGCAATGTTACGCACTCGATATTAACTTCCTCTGTTGAATTGAGTTTAAGATGAAAGGAAGTTTTATGTTGCTGGACACGCTGGATGCTTGTACAGAATGGGCTCACACTGAATAAGCCCGTGAAAAGAACATTTAAATTGTTTGTCTTTTCATCCGCAGTTACCCAGCCAGTATACTGCAGCACCAGCACCCAAGCCTTCAGCTCCTCCCCCGACTGCTCCCAAACCGACACTCTCCTTCCTCCCACCCCCTGAGATGGGAGACCGCCCGCCTCCAGCACCCTGGGCAGAAGAACTCAAAGCCAGAACGAACCGACAAGCCAATCACAACAACACTGCACCAAACACTGCTGCTCAGCCGTTTGCTAAGGCTCCAGCTGTGGCTCCCAAATCTGGTTTTGGAGGGAGAACGGCAACATCATCAACCGCCCTTGCACAGAAACTGAACCAGAACCTGAACCAGAACACCGCCCCAATCAGTGTTGCACCAAAACCTTCACCTTCCTCTGCCACCAGCTCTTTCCCTCCACCTCCAGCAGCTCCCCCCGCACCTCCTGCTCAGCCAAACAATATGGCAGCTGCCCCGGCTTCCAATCACATAAGGAGTTCTCCTTTTACCAGTCAGGTGAATGCAAACCAAAACCCTCCTGCTGCTGTGCCGCCTCCTCAATCCAAGACGATGGTGTCTCCCCCCTCCTCTTTTAGCCAACCAATGAAAACACCCCCTGCATCAACGGTATGTTCCAGTTTTATTTTTGTCACACAGAGGCACTCTTTACTTTGTTTATACTGTGGAAAAGCACAGGAAGTACAAATTATTTAGTCTATAGTCAACAGATCAGATTGATGTATACTCTGGACATGCTGTAAGTGTTTTTAAAGGTAAACTGCTCATTCATAAATAACAAAATGTTCTATGAGGCATGTTGTAGGTATGTAAATAATGTATATATGTACTAATGGTGTGTGTGTGCGTGTGTGTACAAGCAGCCGCCACCACCTGGCCCAGTTGCTATCCCTGGTGGAGGTGTTCCTCTGAATATGAGGGAAGTGGAGGAGCTGGAGAGAATGACCAAGGACTTCATTAAAGACATGGACACACACGCACCTGTCATCACTTCCCCTCCTACAGGTACACGCACGCATGCACGCACGGACACACACATACACACACAGTGGTGGCTTTAATATTCATGGCTCGGGATTAATTACACTTGTCATTTCCTAAAATGATGTGTAATGTGAGAATTATAATAAGTATCACAACATTTATGGTTGGATGGAAAATGTATTCACAGTCCATTCTTTTCTATCAATTTTATGCACAGTAGACTTTTATTTATCTCTACTGTGGTTCTGTTTACTGCTCTGGTCTTTCAAATTCTTTCCTCCTTATCTGCTGTTTGATAACAAATATGACCTTGTGGACCATTAAGCCACATGTGTTGTATAAAATTGTTGCAAAAGAGTACAAATACATAACATTATTAATATGATTAATATTAATATTTTCAACACAAAACTATCTGCACTAATTCAGATTATACTGTAAGTATCAAACAAAGTGATGATTTAGAAATGTTACTTTTGTAAACCCTCCTTCTCCCTCCTCTTTGTAGAGGTTTGTGGCAAGTGTGGCGAGGCTCTCTCCCGTACCCAGCCGGCTGTGAGAGCCATGGATAAACTCTTCCACTCCAACTGCTTCTGTTGCATGAGCTGCCACCGCCCCCTGCAGGGCATGCAGTTCTATGACAGGGACGGCTCACCTCAGTGTGAGGACTGCTATGTGGTGAGGAGACACAAAGTCATATACTGATTTAACTTTCAACTGTTTCAACAAATTAACAGTTTTATTTTGTGTGTTTTTGGTTAAAAGTGAAGGTCACATCCTCTTACATTTGAAAGTCCTCCTATGTCGCTTCTTACATCTTATGTTCTTCCTGTTCCTCCTCAGAATTCCCTGGCGGTGTGTTCCCGATGTGGAGAGAAGATTACAGACCGTGTGCTGAAGGCGGTGGGCCAGTGTTTCCACGCCCACTGTTTCCGCTGCAGCACCTGCTCCTGTGTACTTGAGGGGGCGCCTTTCATCACTGATGACAACAACAACCCCTACTGTGTCCAGGATTACCACAGGTGACTACTGGCTATTTATGCCTCAGTGATTTACCTGTCAAACAGGGGTGGATGTATCTCGCCCAAACTATAAAATCACGATCTAATTAACAACAATTACAAGTCACAATCTAAATTGAAATCTTTCTACTCAATTTATGATGATAGCCAGGCTTAAAATAGTGTAACAATTTCTCCATTTGCATCAGGCAGGAACACTTCTTACTCATTTGATTCAGACCGACTGAAACTTGTCTCTCCATTTCCTGCTGATAACAAGTGAACACAGCACGCTAAACTGTGGATAAAATAATTGAATTGTGCAAACGTGATAAGTCCTGACTATCAGTAGGAAACAGGCCCAGAATGATCACATTTGATATGGCTGATTTGGTGTGAATGAGTGAGAAGTTAACTGAAGGCCATCACCTTCTTTATTCCAGGCGTTTCTCCCCTCTGTGTGTGAGCTGTAATGAACCCATCATTCCAGCCGCAGGAAGCGAGGAGACAGTCCGAGTGGTCGCTCTGGACAAGAACTTCCACCTTAAGTGTTACCGTTGTGAGGTAAGACATTTAAATATTACATTTATTAAAATAATAATAATAATAATAATAGTTTCTTCAGTGCACCCTTAAAAGAAACAAAATGCTAATAACCAAATGCATTTGTATGTCCTGTAGGATTGCGCTCGCCCTCTTTCCATAGAAGCGGATGAAAACGGCTGCTATCCATTGGATGGTAGGATCCTGTGTATGAAGTGCCACACCCAGCGAGCCAAGCAAGCTGCGCAGTGATTGGCTGAAGCAGCATCACTGAGATTAACTATGAACCAAATCCAAGAGCACAGGATTCATTCAGCTGCCGGTTTTGCCTTTGCGACAGGGCTTTACTCAGTATATGTGCGCAGGTGTGAGTGTGAATGAGCTGTGTGAAAAAGTATGTCTGCATGCAGATACAGTGTAGTATTCTCTTTGTCTCTGTTAACACCACTTCAGTGCAGAAGTAATGTACTGCATTGAAATAAACGCCCCTCATCTTCCATTCCTGATCATTCTCCAATCTCTCATGTAGCCTTCTTTGTGTACTAGAGGGTATTTTTGTGCCAATTGTATGTTTACGCTAAAAAAACTCCAGCATAACTTGCACAAGAACAGTTTGGTCAAAAGATGAATAAAAAGTTGCCTTTCTTTATCTCTCCTAAATATTGTAGGTAGCATCATGTAGTGAAATATTTACATCTTAAGACTTTAAGGCTGGTCTCTTTCCCTTTGCAGCAATGTTACTAATATCAATGTGACTGTGACAGATTGTTGGCATAGGGAGAGGAGTATCAGGGACCATTCTGCAGCTTCCATCACTCTGATTGGCTGTCGGTAGAGCATATCTTTAACACTTTGGCAGTTTTTGTGCCTGCAAGCATGGTTAATGACACATTCCTGTCTACAAAGTGCTTCATATTAGCCGATCTACTTTGATAGCATTTTAAAGTCATCGAGGGCTAAACGTTGACTGCAAAAAAAAGATTAAAAGAAAGATTAAAATGGTGAATGTTGCTCGTAGTTTTTTTGTGATGTAAACTTGATCATTTACAGGCATGCTTTGAATTATCTCTCGTTGCTCGCTCTAATTTGCGATATGAGAACAAAAATCAGCCATTTTATTTTTCGAAAATAGTTTGGAGCTGATTAAACAGCGTATTTTTAGATGCATGCTTTTTGGATGCACATATTTCGAACAAACAAACAAGCACAGATTTGCCAAGCACAGATTCCATTCCAGGGATCCCATAATTTCAAAAAACAGTGTAGTTACAAATGCCAGCTGCATGGCTGAAAACAGGACCTCTTATGTGATAGTTGCACATTTCCATAGTGAAATAAAAAAAACCTTTTAGTGTCATTTTGACTCTAAAGCCCCCACACGATCAATGTAATTATTTTTTTTAAGTAGGAGCCATCTAGAAACACAATAGTAGCTTTTCATATGCATTTTCTTGGAATCACTTGCTTTAAATAATTTAATATATGGACCTTTTTTTTTCCATTAAGTGTTAAGGTTATATACGTACCATTACTTAAATAACCTGTCCTTACAGCAGGATAATAGAACAGTAGAGGCATTAGCTTTAAGCTTTAGGAAACTGATGTTACCAGATATGTCAAAGCAGCAAGATAAAGGTTAATTAATAAAACAGTTATGGGATTCAATGTTTGGACATTCATGTGTTTTATCATCTTTTTGTGTTTGAGCCCAGTTTTTGGTCTTCATCAGTGTTGTCACAGTAAATACCACTATTCTTTCCATTATTCCTCTTTTGTACTGTTCCTGTTGGTTATATACTATTTTATACTTAACTTACTGTACTGTATTTCATTGATAAATCCTTACAATTATTTGGTTTCCTTTTTTTTTTTACCTGGAGATGTGCCTTCTCCACTATTGTATTCTATTGTTCCTTTTGAATTGAGCCTGATCTGCAGCCAGAAAAGTTCATTCCAAAATCAGAAAACAGTTGTTACTTGTTCTTGCATTGAGCCTGGTGCAGTACAGTACCAGAGTGACTAACATGGCAATAGTTACTCAGCATTGCATGCTAGCTGTGTGGGTGGTGGTGGCATTAATTCTAGTATTATGTCTTCTGTTTGCACCAACTATGCCACCTGTGTGGCCCCCGCCTGTCATCACTGTGATATTATACATGTGATGATGCCTTCAGTTGCATTTATCTGGCGTTTTGTTGTGTTGTGTCCTGTTGTATTACATGCTGATGCCTTGTCTTTTCATATAACTTTTTTATAAATTCCTGTTTGAAATGTGTGAATGTGTATATGTTTAAGAACATTATTTAGCCCCACCCCTTCCCCTTTGGCTGTATCAAATGATAAACAAATAAATAAAATGCTAAATACCAAACAGTTTTGTCTGATTTCTAACAGTCAACTGCAGGCACCTACAGGTCATGACATGTTCATTTTTAAAGGACTCGAACTAATAATTACTTTATTCTTCAGGCATTCATTTGATTATTTTCTTGATTTACTGATTGTCTGGTTTGTAGAAATCCAGAAAATGGGGACAAATGCCATCATAATTATCCGGAGCTGAAAGTGGCAATGTTTGTTCTGTCCAACCCAAAAGTGTAAAACTCAAAATTATTAAAATAACTGAACATGAAAACAGCAAATCCTCACACAATCACTGCATGAAAATGTATTTAACAAATAACAAAATAGGTGATTCATTTTCCTTATGCTGACTGACTGTTCTATATGTTAGTTTTGCATGCAAAAACATACTCAAATAAAGTAAAAGTACCTTGGAATTGAATTAAGTACAGTACTTGAGTAGTTACATTCCTTCACTGTGCTTTGTCATTGAAAAGTTGCACACAATTAGTTTTTGCAAAAATATTCTGTCTGTGGCCGGCCTCCATGTGACATCCATGAAACGTGTCTCCTCCCACTCTCAGTGATGTGTCACAGCGTAACACGAGACGCCACACTGCTCTATCAGTTGTTAACAGCCATGTGTTGCGCTGATAATGACGACAACGGACATGTGTGAGTGTGTGTGCATCTACGAGTGTTTACTTTCCAGGAAGTGTTTCCCTCATTCAATGCCGTGTAAAAATGTATGTGCACAAGCAATTTGTTGGTCAGTTGGTTACCAGTCACAGCCTTCTGGTCTCAAGCTGTTGTCACTGCGGGTGGGTTGGTCAGTTAAAACAAAAGTTAGAGACCCCATGTTGAGTTTCTCCCGGGTTCACAAGACAAACATCCATATGGCATGACCCAGATTACAACCCTGATTACAAAAAAGTTGCAACTGTTTGAAAAGTAGATAATCATTTGCAAAAGAACCATGTTAACTGCCAAGTTTTATTTCACATTCCAGAGCCCATTAATGATCATATATTTACAAAAATCTCTTTTCGAATGAGTATATTTCAAAAAGGATCAAAAAATAATCCATTCTGTTTAATTCATGTTGTACACAGTGTCCTGGATTTTTGGAAATCGGGGTTATAGAACCACAGTCTCTGCTTGATTATCTGTGTACTGGAGAGGAGCGTAGCCGTAGACGTAGCCGGCAGAGTTGTTTTTATCAGAGTGTCAGATGAAGAGAGAAGTGAGTGATGACAGGAGATAGAGAGCTGAGATGACAGCTGTTTGACGGAGGAACAGCAGGAGGACGTAGCACACGTGAAACATCAAATGTAAAGGAGGATGCAACACGCTGGAGGAACACAAAGCAAGACACCCATACACTAAGAATGAGTGAAACTCCACAAGAGCTTGAGGTAGGATTGCTCCTAAAATGAAAAGTGGACCGTGTTATAAGGCTTAGTTTATTTTGTTCACATGGTAATGATGCTCATGTGTGTTTTTGTTGCTGGAAACTGGAGTCATTTATGTTCCTGGGGAATTATATGATTAAATGATGTGGTTTGCTGAGGTCTGCAGTGTGCCAAGTTGTGGGTTGTTGGATGCCAAGATACAAACTGATATTGTTTTTATTTGCATTCTCCAGTAACCTAATTTTAGACTGTATGACGGAAAACATGCGGCAGGATTTTACCGAACCGTAAAGTGATATTTGAATAGTAAGGTATAGATCAGTGGACATATAGTTATGATTTGTGGGATTTGCTTTTAATACCACTTTGTAATGAGCTCCACATCATGTTGCAGCTCTTATATGAAAGTTAAGGTTCTGAACTGAGAGGGATATTTGTCAATCAAAGTGTGAGCAGAAATTCCTGAGTGGTTCTTAGGAAATATTGGGAGGCCTCTTGTGCCAAGTGGTGGAAATAATTCAAGCTGTGATCAGATGTTAAGGACTGATGTGTTTTGCATGTGTTTTGATGCAAACACTTTTGTGTGGCCAGTCAGCCTGGATGTTTGCATGGTGGTCCTGTCATTTTACTATGTTATATGTTGTGATGTTTAATGTGTAACCCATGATACACTGTTATGGTCACTTTTGAGTAATCAGGCTACATCAGTGGCTACCAACTTGGGGATCTGGACCTTCCCAGGGGTTGCAAGACAAATCTAATGTGTCATCAGATGATTAAGGACACAGGGGAAATACCCCTCTTATTACTGGTTCCAATGTGTAGGATTTAGGTAAATTTGGGGCTGAAATGGAATATAATATTCAGGATTATGTTTTCATTCATGTTAAAATCCCCTGAATATAAAAGCATTGTGTTTTCCCTACCTTAAAATGAGCCTTTATATCCGCAGCGGGGGTGAGTTCTCTTCCATAGAGGCCGCCATGTTGAACCGCCTTGTTTCTACAGTAACATAGACCGGACAAACCAAGTACTAGCTCCAGAGAGGGCCACTCATGCAGGAGAGGGTGAGACGAGGGGTGTTCAACTGGTTGCAATCACCAAACTTACCACTAGATGCCACTAAATCCTACACATTGGACCTTTAATTCAAACTTTTTCTTAATTACTCTGGCTTTTTGCAAAATATTGGCGATAGTTTGATTTTTAGCAAAAGGAAACCTTTTGGATGAACTGCTTGAAGACATTACAATCTATGATGAGACATTATTGGTGGACATTGCTTAAATAATGAGGGGACTCTATGTAACAACATAAAGCAATTTAAATGTATTAAATGCTTACCTATTGGCCATATGAGAGCTATGGATTTCGTTGTGAAGGACTGCATTCCCAAGTGACTTGTTTCAGCAAATGTAGGTAACGTTAGTTTGGAATTGGAGTCTGCAAACATAAACTAATGACAGCCTTGCACCACAACACAAAACTCTGCACTAGGCTTATCCTGGATTTTCCACGTAAAATCATGTATATTTCTATATTTATACAGTTAAAAGACAGTATCGAAGCAACTACATGAAAAATATATTCTAAACAATGTTCTGGTATTTCATTTGAACCTGTTACATTGTTTCACTTGTTGTTGTCTTTCAGCCTCAGCTATCAGTCCAACCATCGTCACAGCCAGAACCTGAGAGGGGGCTTCGGCCTCCACCTCTGTTTCAGCTGCCACTCCCCAACCAAGATCTCTCTGAGACCCATCACCAACCCCAGCTACAGCTGTCAGAGTCTGTCCCTGAGCACCAGCACCAAACACAATCCACAGAGTGGATTAACCATCGAAGGCTACGTCTCCTTTTCTTGGGGTTGTCCTTATGTGCTGTCATTCTGGGACTAATTTATTACATGCATCACAATCAGCAAAATAGGAGCGAAAACCTGACGGAGACTGGTAGGCCTCAAGAGAAATACAATGGCACAACAACGTGGCACAAAAAAATCTTTTGCCCAATTTGTCTAACTGTCCTCTCACTCTTTTCTGTAGAGACTGCATGTGTCTCCCCAGCCTGTCAAATGGCCTCAGCCCATCTCTCCATGTCTGCTGATCCCTTCACGCAGCCCTGTGATTACTTCCTGTTCACGTGTGGCTCTGACAGACTTTCACCAGACAGCGGGGGGCGACAAAGGGGTCAGGGCATCCCTGGACATCCACAGAACCAAAGAGGACATGCCGTGTCGCCAGAGAGGAAAGCACAAATTAAAGAAAGGGAAGACAGAAGACTGAGAGAACATAAAATACTGGACAGAAAAAACGTGCTGCTGCAGTATATCAGGGAAACTTTGGGTAAGAGTCACCACTAAAATGTCCTCTAATGTTCACAACTCTGTCTTGTATGAATTAATCCAAACATATTGCTGTTTAAGAGAACATATCATTCTAATGTATTGTCTGAATTGTGTTTTTTGTGATCTGTTCATCAGAATCAAAGGACAGACTGGGTAGTACAGCAGTACAGAAGGCCAAAGGATTCTACAGTTCCTGTTTGGACACCAAATCCGTAGAGACAGCAGGAGTGGAGCCCTTCCTCGAACTTGTCCAGAAAGTGAGATAAAATGCCCTTAAAATGTGAGCCTTTGGATGATAAATCCAAAAAGACATTATGTCAAATACAATGTTCCCTTATCACCCCTTTTTTAAGATTGAGGGGAATTAATTTGTCCCACACGTTGCCATGTCTCACTCAATTAGATTATGACCCTGAAGACTTTGGTGATCCTCTGACTTTTTCTCTAGCACCAACATGAGGTTGACATTTGTGGTTTGGAGCAAAATTTCTCAACAACCGTTGAACTGCTGAATTGTGACGAGATGTGCTACACAGATTCATACATTCAAAGAAAGCATTTGTGTGCAGACAAATTAAGTTATTTTATGGCACTTAAGTGCAAAGTCACACCGCCACCTACTGGCCTGGTATACATACTACAGATAAACGCTAAAGAAAAAACCTTTCCGTTTTCAGTAAAACTGTTAACATGTAAACAGGGCCTTAGTTGAGTTCTTCCTGCTTGACAAAGTCATTTAGAAGCACAATTTCACATATTTCTTATGGATTGTCTCAGCTTGGTGATGCGTTATTTGTAAAGGTGACATGCAAATATTTTAATATCTGTGTCTCAGGCTGGATGGTATGGTCTCAAAATAATATCACAATATTTTTCGACTAGATCGCGATATACAATATGTACCTTTATGATTTGAAATCTTGTGAAAAGCACTTCATAAATGTCAAGCCTGGGTGACAAAATCGATTATCACTACTTCAATATTAATATTGCAACAATATTATAGGGATGATATTGGCAAAATACTGATCAACAAGTCATCAGTAGTTGGAATGTATTGACTAAGTGGGTAAAGGCAAGTATAAACAAATAGGTCTGGCTATTTCAGAAAATTACATCACTTTACTGTAATGCAGCCTTTAAAACCAGGAAACAACACCTACATGTATGACATATCACAATGTAATGATATCCAAAATCTAAGATTGTTCACAGTCTCATATCACAACAAAAATATACATCATATATATTACTCAGTATTTAATCATTGTCTCTTTCTCTCTCTGTGCAGTTGGGAGGCTGGGCAGTATCAGGCCAGTGGAATCGGACTGATATCAACTCTACCCTGAGCCTGCTGATGAGAGACTACGCCACATTCCCATTCTTCAGCCTCTCTGTGGGCAGAGACCCAAAAGAAACTGCCCACGGGACAACCAAAAGATACATACAGGCCAGTATCCATTAGGCTAATTTGTGAGTCCTAAAATGCTGATGGGAGCACTGCCGCCACAAAGCAAGTGTTCTTTTATTCCCCTAACCCCGGTCTCCTCTTTGTCAACAGATTGATCAGCCAGATCTGTTGATCCCCATTGAATGGAACAGCAAGACACAGAAGTCTCAAGCTAGAACTCAGGTTGTTGACTTTGCCAGACCACTATTGATTCAAGAAATATAATAATATTCATCCATCGGACTAATGCATTTCTTTATCATTCTCCTGTCACTTTTCATCCAGACACTGCGTCCCTTCTTGGCATCATGTCAGACATACCTGGCACTGTTGGGGGCCCCGCCCAGCAGTAGAATGCTCCACGTGGGCACGTTCATCTCTCTGTCCTCTGAGCTCGCTGTGGCCGCTACACCTCTGCACTATCGGCTGTCGAAAGGGCAGCTTTATCAGCGCATGACCATCAAAGAGCTACAGGTACCAGAGAAGGAAAATGCGTCACTGCACACACACACTGTGTTTCAATCTGCTTAAGTAATTGATTCTCTTTATGTATATATGCCAACAGAGCCAGGCCCCTTCCATTGATTGGTTGGGCTGTCTGCGGGCTACTTTTGATCCACTGCCCCTCACTGAAGATGATCATGTCATTCTACATAACTTACCCTACATGGTGCACATGTCCCGCATCATTGGCAAATGGCTGAACAGGGATGAACTGAGTAACAGGTACTGTAAAGAGATATATACACAAACCACAATCAATCCCTTTTTTTCTTTTTTGACCTTGTGCTGCGACATTCTGCTTCACTCAGCGGCCCACTTCAAACTTACATGGTCTTCAATCTGCTGCACACCCTGATGCCCGCTCTAGACTCCAGATTTTCTGAAACACAGAATAATTTGTCAGTGGCTCTGGGTAAAAGTGAAGGGGTGAGTCCACACAGACTTTGCTTTCTGTACATTTATAAAAGATGTCACAGATGGGTTGGTTTGCTGAGTCTCAATTTCATTATGGGCCTCCTCACCAGGTAGCCCCTCGCTGGAAAGACTGTGTGTTGGAGACTGAGAGAGGATTTGACCTAGTTCTTACAGACCTTCTCAAAAGAAGGAGGGCACACAGAGAGGTAAGTAGTCATGGGAATTTGGAACATATGATTTGTGCAGTGTTTGAAATTATAAGGCCAGTATGACGTGTATTAAAAATGTTTGTTGTTCAACAGGCAGAGGAGATTATTCAAAACATCTTTACTTTCTTTAAGTCAAAATTACGCGAACTCAAATGGACAAATCAGACGTCTCTCCGGCGTGTCATGAAAAAGGTAAAATGTGACGCAAGTTTCTCCTCTTGTCTTCTTGGAACTGCATTTTGTTGGTGTTCGCATCTCAATAAAAGCCTGTCCTCCTGCAGGTTCACTTTTTAATTCCAAGACTTTGGACAACAAAAGAGATCTCTAGTGAGGCTGAGCTTGACCTGCTTTATTCTAAGGTATGTTACAGACCACAATTGGCTCTAACAGATGATGTATTTAAAGTTTGATACCGCCTTAATAACCCCCGCTAAACTCACCTGAACTCACTTAACTCACAAAACAAAGAGCACCATTAACTCTACAGCCTGTATGATTCCAGGTGACAGTTAGCCCACAAAGCTTCTTCTCAAACTATGTCCAGCTACTCTCCTTGTGGCAAAAGAGACGCCGTAACCTCTTGACAGAGCAGACCGAGGCCACCGATATGTGAGTGTCTGTCTATACTTTTAAAGTTGAGAAATATGAATGTTTTAAGCATATATGAAACATCTTTTTCCTTTAGCCTGTCTGTTACACCCGTCCTCCAAGGAAATGAGCTCCTCTTTCCCATGGGAATGTTTGTCCCTCCTCTCTTCCACCCTACGTATCCAAGGTAATTTTTGTTACCATTATTGTTTATTATTAATTATCAAACATTATAAAACATTACACACATGTCTGTTTTCCTTTTTTTTTTTTTTTTTTTTTTTTACAGGGCAATGAATTATGGTGTAATAGGTTTCCTAATCGCCAAAGATATCCTCCACCTGATGCTGCCTGAAAGTAAGAGACGTCCTCTACTTGAAAAAATGCGTTTGGTATCACGTTTAGGTCCCATATACAGTTGATTTACCTTAAAGGGGCAATCTGTAAGATATAGAAACAATTGAGTTTAAAACATTTTTTTAAATTAACCAACTTTATAAAAGGAATGTGACGAAACAACAGTGATGACGTTGTGTCAAAGACATTTATGTATTGTGTTGCATGCTAACCAGCCAGCCCCAGCCCGTCCTATCTTCTAAAGCTGCTTTGTCTTTTAGTGCCCAGAGTCACAGTTATCCTCTGAACCACTGTAACTTCCCTCTGTTCTGTATCCTCTGTCTTCAAACCGGAATCTATCAGTCTAGGAGGCTGTGATCAGTCCCAGTCCAGCAATGTTTCGCTGAGCCTCCTTGCCTGCAGTGACTCTGCCCATGATCCAAGTTTGCAGCCCTTTAAAACTCCATTCAGCAAATAAGGCTGCTAGCTCCACGGCTTACTGAGCTAATTTGCTAGCTAGCAACAACCAAAAATATTTACACCAAAGAGTATAGCGAATTTGCCACCAGTTACTCTGGTGACGTGCTGTCACCTCCTGGCCATATTTTACACGTTACAGCTTTAACGTCCTTCTCTACACTCCACTCACAGATTGTCAATGTATTACCATATTATCCTCTCTGTTGTGGTGTAGTTTATTCTCAGAGTCAGACGGTGCATGCTGTGGGGGAATGTGTGTGGGCTCACTACCTCACTGTGACTGAACAAGCCGGCCGAGGTAGAGTGCTCACTCTCTCAGCAGCGCAGCGGCAGGAGGTGTGGGTGCAGTATTCTGCACTGCAGATAGCATTGCAGGTGAGCAGCCCTCTTCAGGCTTTGTCCTCTGTGTGCGCAACAACAGTAGGTTCATAAATCCATATTTACGTCCACATCTTCTCTCAGGCTTATCATCAGAGCCTAAAGAACCATCCGAGAGACACCACCATCTCAGGACTATCACACACTCGCCTGTTCCTCGCGTCTTTTTCTCAGGTATTGAGCTATCTGTAATTTCAGTATTTATCTCTTTTCCTCTCAACTGCTCACCCGGCCTTTTAATGCATCTTTTCCAGGTTAACTGTGACTTCGACCCATACCATGAATTCATGCCCTTGGAACCCTCATTCCTGATTACAGTCATCTGCTCCAAATCTGGCCTGTGTCCCACAAACCTTGAGTGCCCCAATAAAACCCAGCAGCCTGGATTACAAACATGTTGAACACACTCCTCTGACATCCAGCAGGTTTTGTTTTTGTAATGACTGATGATTCTTATGGATAGTAGTAAGCCCACTATGGATGTTGGCAAGCTGTTTTTGGGATAAAGATTGTAAGTTTATATAACAGATATTTGTTAGTGAGGATACCTAAAGTATGTAAAAAGCAAACACTGACTTTTTTTGTATCTGTAGTTGTTGAGTTGTTTGCATGTACATAAAAGCATTGTGTAAAATAAAATAGCTGAATTTGAAAAACTTCACCTCTTTCATTTTAAAATGAGCTCCTAATTAAGCTACAGTTTAGTTTGGTCTGTTAGTTCTGGACCAGTCACACAGCAACCAAAGTAAATGTTATATTTTTCCACAACAAATCACAAAATTACAGCTTGAATCTCAGGACATGTCTGCATGTCAAACTTTCCAACAACCAACTGGGAAGGCAAAGCCAAGAAAGCTGACGTGGAAACGCTAATAACAGCGTTACATCAAGCAAAAATACACAAATGAAGGTGGCAAAACAAACAGTGAGACCTACCAACACTCCGACTAGACGAAGCCTTGGAAAAGCAGGAGCCAGGCCGGCTACTGAAACGAGCCTTACAGGAGCAAGAGGAGTCGACCGGGAAGGAACAAGTTTCTCTGCCGAGTGAGTAACGGCTCCAGCTAGCAGTAAGCTTACTTAAGCTAGGCTAATCAAAATCTAGCTAGCTAAAATCAACGGCAAAGTTCATTAAAGCAGGTTTTATCTTTTATTTTGTGTTTTTTTTAGTCCAGTTCAATTAAGTCATTTTGTTAGTATTTCAGCTTGCTCCAGCCAACATTTTGCCTTCCTTGAGTTGAAAAACCAACACAAAACAGGTGGTTTTATGTGAAGTCCAGGCACTGTATAAGCAGATGAGGTGTCCGTCATATAATGATATATAGGATATTAATTGGATATTCAAGTGTTTCAACTATGTTCTTTGACATATATTTTTTTTCTTTTTATAGATCTATGCACATCTATTATGCATACACATTTTATTTTATTGAGCAAATGTATTGTTTGACTTCTAAACATGAAGGTCTAATTACTGTTCTGTGCTGCCAAGAGTGCAATTTTAAGGAAAGATGTTGAAGTCTACATGTATTTAAAATGTGTCAGTGGACACATTAAAATTAATTCAATATAAAAAAATTAACCATTACCTACAAAATGCAATTTGGGATGCAATCTCTCTCTAGAAATAAAATGGAAATGTTACATTAAAAAAACAGGACTTGGTGTGCTCAATGACATCCCTCCCTACTAAGAAAATGTATGATATGTTTATATTTGAATGTATGCTCAGGGCTGCGAGAGTTATTTTAAAAATGTATTCCAATACATTTACTGATTCCCTGTTAAAATATGTAGTCAGTAATGTAATCCAAGTATCACAATATTATAATAATGTGACCTGATTAATTTGTTACTTTTGGATTACCTCAGTACCAAATATATGCAAATAAAGACATGGGAAAAGAAATATCAATAAAATTACTTTTATTTACTCTTAATCGTGAATGTTTATGTTTAAAAGGCTGGTTAACAATGAGACGCCTGTATGGACTACGAGATATCCCATCATTCAAACTAAACATTAAGATAAAATAGTCATCATTGTCCAACATGTTTCCCTGTAAATTTAGCCAACATACAACACTGCATAACAGTCTGGCAGAAGATCTCCTGCTACAAAGCTCTGTACATGTTATACAGATGGGGATATGGGATGTGACCAAAATGGAGCACTAAACTTAAATGTTTAAATCCATTTTTAAGAAAAGCAGCAGTTTTCTTCTCCACATCATGCAGTGTTTATGTGACTTGTACATTTATTCTCTACAAAAACCACAGACAAAAAACAAGTTAGGTGAGGATAAGGAGTGTGAAATCTCCAAAACAGATCTGAAGCAAAACTCCCAAACCCGACATCCTTATAAATCTTCCAGAAGAAGACAGCCAGCAAGATGAGGAATTCAGAAGAAAAGATCAACATCACAAACAAGGCAAAGTCAGATTGCTAGAGGAAGAGCTTACCTTTATTAGCATTAAGAGAAATTCATGTTCTTTTGATGTGTTAAATGTTTTTTTCTAATGTCTTATTTTGTTTTGTTTTTTTTATACCTCCATGTTCTCAGGGAAACTCATGTACATCATCACCTTGTCATCATTTGTCTCCACTGTGCTTGTCATTTCTTTTAGTGAACTCGTCTCAGTCGTTATAAAACAAAAAAACAACAAATCATTTTGGTTGCATATTTTAATGTAAATGTATTGATTGATAATCCAAAACGTAGTAATTGATAATGGTAGAAAATACAGCCACACTTTCCACATGAAGAGCAAACACACTGTATACTTCACATGGTGGCCAAACACCATCATACAAACTTACACATGCAGTGTGTAACAGGATACATGTCTGTATTCCACATGACATCACTTGGGAAATGTCAGCCCAACATTTCCATTATATCCATTTCCAGTCTATTAAAAAAATGTCCGTGTACTGTACTGCCTCCACTTGGTCAACATCAGTAGTTCACTGAGTGTTGGTCACAGGACGCCCCAAACTTCCTCAAACGCAGAGCACATCTTGGCACAGGTCAGCGCGGCAGAGAGTGGGTAGTTACTGATGGATACATTCTTCTCTGTGTAGTCCACATTCACCTAATAAAGACGGGGAGATCAGCAATAAATATATTTGACATGTAAATCTGTGAATCAGCTTCCATCTAGAGTCATTTCTCACCGCTCCATGTGCAAATGCTCCAACCACCACTGCAGCTGGTCCGTCTGGCACCAAAGTTCGGGGGCATACAGCCTCTCCAGAAGAGAAGGAGGTGCATATGCGGGGGCAGCCAGGAGGCAGGTGGTCCGACACTGGGTTTTTGATCATCCTCAGAAGCTTCTGAGGACCATCGGCGGCCCTGACGCTCAGCTTGTGCAACAGTTGAACTAAGATAGAAGAAGAGAAAAAGGAATGTTTAGGAAATCAGCTCAGGTAAGTAAGACTGGCAGCTTAGTCACAGAAAGTATTCAACATTAGAAGTTTACCCATAAGGCCACAGAAACGAGTGAAGGTTCTTGGAATGCGGGTCTGTGGGTTGATCTCTATTAAGGCATTTTTCTCTGTGTGGATGTAAACCTGCAACAGGCCTGCCCTGTTCAGCGGACTGTCCATCAACATGAGCAGACACTAATGAAAAGAAAACAAGATTTTTCAGTTACTTGCATGGCCTTTCACAGACATGCTTTGAAGAACTTTACATAAGAAAAAAATGCTCATCTGTAGCAACACGGAAACACAAAGGTTACAGCATAATAAGGAGATGTGCCAGTGTCAGTATTTTTCTAAAAAACATCACAGCTTCTAACTCTTACCCCCTCATTTTGCTAATTTGGCTTTTAAATCAGTGAAAAATATCTATATTTTAGAGTTTTTTAAAAAATGCTGACGACATATCACCCAATGCGTTTTTTCATAAACGCACAGGATAAAGAAAACACTGTGTAAGGATCCCTTAAGTTGTGTTCTTATTCAAACTTGTCAGTGCTCCCTGATGGACAAACAATGTCCTGGTGACACTCTTTCTATGGTACTGCGACCGTGCCAGACTTCTTTATTATGACAGTTTTCTACGTATCACTGATGAGCTAAAATCGCTCATGAAACCAATGTCTTTCAGGCTCTCCGTTTTAGCCTTGATTCTTGAGGTCACAGGGCAGCAGGATGCTGGCTCACCTCATCCAGACCTCTGAATCTCTCCCCAAATTTCAGATTTCTTCAATGATTCTAATGCTAATTAAGTAAAACTCAATGGCACTGTCATGAGTCATGACAGACACAGGTAAACTGGCTGTACACAGTATTCTGAATGAGTTACCTGGTGTGTGATATCTGGTCTTATGTTGCCAGGATTCCTTCCGCTTTTGATGATCATATTTTTGTGTTGGTCACAGTTTAACAGCTCAAAGGTTTTTCCGACCTGGCGAATACACAATATGGACACAACATAAAGTGTTTGGTTATTCACTTATTTGTATTAGAGACCGCGATTGTAAATGTACGGTCACTGATGTCACTACCACTTATGGCAGGTAGGGGCTGCATCACAACAACAAACAAACACAACTCTGACGCTTTACCTTCACTGTTTCTAACGATGCCCCCTCCAGAATAACAACCAGCCTCCTCTCTGCCATGCGGTCGTGCAGGCTTCGGAGGTGTTTGGCTGGTTTTGGTTCATATGCGTCCAAATGTTCAAGACCACGCTTCTTCCCAAGAGGAGTCGCCATGATGCCTACTGATGAACGGTCGCGGATTGTTCGCGTCATGGCTAAAAAGCGCGTTCACGGAAGGGGTGAGTACTTATTACTGAGTACTTAATTTGCGCCTTTTAATTTGGTCTACACATGTTTAATTACTGTATTAATGTAATGGCGTTTAAACATTTTCCGTTTTCCATTTTTAAAAAGTGGTGTCTCCTCAACGGTCTTTACGCGTGCGCGCGCGCTCGCCAGCGCCGTCAGCACTCCGTCACTAATGTGCGCCGGATGTTCTCCCACAACGTGTTGAAGTAAAAATTCACGTGTGAACGTTTTTATCTTACAGCGCAGAGTCAGAAGTTGGGTTAAAAAGGAGCAGAATAATCTGTGAGTATGTGGAGAAGTATCGCTGAGCTCATTAGGCAAAGACTTTGTTAGAGTGTTCACAACCGAGGTCTTGTTTTGAAAATACGATATGCGGAGTTTGGTTAACGCGTGTATTAGCAGCTCACTCTGTCATTACTTTGTCACTGCAAACGTGCAAAGGCGTTTGAATTTCAACGTTTAGGGTATATATGTCTCCTGTAATGTACTCTTGAATCCATAAGTAACACCGTAAATGAGTAGACAGCACAGCGGAAACATGTAACGTTAGCAGCATTGGATTGAGTGAATTGTAATACTTTATTGTTCTTGGTCACTATTAACTAAGATAACGTTACCTATGAGTGCATATGATTACGAATGGCAGAATGTCTGAAAGATGATTGGTCTGCTCAGTTGTAGCCACCAGAACGTAATAGTCAGCTTCTAGCTTCTCTTTAATGACTTCAGACACAGCAGATTCGCATATTGACACACTTTGATTTCTGCGATACTGAGATATGTATTCTCTGTCATGAGCTGCCGCTTCCCTTAATGATAGCAGATAGTGTAGTAATCTTATTAATATAATAACATTACTTGGTAAAAAAAAAAAAAAACATATATGTTGGTCAGTGACAATTACACAAATGAATAATCGATGATGTTTTTATGGTAGTGGTCAAGTAAATCCTAATTTTGTTAAATAATTATATTATTTAATGGATGTTGTGGAATTCACTTAAGCTCAATACAATGTGCTGTTACTTGCCGTATGTGCAGGTATATGTAATGTTTTGTGGTTCACCCAAAGTACCTTTAAAACACAACATGGATGAAGGACAGCAGTAACAGTGACCTATGTTCATATACATTGATATTGACAACACTATTTTTCTCCATTTTTTTTTTTTTTTCAGGCTATTTGTGTAGCTCGGAGTCATGGGTCGGAAGTTGGATCCCACCAACAAGGTGAAGAGAGGGCCAGGGAAAAAAGCCAAAAAGCAGCAGGGAGCAGAGACAGAGTTGGCCAAGTTTATAGATGATGGTGATTATTGTGCCCTTTTATTATATCACCCTCGAAATACACACCATGATGTTTAACAAAAAAGCACTATGTCTTTGTGACTGCATCATTATTTCTTGTCTGTTTACAGATGAAAAGGGACCAAAACGCCTGTCAAGTAGAGGCAGGAAAAGGTAAAAGTTTGACTGATTAAATACCGTGAAATAGCATAAATCTGTTCACAAGTCGCTCATTTATGTTGTCATTTTACAGAGCTGCAAAAAGAGTTCAGAATCTGAATAAGCCTAAGGTTTCTTCTGGGAAACAGCCTAAGAAAGGTAACAAACAACTAAAGAACTTAAACACATATGCATGTTTGTGTATTTGGTTTGCAGTTAACTGTTTTGACAGATGATAAAGATTCAAATGAATGGAAAAAGATGTGTGATGTTCTGTGGGTGTTATTTTAGTTTATGGAGTGTTGGACCCTTTTCAAGGGAAAATAAATGAGTTATCTCTTTTAATCAGGAAATATACATTTCCTTTTTCTCTGAAGGATTCAGTGATGAAAACAGTAAATGGCTGACACCAGCAAAGAGGAAGCGCAAAATTGATGAACCGGAAAGTGAAGATGACAGTGATGAGCACTGGGAGCAAGAGGAAGATGATGAGGAGGAGGAGGAGCAGCAGCAGCAGCAGGCACAGCAAAAAAAGAAGAAGGGAGAAATAGACCAAGGAAAGAAGTGTGCCAAATTAGGAATGAAAGAAGTGGAGGAGGGAGAGGAGGAGGATGACGACGATGATGATGATGATGAAGAAATGGTTGATGACTATGGTACCCTTGATGATGGCAGTGGTGAGGAAGAGGCTGAAGAAGAAAGTGATGGAGATGAAGTAAGTGAAATACTTTTGCCAACTTTTAATTACCTGACCTTTTTTTATCCGATTATGACTGTGGTGTGCTTTTTGTACTTAAAGCGAAACTCTTGCCAAATTGCAACCTAGGCTTTTTTATGAATGTACCCGAGTCAAACCTTTGTGTAAAAGCGGGAAATACAACAAAAGAGGCACTTTTAAGATTTACCGTATTTTCGGTTCTGGGTCAAGCTCATTTTCTCACTGCATGGGGCACTGAATGCGACTTAACATGGAGGAAAGTAAAGGTTAAGTTTCACTTTAAAGACAGGAAATCTGACAAAACTTGTAATGCAAAATGTCAACACTTTTTTACTGCCCAGATTGCTAATTTCCTAATACAGTTCCCAGTATACAACTCCAACTTATCACACTTCACTAGTAAAGTGTTAGAACAGTGCTAATGGGAGTTACAAAAGCTCAAGCAGTGTATCTTTTACAGTTTAAGGATGGTCAATGCTGTGACTATACTGGACTGTATTGAATTGATGACTACTTTCTTTGGTTTTTGTTCCATATTTAGCTTCTTCCCATCGAGCGTGCAGCCAAGAAAGAGAAAAAGCTGAAAGAAACCATGGGCCTAGAGAGCGATGATGATGATGAAGATGAGGAGGAGGAGGAGGAGGAACAGAAATCGGATGCTGACACGGATGAGGAGGACACAGTACAGGCCAACATTGATGAAATGGATAGATTTAGGTTACCGGGGGCAGAGGAAAGTGAGAAGGAAGGTGGGCGACTCAGTTTTTTCCTCCCTTTTTAAATTTGTTTGTAATTGTTTTGCATTAAATCTAAATGTTTTTTAAACCTGCACTTATAGGTGTCCTGCCTCTGGACCTCAAGACAATCCATCAAAGAATTAAGGACAACATCGATGTCTTATGTAATTTCTCAACAAAACGGGAGGAGGGCAAAGAGAGAGCAGAGTACATCTCTCTTCTGAAGAAGGATCTCTGTACCTATTACAGCTACAACACCTTCCTCATTGAGAAATTAATAGACCTCTTTCCTCTTTCAGAGGTGGGTGATTTTTTTCATTAACCTGTATGAAATGTTCTTAAATGCATGTTAAATGCATGTTCTTATTACTGAAATGTGAATGTTGGAACTGATCGATGCACACAATTCTACCCATATAATTTTTTCAGGGCAGATTCTTTTTCATTTGTAATCAAAGACACCGATAACCAATATTTTCAACCAATACACTTGAAGTCAAAATTAAAAGCTTGATGTCAAAACTTTGAATAACTAGTGATGGAATGTAACTATGCAAAAAGTACAATTTTGAGATAAATTTATTTGATACCTTCAGTTATAGAGAGCTGGTTGCATCAGAGTAGTTCAAATGATCTTATCAGCAATTTGACAGAAACAATTGCTGATTGTGATAATGGGAAAATACTGGATCCAATAATCTGTCAATCCCTAGCTTGAGTATGTGATGGTTTTTGAGACCTGATTGAGATTGTGTGTCAGGTTGAATGGGGAAAACACAAGAAAAACATGTCTTTTTTTTTCCACCCTACTTACAGCTGGTTGATTTCCTTGAGGCTAATGAAATTCAGAGACCTGTCACCATTAGGACCAACACACTGAAAACAAGGAGGCGGGACCTTGCACAGGTAACTGCTCACACTGGGAGAGTGTCTAGATTAAAAAAATGCTTCATAATAATTATTCTTCTGGTTAATTTGTCTTTTTTCTTCTTCAGTAGAAGTAGTTGTTCTAGTCACAGTAGTTGTAATATAGTATGCAGACTTTGAACTAAGAATGCCAATGAAACAATTTGAGGAATGTCCAGATTCAAAGATACAGATGTTTATAGCTTTGCTATAGTTTTGACCTTGTAATTAACCACCACTGGATACAAAGTGAACAAATGACTGAAGTAGTCTCCTGTCAAATCCTGCAACAACTCAGTGGTCTTTATTTCCCTTATTTAGGCCCTGATCAACAGAGGAGTGAACCTGGATCCACTGGGGAAATGGTCTAAAGTGGGTTTGGTCATCTATGACTCCTCAGTACCTGTGGGTAAGTCTCAGTAAATCGGGCCATTGGAGTTCACCTGTTGAGCATCTTTATGGGAGAATATCGAAGAACGACTGTAGCCACATACGCTTTAACTGCAATTCTTTCTACGTTTTAAATCAGGTGCAACCCCAGAGTATCTGTCTGGCCAGTACATGCTGCAGGGTGCCTCCAGTTTTCTGCCCGTCATGGCGCTCTCTCCACAGGAGGGAGAGTTAGTGCTGGACATGAGCTCAGCTCCTGGAGGCAAGACCACCTATATGGGTAAGATGTGCTGCAGTTACACTTTGTGTAAATGACAATTACAGTAATTGTATGCTGTGTTTCAAACTGTGCAGTGTAGACTAGGGCTGCAGCTAACCTCTGGCATTGTCTATAACATACCAGATACTTAAACAAAATAGTCACAATAATTAGCCCACCAGGAAGTAAATTAAACAACTTGTTTCATTCAACCAACACTCAAAAACCCAAAGATATTCCAATCATATATTATAAATGTAAGCTTTTCTCACATGAATATTAAACCTATTTACTGATGTATGTATGTGAATGCTCCTCCTTTAGCTCAGCTCATGAGAAACACAGGTGTGATTGTTGCTAATGATGCCAGTGCTGAAAGGTTGAAGAGTGTGGTGGGAAACATCCACCGTCTGGGAGTCACCAACACTGTTGTCTGCAACTACGATGGAAGACAGTTTCCAAAGGTAAAGGTCATACATGCATAAAGGAACATTAACTCTGTGGTTTACATAGACTTTGTACTTTAATTTAGTGTACTGGTTTGTTGAACTGTTGTCTACAGGTGATGGGCGGCTTTGACAGGGTGCTGCTTGATGCTCCATGCTCAGGCACAGGAGTCATCGCTAAGGATCCAGCTGTAAAAACCAGCAAGGTAAAACATCATTCACCGTTCATGTATATACACAAATGCATACTTTTGATTTTAAATGATGTTAAATAATTTTTCCTGTTTTCTGATAGGACGATGCAGACATCCATCGCTCAGCTCACTTACAGAAGGAGCTGATTCTGTCTGCCATTGACTCTGTTAATGCAGAATCCCCTTCAGGAGGATATCTGGTCTACTGCACATGTTCAATAATGGTATGTGCACGGTATATCAAGGATGTGGACTTGGACTGACAAATTTCATTACTTTAGACTTGATAAAATCGAAGACTCAGATACTTCCAGACTTGCACTATAACTGTAACCCCTTGCTTGACCTTGAGCTTTTGACTTGAAAATACTGGATACCTCCTGAAAAGCCTAAAGATTTTTTTAAAAAAGGTGTCAAATATCAGTTCATTTCCCTTTTTTATTTCCTGAATAAACACATTGTAATGGCATTCAGTCAAGCTGCAGTATGAATCATGAATAACTGTTACATTACTGAGCTCTAGGTGGAAAAAAATGATACCAAAGATAATTGTGTTCATGTACAAAAACTACGCAGTGGTCAACACAAAATGAATTGCAGTATGCAAAACGTGGGTTGAAAAGGGACAGAGACACAACAACTTCCAACTTTGTGAAACATATGAAGTTGTACAAAGAACTGTAGGCTCTGTTTTTAAAATGGAATTTCATTTGGTGAAGAATGCATTATGACTTTTTTAGGACTCAAACTCAAAGTTTGAGACTTCAGACATTCAGTGTGCAAAGATATGAGACTTAGTTGTGATTTAACAACAATGGCACAGTCCCACCTCTGCTCTACTACTCTCAAAATGAGTTATGTTCCATGTCTTCTGCCTTCATTCTTAGGTTTACATGTTTGTGAGTAAGGTCAGAAGTAACTGAATATTGATCAAAATGTCTTTCACCAGGTGGAGGAGAATGAATGGGTGGTGGACTACGCTTTGAAGAAAAGGAATGTCAAATTAGTTCCTACAGGACTTGACTTTGGCAAGGAAGGCTTCACCAGGTAAGTAAGATGACCATGTGTTTTTACTCAGTGATTTAAAGAGTCTGATCTCCAGCTCTAAATGTTTTTATTTTCTTCATCCTTTTAGGTTCAAAGAACGTCGATTCCATCCAACTCTTAAACTATCTCGACGCTTTTACCCTCATTCCCATAATATGGATGGCTTCTTTGTGGCCAAGCTGAAGAAATTCTCAAATGTAATTCCATCGGCACCGGCAGGACAAGGTAACACTTTCACCTATAAAAGCATTCTAACTTTCACCGCGATATTTCCGTTTAACATGAACTCATCCTCTATGTGTGTTCTTTGTTTAGAAGACGAAAGCACGGATGCTCCTGAGGCTACAGTTGTTACAGACTCTCCTGAAAAGAAACCACCCAAGAGTGACAAGACCATGAAGATTGTCCCTGGCATAACTCAAACAAATGGAAAAGCAGCTGGGAAAATGGCCAATGTCAAGCCAAAAGGCAAAAAGGACTCACCAGCTGGACCAAAAAAGGCGAAGATTGCCAAGATGGATGCAGAGACTGTGAAAGGGGCAAAGGCCAAGAAACCCACAGCGAAGACAGCCGAGGAAACAAAAGCGTCAAAGGCTGACAAAAAGGATGGAAACAGATTTGAGAAAAAGCAGGGCAAAAACAGAAACACACCCATGAAGGCAAAAAAAAGATTGGGGAAGAATAAATTCAGACAGTTGAAGAAGATGTTGGAAAAACAAGAAATTGATTGATTGTGTGTACCAGATTCTGTAACAGCTTTGTAAAGCTTCCTTACGGACCGAGCTCATCTCCCTTCAACTAAAGAGTAGTCAGATTTGTTATCTCCTTTCATGTCAGTCATATGATTATAATGCTCATGTATAAATGGACTGT
Source organism: Acanthopagrus latus (assembly GCF_904848185.1). Classification (NCBI taxonomy): domain Eukaryota; kingdom Metazoa; phylum Chordata; class Actinopteri; order Spariformes; family Sparidae; genus Acanthopagrus; species Acanthopagrus latus. The sequence continues at coordinate 20,281,247 of NC_051055.1, forward strand.
TCAATGATGCTTTCTCTTGAGTTTGGCCTTGCCTTTTTTTATTTGTATTACAGAATATTCACTGTTTGTCTGTTGAATTAATTGCAGAGTGGGACAAATTCTATACATCGTTGAAACCTAATAAATCTTTTAAGATATGTTCCTTATCACTTGTTTTGATTCATCATTAATAAGTTTTTTCTTTTTTTTATCAATAGAATACATGAAGAAATTCTTAAATCTGTATATTGACAAGCTCAAAATTTAATTAGCCAAATCTTCAAATACATTTTTGCTATTAATACACTGAGGATGTTTTTCATGAAGGTAGTACTGATTATATCTATGAGTTGTGACTAGATAAACTGGACAAACATGGGTTTTTGGTGGAGAATCTCCCACTTCTCTTGTCTGGACTTTGTGGAAACAACCAATCAGATTGCTCCCTTTCGGACCGGAAGCTGTGTTGTTTACATTTTCTAAGATGGCGGCGGGGATGTATTTGGAGCATTATTTGGACAGTAAGCTATTTATTATGCGTTAAACATGATGTAAAACATTTAAACACACCTAGCTCCCTTTGTCTTTGTCTACTATACTATTATACAGCTCATGGCTAACCCGTGTGCGGAACAGGCTGCTTTAGCCGTTCTCCAACGGCCAGCGGATTTGGGCTCAGTCTATTTGCTGGGTTATCGCATCCCTTCGTAGCGCAGAAAGGATGCTGTTTGAGATTGCACATCACACATAACATAACTACACTAGCCATACAGTACCGCCTAGTTTAAATCCCGTAAACAAGTATGGCTAATTATGTGTTTGCCCTTTCGAAATTACTGCAAGATTTGTGCATGTTAATTCACGCCGTACGGTTAATGGCAGCTGTAGCAGCATCCAGCGCATTCGACTTAGCTAGCCATCCTGCTTGCACTAACATTACTGTTTTATGTTGAGCTCACTTAAAGTGTGACTAAACTATTTGTTTTCTCCACATTAACCTTGCCAGGCATAGAAAACTTGCCCTTCGAGTTGCAGAGAAACTTCAATTTGATGAGGGATCTAGATCAACGCACAGAGGGTGAGAACAATGAACTATTTAACTAGTGTGGATTTTAACCCTGAACTGGTGTGAAAACGCATCTGGTCTGCGCTCCATTTTGTAATAGAGGCCTGTTGAAGCTCACTAGCTCACAATTTAATTTCACATCTGGACACAATACAATTAAGCAGCGGTTACAACCTGGGGGTCGAGGTTCCCAAAGAAATTCTGAGGGGTCATAACATGACCATAGGAATAAGGAAATATTGTTTTGCCTGTGGTTAAGTAATGGATTCTTTAACTTCTTTAGGCCTTGCAAAATCAGTAAAATTATACAATCCATGGCAGTAAGATGCAATACCAGTGATTTATTTTCCCATCCATTGCCAAGTAAGACACAGGCTGGTATCACAGATACCGATACAACTGATACTGCATACAAAAGCTCAGTAGAAAGGCTTTCAATAGATTTAGGAGTGGGGGAAGTCCCATTATTTGAACATCAACACACATACTTGTGACCTGAAAGATGTGGATCACTGTCCCACATTCAGTGACAGTGATGAGTACCACAAATAGATAAACTCAGTGTCTCTACCTCGATAAGGTAGGTAAGGACTTGGTCTGCCTCGACTTAGCAGCAGCTCCCTTTTCTCCCCCTCTTTAGACTGCTGTTGCACAACTTCTGCATATTCAATAATATCAAATAAGCTCCAGACATAACTGTGTCTGTGTTCAGCCGTTATCCATGTCAACTCTCTGTCAGAGGCACTTTACGCATTTACAAAGCCGTAGTTGCTTGCAATAGGCTTGTACTGTCAACTGGGTACTGCTTAGACTAGATTCCTCCTGTTAATAGTAAAATACACATTTAAAATTACTGAGCTTAGATAACAATCCTTTGATATGAAAATCAGAACAGAGATGTTTGATATGTATGCATTGATCTGCGCAGCACTAATATAATCATTCTTTGATCAACTTTCTTTTGAATAATGTCCACATTAATGCCATAACCTATACTGAGGAGACACAAGCATCACAGGCTAGTTCATCATACTCCATAACAGAACAGTCTTGGGGTATAATAAATGGCGTTTAGTATACTAACATGTGAGCGATGTTTAAATTCTGAAAATCCTTTAGCCAGGTACCTGTTGTGCTATGTCCTGTATTGCTCAACATGAGTTGATTACAGGCATTCATTCATGAATGTCCATGCATGTAGTATAAAGTATGTTATCTTGGCAGTTATTTTCTGTATATTTTAAAAGTATTACTTCTACACATTGAAGTTTTATAACACTGACTCAACAGTTGTCGGATTGTTTTGTGAGTTTTACTCGTTGTCTCTCTTTTAGATCTTAAAGGACAGATAGACTCTCTGGCTAAAGAATACACAGCCAATGCCAGGACTCTTTCCTCCGAGCAAAAGCTGTCCATACTGAGGCAGATTCAGCAGTCTTACAGTAAATGCAAGGAGTTTGGCGATGATAAGGTGCAACTGGCCATGCAGACCTATGAAATGGTTAGTATCCCAGAAGTAAACAGAATGTTTTACATACATGTGTGTGATATGTATGGGGAAACAATTGATACATCTGCTGTACAGAATTGACATGAAATATCCACCATAATCAGTCAACTCATCTGTTGTTTGCAGGTCGACAAACACATCAGGCGTCTTGACACAGACCTGGCTCGGTTTGAGGCTGACTTGAAGGAAAAGCAAATTGAGAGCACAGACTATGATTCCACCTCCAGTAAGGGGAAGAAAAGTATGTGTCCACTATATTTGCTTGGTATCTCTTCATGCTTTGTACTGAGGACTATCAGGGCAGCCAAAACCAAATTTTGCATGCTTGTGTTATTCCAGGTGACTCCAGACAGAAGGAAAAGAAGACAGCTAAAACAAGGTCTAAAGTGAAGAGCTCAGATGAAGATGGCAGTCCCAAGAGTGCACAGAAGAAAGTCAAACTCCTTCAGCCGTACGTTATGCATCTACTTTCTATCTTGTGTTTACCTTTCAAATTTAAATGTAATCATCTTAATCACTTTATGATCATATGTTCATTATCTCTTGTAATACATTTCCTTCATCGTCAGAGGAGAATTCAACAGCCCTACTACCAACTTTGGGAATGTGCACCCATCTGATGTGCTGGACATGCCGGTGGACCCAAATGAACCCACTTACTGTCTGTGCCATCAGGTGTCTTATGGCGAGATGATCGGCTGTGACAACACTGATGTGAGTTTTGGTCTATTGCCTCCTTTCAGTGTCAGCCATGGGTTCTATGAAGTGATGTTTGGGTGGAACTTAATGAAGTGAGAGATTTGACATGAGAATTTAAAAGCAGGTGGGATAAACATTACATAAAGGACACTGATGCTGCTCTTTGCTCTATTTTATGGATAAATAATGTTTTACATCAGTTGCACTTGCAGAAAAGGTGGAGGCATACAAAGGGGGAGGCTGTTTCATCTGTGTATGTTTGGACCTCTGGTAGAGGAGTCGGCAGTTATTGGTGTTGATGATGTTATGAACTGAAAAAGGAAAGCAAAATGACACAAAAAGATGCTGGCATTTGTAGGAATAAAGTTTATTTATGTTTTTTTATGTAATTTTGTGTCTTGTTGATTCTGTATCTGTTTTTCCTACTGCTGTTAGGTTGCATTGCCTAAAAATCTATAATCATGTCTTATTGGAAGGAATTTGTAAACATTCACTAGAGCAAGATCTATCAGCAAAGTAATGCGATCATGTGGAAGAGGAATGGTGGTATGCTAAAATGCCCTTTTCTGACATTTGGCAGAAACAAAAATATATGTACAACAATGCACCGCAGAGCACATAGGAGAGTAGAAAATGCATTTATGTATTTCATGGGCCCTTTACTGTGAGTGCTCTGTGTGTATTTATTTAAATTACCTTAAAATGATATACAAGTCTCCCAAAGGTCAACAACATTGTACTTGATGGCGTGTGCCTGAAACTGAGAAGATTAGATAAGAATAATGATAAAATAAAAGTAGAAGTTCGAAATAATGTTTTATCAGTTACTGTACATATAGTAGGTGTACCCTTGTCCCTTATATATATTTCCTAGGCATGATTAACACAAATAGATCCTTCCTTCTGTGGTCACGGATTAAAGAGGCAATGATTGATTAGCAGATGCTACACCACTCATATTATATGCATTGTCTCTCCTTTAAAGATTTTGGTTTTGATCTGGTGTTTTGAATAGTTTGTGTCTGGACTAAGTGCGCCATTTGCAGTGATACTTAACAGCACATTATTGTTTTTTGTTTTTTTCTTTACTCCAGTGCTCCATTGAGTGGTTCCATTTTGCATGCGTGGGCCTGACAACCAAACCAAGAGGCAAATGGTAAGAAAATGCAGTATCTGAAATGGAGGCAGCTTATTTTCTATTAGTGCATTAAAAGTGTGAGTTGTTACCCATTCAAGTCAGCTAAATCTATTTGTTGTACTTTTTTTGTCACTGCCATGCAGGTATTGTCCACGATGCTCTCAAGACAGAAAGAGGAAATAAAAACACCTGGTTGTCCTGGAACAAAATTTGGATGTTGATCAGATGGAAAACGAGAAGAATATTTCTTCATTAGTTACTAGAATTTTTTTTGTTGTTTTTCATCTTCCTTAACATTTGGTGCTTTTTCTTTTGGTTTACGTAATTTGCCTTGGTCTGATGCAGTGTGTGTGAAGGAGCCAAGTGGTTACAAAAGTATTTAAATATTGATTTTCTTTTTTCTTTTTTGTTAACGGTTGACATTGTGTTTTTTTTTAGTTAACTTTGGTGCTCTTATTGTGACTTATTTTTTTATATTTTGTTTTATGAGTGAATAATAAACACTACAACTGCCCCTATTGGATTAACAGTTCAAGTTTTCACAATGCCTTTTACTTCATTCTGATGTACAACTACAAAATTTAAGTATTTTCTTTGGAAAGTTTAGCCATGGATATTTTTATTGGTTTTTGTTTTGCTTTGTTGCATAGTTAGTTTCTTGTGCTTAGCCTGGGAACACTAGTTTTATGTTTTAAGTATAACAAGAGGGAAAAAGAATATGAAGACAAATGCTGCATACTCACAGTATTAGTCATCTGTGGTAGTGAGTTCATCTATTTCATTTTAACATTTGATTGAGTGCTGTATAGAAAGTAAGACATTTTGTGAAAAGTATTGTCATTTCTGTAGCTGAAACATTGGTACAGGGGAGAGGGGGTGCTTGTGTTGTCAATCATTTGAATACAGCTACTACCTCAAAAAGTTGCCTTTGTGGTCCTTTTCTCTGTGTTTTTTTTTTTTAAAATTATACTGCATAATTTTAACAGATACTAGTCTTGGCACCTCTAACATCGTGGTGTAGTATCCATTGTCTTCCAGTAGGTGGTAGTGTTGCGTGAAACTACCTGTAACAAAGGCGCATGCGTATGACGTCACAGCCTCACCGCTTTGGCGCGATGTCCAAACAAATTTGAAAGTAAGTGGATTCAAACCGCTCGCAGACAGTAGACAGAGCAGACTACACCGTGGTCTTAGAGGTTTTTAATTGTGGCCAACGGAATTGCCGGCGTCAAAGGTGAGTATTGTGTTTCAAAGTTAGAAAAACAGTTGCTGAATAAGTTTAAGTGAAGACGTGTTGGTTAAATAGCAAAGATACAGCTCAGAAGTTAAAGCAACACAGCTGCGTTAGCCCAGCTAGTTAGCGTGCTAACCCTAACAGCAGCAGTAGTTAGCTGGCTGATGTGTGTTTGGCTTGCTTCGTTCACAACAACAAAGCCGAACTGTTGGTTACCAGAATTGAAAGACTTATAAAGTCAGTCATAGGGGCTACCTTGTAGTGTAGTTGCAATTGATCTAATCTAATGCTGCTTTTTTTGACTCAGTGATGTCGTGGGACTTTTTCGTGCCCGTGTGCGTGGGTGACCTGGTGAAGACCGGTGGGATCAACCAGTACGTCGTTCAGGATGTAGTGCCTCCTAAACAGCTGCCTCCGTACCTCAGTAGTAAGTAGTGAACTTAGACTTGTTTTGTAGCTTTTTCGGCAGAGTACTCCAGAATTCCGTTGTGTTTAGTGTCTTTGTTTATTAAAGATTTGGTTTTTTTTCCCCCACACAGAATTCAAGGCAGCACTGAGAAGCCATGGTCCTTTGTGTGTACTGGAACACTTTGACACAGGCTACAGCGTACTACAGTAAGTATTTAACTTGGTTCCTTGCTCTCGTTTTTGCTTAAGGTCCCCATGAGCATAAAGCTACATTGTTTTCTTTCAAGGCACTGTAATTCAGTGGAGCTGGGTGTGAAAGAGGATATGCTGGAATTACTAGTGCAAGGTAAGACTTTTGTTTCTATGTTTAAACTGATACAAATTCAACCTTGATAGGCTTGGGTGATCACACACTGTCTGGATTTTTTTTCAACTTTCAGTGGTTAGCGGTCTGGCTGCCACCCTGCCATCCCTTCTCGTCTCCGTCTCTGTCACAGCCGCAGAACGCAAGGAGAAACTGAATGCAGTTAAAATGAGTGTATACCTCCTCTGCAAACTCACTGAGACCCTTGAGAGTGACTCCTATCGACAGAGTATCGTCACAGCACCAGGAAAGGTATGGTTGGCTTCGAATTGTTCTGTGTTTAATGATTTTAAATGCCCACTGATGAGATCATGGCACCTTTAATGATCCAGTCAGACCAAGAGGTTGTTGTCTCTAGCTTGCTGTTAGATGGGTAGTCTTGGAAGTGTAATGGAGTTTTACTACACTGCTGTAAGGGCCCATCAAAAGTAAACCTGTCACCTTCTTTTACCCCTGACCCCCCAAGAGTAATGGGATGGGACAGGCAGGAGATGTCAAACAGTGTGTGTGTGTCAGTTTGCAAGAGGCTATAGTCTCAAAAAAGTTGGTTTGGTGGGTATGAACTACTCTTTTGGTAATCTGAGGGCATGTGTTATATGTCAATGTTAAGTACTGTGAGTGTAATATCTATGAAACTTGATTGAATGGATTTATCAGCTTTGGTCTGTCCTGCACAGGGTGGTAAAAAAGGCAAAGCTGGTGAAGGACTGCTGCAGTGGGACTCGGAGAGAGAAAAGGTGCTGCAGGCCCTTGTCCAGCTTCTCCAGCTGGATATCCGTTCCCTCTGGAGCCTCTCCCTGGTGGAGGAAGAGTTCATCAGGTACCTTGCTGATGGGGAGCCCTGGGTAACAGTGCAGTATTAGTCTTAGCTGGTTTAATTCAGTTAGTTGGTGTAATTTCCCACTTTCATCTCCGGATCTCTGCCCGGTCTAGACAATATTGTATGAAAACGATTCCTGCCTTTCCATTAGTAATGTCACACCAAATCTAATAAAGTTAGATGATGTTGGAACTGCATGAAATTGCCTCATTTAATGCTTCCATTTGAAACACTTCCTCACGATCTCAGTTTTTATTTTCAACAGGTTTTATAGTGTCAGTTTCCTACGGATAATATTGTTTTTTTGTTTTTTTATGTCTGTACTAGAAGTTTTTAATACTTGAGCTTTTGGCAAATAATCATCAAAAACAGTTTTCATAGTTCTTTTTAAAGGATAGAAAACTTTCTGTAAGGACTATGGAATTGACCTCAAGTCATTTTTCATACAGTTTTTACCTCACGACATGAACAGACTTTTAATTCTTTGTTCTGTCACTTTCCTCTTAGCTGTGTGACATGCTGCTGCTACAAACTGCTTGAAAACCCAACCATCAGCCACGTCAAGAGCAAACCCACCAGAGATTGTATAATCCACCTGCTGGGGGTGCTAATCAAGAAGTACAATCACCTCCTGGGTAAATCTCTCTGTCAAATCATGAAGTTGTAAACAAGATTTATAAATGAGGGAGCATTATATGTAAAAGGCAAAAAGCAGAATAACAATAACTCATGTTACTCAGTATACATAGCTGCTTTGGTTTGCAAGGTACTTTGATTTTAGTGTATACTCTCGCTAAACTCTTACAGGTGCAAGTGTAAAAGTGATCCAGTTACTGCAACACTTCGAGCAGTTGTCATCCGTGTTTGCCCAGGCTGTGTCTGTGTGGAGCACAGAATATGGAATGAGGGCTATCATTGGGGAAGTAATAAGGTCAGCATGCATATTGAGTTACAACCAACCATCCTCTTTGTAATTCTGTCCATGGACATCTGATCTTTTCCTTATCATAGAAATTAATTTCTTGTTATTTTTCCTGATCCTTCAGGGAGATTGGTCAGAAGTCGAGTGAGGAGCTTGCAAGAGAGGGGTCAGGGGTCAAAGCTTTTGCTACCTTCCTTTCGGAACTCGGTACCCTGGTTCCTGAATTAATGATCCCCAACATCAGTGTGCTCATCACACACCTGGAAGGAGAGGTACTGCATGCGGGACATGTTCTTCCTGCTAATGTTGCATTATTAATTTACTGCGTCAGGACTGAATGCAAAACTAGCAGCCTTAAATCAATGGAAACCTGCTGCTACATTGATATGACACAAAGGTTAATGCGACAATGTAAAGTGGTAAACCTTGTTATTAATGACTCATCACTATGGTGTGTGAGCAACATGGCAGTTCATGCAATGAAAAATAGTTCCTGTGAGAGCGCACACACACAGTTTGATTGAGTTGGGATATTTCCACTCCCCACAAATCACTGCTCTTTGTGCCTGTCAAGACTTTCTATGTAGAGGTTTATGTAGTCTGGGAAGGACCAAGCTGTTTGGTCTATAAATTTTATTGTCTGCTGTTATGGCCCAGTCGTTATCCTGGGTCGTGATTGGCTTGTGCAGTAAAGTCAACACATATATTAAAAAATGACACAAAAGAGAACCAAAAGAAGCAGAGTACTTTCTCTTTTTTCATTCTCTGTGATAAGAGAGCAGTGGAGTGTTTTCTGCTTCACAGGGTAACAGACCACTAGTCACACAAAAAGGCAGCGACTTCACAGCACTCAATGATGTTTTAGGCAGCCTTCAAGTTTGAGTTTGCCTTTACTATGAAGTAACTCTTTGAAAAAGATTTGTAAAAATGTTTTGTACTTAAGGATGAATTTCCACGTTTGGCAAAGATTTTTTTTAATGTTCGGTCATCTTTTGCCCAATGATGAGACCAAGGCGAATACGAGCTCGCTGAATGAGAGTTGGGTTCTTCTTGCCTTGAGTGGCAGGTAATCTTGGCAGTGCAGGGGAGGATGCCTGCCCTGCTGTAAGGGCCTGCCTACAACGACCTGGCTCGACCCAAATTATTCTTCTACAGTCACAGTGAGAGTAATAACTGGGAGAAGCCTGACATTGTGTGTGTGTGCATGTCCGAGTGTGTGTGTGCATGTGTATAAGTCAAGGAGTTATCCCAGCTCTCTTTTCCATTCAGTTAGTAATGAGTTGCCTCTTTGGTAATCTGAGGGCAAAATTCAGACACTCATCTGGACACAAAATAATGTTTATTCTCAACTGTTAATTTTGATGCGGGCTGCAGCTAACAGTTATTTTCAGTGTTGATTATCTGTCGATTTATTAATCTGTTATTTTCTTGATGAGTTTTTTTGTTCTGTAAAATGTACAAAATGGTGAAACATGTTGATCAGTGTTTCCCAAAACCTGAGATGACGTCCTCAAGTCTTCTTTTGTCTACAAAGAGTATACAGTCTTAAAGGAGAAGAAACCAAAAAATATTCTATCTTAAATCAAATAATTTCACCCTGTCTTCTTCAACAACAAAAAAATACAAAACAATTAATTGAGTAATATGGATTAAACTTTTTGAGGTTTGCTGTGAAATACTACAGAGGAATGCTCATTTAAAAAAGTATGTGATTAATATTTTACTGATACAAGTACAAAATAAGATGACGAATGATTTTCTCACATTTTCCCAGAGCCACACAATGCGTGTTGCAGTTTGTGAGGTGCTGGGAGAGATGCTTGTGCGGGTCCTCTGTGGTGACGGCCTAGACGAGTCTGGTAAAGCTGATCGCGACCGCTTCTTTGACACACTGCAGGAACATCTGCATGACACACATTCCCATGTCAGGGCACGTGTGTTGCAGGTCTTCACTCGCATCGTCAACAGCAAAGTACGTTTTCACAGACTTTTAATATATCTGTACATTGTTATTTAAATCACTCTTGGTAACAAAAAGGGTCTGTGTGTTTAGGCACTGCCCCTGTGTAGGTACAGTGAAGTGATGGAGCTTGCTGTTGGACGACTGATGGACAAATCGATAAATGCTGTGAAGAGTGCCATCCAGTTACTGGCAGCCTTCATTGCACACAACCCCTATAGCTGCAAGGTAAATAAAAGCATCTTAATTTTCACCCAAACAGCAGAAATGCCTCTTCAGATTTCATAATCTCACCAGACTATTTTGTGTCTTTCAGTTGAGTAGTGCAGATCTGAAGAAACCGCTGGAGAAAGAGACCGCTAAACTGAGAGAGATGAAAGAGAAACTGGAGGGAAAGGCACCAGGTCAGGATGAACCCTGTCTTCTTTCAAAAAATAAAGTTTTCTTTCTTCATTCTGTGTCACACATGCCCCATGATGAGACCAAGGCGAATATGAGCTCACTGAATGAGAGTTGGGTCCTTCTTGCCTTGACTGGCAGGTAATCTTGGTAGTGTAGAGGAGCATTCCTGCTCTGCTGTAAGGGCCTGCCTACAGTAATCCTGGCTCACTCCCCAATTATTCCTTTAAAGTTACGATGGAGTAATCACGGGGGTGAAGCTAACAGTGTGTGTGTTTGTGTGCATACATGGTTGTGTGTGTGTGTGTGTGTGTGTGTGTGTGTGTGTGTGTGTGTGTGTGTGTGTGTGTGTGTGTGTAAAAGGCAAGGAGTACACCCAACTCTCTTTGTGCTTCAGTCAGCCATGAGTTGCTTCTTTGGTAATCTGAGGGCAAAGAAGCTCAGAAAATAATTTGAACCCAACAGACCAAATCTGTCCACTTAAAAAAAAAAAAAGTAATAAAAAAAATAATTGTTCATATGTAACTTTCAGCCACATCGCACAATTGGTAAATACTATATTCTGAAGTGTCAGGGACTCATTTATTAGACACTTGATACCTGGCAACTTTTGACCTATAGCACTTAGGTCAAAAGTTGCCAGATATCAAAAGTCTTGTAGTTCTAAATGCATGTTCTTCAGGTTTTTATTGCCATCACTGTAGCACAGCAGGGAACGATTCACACAATAAAGCCTCTTATTTTGTCTGTGAACTTCTTGAAAGCCTACTAGTTCTCATAATGAAAATTCTCAACATCGTTGAGTAATTATAATTGACAGTGTCTAAAATTATGCAGTGTTGGATCCTCAAATTTTGGGGAATTGGGCCCAGCAAGTCACTGAAAAGTCTTCACATTTCATGTTTAAGGCATTGAAGGCAATCTGGCGTATGAATACAAGAAGAAAATGATGACCAAAATGATTATTTTACACTTTACCAACAGCACTCCTTTGCACACTTTGTTTTTACGCAAATTGATCCTCCTGTTATTTTGGGGGTAAAATCCATTTTCAAGGCTGTAAAGAAGATTCACAGCTTATAAATGAAGCTTCATCGAGACAGGCATTCCAGCTGCTGCCAGAAGTATTTTTCATTTTGGTTCCTTAGTAAAAAACATTACATATGATCAAATGGTTGTATTCCAGATCACAACATCCTACATTTTTAACTCCATGAACAGTTGTTTTACCATCTGGTCCTGCTGCTAGTTGATTTAGTTGTAAATTCCTTTATGCTAATTTTTCCTCTGAAATGGTCTCTGTAGCTCTAACTTAAGTCATCATTGCCTCATTGAACCTTTTCTTTTTCCTTCCTTCACTCTCCTGCCTGGCAGTGGCAGTGATTAAAGCATCAGAGCTGTGGGCCGCCATGGAGCCTGAGCTGCTCGTCACTGTCGGGACAGAGCTGGAGCCCACAAGTGAAGCTGAGAACGAGCAACAGGAGGACAATGGCAGAGATGTGGAGGAAGAAAAGGAGGAAGAAGACGACAGAGCCACAGCGGTGAAGATTGCTCAGTACCTCCGTGTCAACAAGTACAGGTGAATGCTAATCACCAGTGTTGGCCCGGGTAAAAGTTGACTCAAGTGTCACTACCTGAAGGATTTTTTTCACCCGCACTGTCAATTAGCCAACAATTTTATATGTGAAATTTCTTGTCTCCCTCCTCTATAGGAATGCTGTGCGTCTCTGTATAAAAGCTCATTCCTGCTTCCCAGAATCTGAGATGTTTGCCTCTCTGTCCAATCTCACCCCTGAGATGTTAATGAACACACTGGCTCTCATCTTCAAAGGTAAAGCCCCAGCACTGTTCATCTGAGACATTTCTATCAGAAGTGCTCTCTGATGTAAATCTTAATGGAAGCAAGATTGAACATACTTAAGGGTCATTTCTTTGTATTTCCTCTTGTCTGAAAGGTAATATAAAATCAGTTCCTTCAGTGTCATTTCATTAGTACAGGATATATTTTAAAACATAGAGCACTACACCAAAATCTTATTCGTGATATATTTCATAACACTTGATGACTATCAACCAGTATGACACAACCTCCACCAACGCTCTGCTGCAGTTTTACAGTCATGTCAGATGATACACATGTTGATTCGCTGCAAAAAAGTTGCAATAATTACATTTAAAAAGTTAGCAACCTGTTTCCCATCATAATACTGAAACAGGACATGTTCTACGCCTTTTCGAAGAGTTCCTTCCTTCGATTGCTAATTGTGGGCTGGAGCACTCCCCGGGCTCAAATTTAGTCTGTTAAAGGTGCTTTGGATACAAATACATGTAGACAAAGAAATCCCAAGAAAACTCTGTGGCACTCTTTAAAACGAAAAGTGTTTTGAGTCCCTGGCGAAGACTTGATACTGAATCATGTTGGGGTTTGTTTTTAATTTCTAAAACCATGCCATGAAAAAAAAGGCATTTTATTAGTTCAAAAGAGTGCCTTGGAGATTTCCTGTGATTTTTATGATGACCTGTATACATCAGATTCAGTAAAGGTCTGTCTGTCTTAATTTTCATCGGCACAGTTTTCTCTCACAGTCTATATCTAAATTTGATTTGATGAGACTAATCTGAGCAAACTAAGTGCTGCTATAGAAATCATGAATAAGCAAATGGACACAACACTAGAGGGTTAGCTCCTCAGGTCAAGTCTCTGCTTTCCACTTACACCTGAAGGAGAAAAATCATTCCTTTTGAGGACAACAATGTTCACATCTTGGCCAGAGAGGGCAGATGGTTTGAAAGAGGTGGAAACAAATCTGTCTACGTCAAGCTTGACCATCTTTGACCAGAGAAGGTGGCCAACTACACCTACCATGCTGTACTGAGTTCCCTCCCCAGACACCCTGGTGCTCACCTAGCTGTAGGAATTCACATGAGGGCCGGTTGGGTCAACAAATGGCTCTGACAACTCTGTAAGGACATTCCCACGCAGGGTTTAAGGCCTGCAACTCCCCTCCAGTAAGTTAGAACTGAAGAAGCCTCTTGGATGAGAAGTGAAACATCTTCAAGAAACTGAAATAAGTCCAGTTGCCCATGATACAACACTTCATCAGCTAGCAGAGTATTCCAGCATATACATTTAATATACACTCTAATACTGAAAGACAGAAAGAAATTAGACTACTGTGCAGAGGCAATCAAAATTTGACGTCTCATCCCTTAGTGTGCTCTTAATGTAAATTTAACACTTATTCCTTACACACACTAAAAGCTTCATTGAGAAAAGAATATATTTGACTTGATTAATATACAGCAGCAATGGAAGGTGGTTTCTTAGTTGAATTCCTGGACAGTTGCTTTTCAACTTACTTTTACATTTTGTTCCCTAATTTAATTTATTTTCCCTCAGGCTCTGATGAGGACAACTCTGAGCTCAGTCAGAACTTGCCACCAACTCCACAGAAGGAGGGAGAAAAGGAGGGGGATGATGGGGAGCTGAAGAAGCAGGAGATGTTGGTGCAGTACCTGAAAGATACAGAAACCTTCGCCTTACAAGTGGAAAGAGCGATCTCTGTCATTAACACCATGCTCTATTGGAAAACCACTTCAGGTAGAAGGCAATACTCACCAGAGTGCAAACCTCTTGAAAACGTATTTAGTATTTTCACATGTAACAACTGAAGTGTTTGTTTCTAGTGGTCCAGGAGGCCGTACAGTTCTGCGTGACAGTGTGTGAGTTCAGTGTCGCCAACTCTGTCAGTGGAGTGAGAAAGATGTTGCCTCTGGTCTGGTCAACTGACGCTGCCATTAAAGATGCTGTGGTTCAGGCCTACAGGCGCCTGTATCTGAACCCCCAGGGGGACACCGTCAGGTCTGTAAAACTCCTTCATGCATATGTGAGGAATATGAAGAGCTATAACAAGTGCCCAAGCTGTTTATCCTCTCTGTGTTGGTAATTTAATTGGATTTCAGCTTTATGATTTTGATTTAGCTGGGGTGTGACCACTTTGCTTCGAAATGGAAAAATGAATTGAGATGAGCTTTCAATTTCAATTATAGAAGTCCGGTTGGCCATTCTCCAAGTAATATTTTTTAGTCCAACCCCACCTACTTGAGCACATCCAAAAAAAATGAAACTTGAAAGACAACACACCTAGTTTAGAGGTAATCTGCAGCTGCACTCTCAGACATTTATCATGTGTGCATAAAAACAATCCACTAAGTGGAGGTAACCCCAACAACATCATAGATGTTGGCTTATTTCTTTTTCAAGCATCCTTTATTGATTTGGAAGAGGGTGTACTTGGGACAGATTTGAGAAACCAAACTTGGTAAGAAACAAGATGTTTTTGTTTTGTGTGTTAACAAAAAAAATCAATTGACCTCACAAAACAAACGTGTGGCCATTACCCAACCATCCATATCACTTTAGTTTTATACAAATGTATAGTAGGATGAAATGAAGTCGAGACATTTTTTATCCCTAAGCTTCACTATGAAGTGTTGTTTTGCAAAAAATTTAATGCCGATTTTTCAACACCACAGCTCAGGACAGGAGCTTTACAGCTGTGAGATGGTAATTCTAGTTTGTAAATATTTAGTCTTGCCTAACCGTAACCTGCAAAAGCCACAGGAGATATAGTTAAACCGTTGTTGTGAAACACCCCTACCTTATTTTAAAGGGATTCTAAAAATGGTAAAAGAAGTTGTTCAGATTTGACAGTATAACAAAAGCGTAGTGGTCACTGCCGCAAGCATTTTTCAAACATGGCGACAAACTCTTGATTTAGAGAAACGTGACACCCCTACTAAATTACTAGCATGCCATATGGGCATGCAAGCAAACCTCTAAACACTTGTGAAAGATTTGTGGTCTTAAAGTAGCTGTCTCATTTTTAATTAGGACGAAAGCCCAGACTCTTGTGGACAATCTGTCTGAGCTGATGGTGGATGCATCTCTGGGAACAATCCAGTGTCTTGAGGAAATAGTGAGTAACAGTTATTACTCTAACATGAATTATTTCTGTGTAATGGTCAAATATTTGAATAGGACTGTGTAGGATATTTAGGAACATGTTAGTAACAGCCATGAAATGTATACATTTGTCTTCTTTATACTTTTCTACTGTATTTTTTGGGGGGGGCTATAACCAAACATTTTTCTGGGTGTTTCTTCAGGTGCAGGAGTTCTTTGGCGGCAGCAGCAATCTCCAGTCCACTGTAGTGCAGGTGTTGTGGGAGAGGTTTACTGGTAAACGAGAAACATCTGGCCTTAACAGGCGAGCCGCAGTGTTACTGTTGGGCATGGCTGCACGGTAAGAACACTAGACAACTTTCAGTTTGCTCCTAAGAAATAATCGCCCCTTTGCTAGTGTGAAGAAAGGCTCATGCACATTTACTAAATGATGGGTTTTAACTTTTCTTTGACTGACCAATAATCTCGGTAACAATTGCCTCCCTTCTCTAAAAGAAAAGGCAAAAGTGACTCTGTCCCCTCTCAGGCTTTGTAATGTCAGATGAGTTGTTAAGGGTTAAAGTGTGTGCATGCATTTTGTTTTATGTGTAAGCCATGGAAATGTAAAATTCAGTCAATCAAAATCTGCAAAATCATATGATTGTCATCATGGGCAACACATCATGAATTGTATCGTGCGATACTCTGTGATTCCCACTCCTAATTTGGGTACTGCTCAATGCCAACACAGCTCATGTTGATTCACTCTCTCATTCTGTCCACTTTGTAGTCTGATGTAAATTTGGACACACTACACAGTGCAGAGTAGGAGGGGACGTCAACCAAAACAAATGCAGCAAAGCTGTATTCTAATTAGACATGATGCTCTATAGTTTGTATTTTATTTTTATATTTTTTATTTTTTTTAAGGCAACCTAAGCAACTGCATAATGGCTGTGCTTTCTGTTGCTGTGCATACTTTTTTACTATGGATGTGGGAGAGGTATGTACATGCAAGGACAGATTTAAGTGGAGCTGACGAGTGTGGCAAATGACGAGTCATGATGTTTCTGCAACACTGAGCAGTCCTTTCTCACAATTTGGTAAATTGCATTCACATGTGGCTGAATACAATCAGATTTTTGACAGAGCGCTATGGATGAGAAAAAGCATTTCTTCTTGAAGCAACAGTTTTAATCCTTTTGAATAAACTCAGTATTACCTTTTTTATGTTAAGTTTGGTTGACTAGTTTTCAAAACATGTACAATCTTAGAAATTCTCACGGCGCAGAGCCACTTCCTGCTACATTCTAGTGCTGCCTCAGCTACTTGACATTCAGCAAATCCTCTCATTAGTCAGAAAACAGGCTCAGCCTCGGCGCCTCTTCATTGTAATCGAAGTCACGACCATAAAACTAGGCTCCTTGCCAGTGTATTTCTCTGAATATATTTATATATATATATATATATATATATATATATATATATATATATATATATATATATATATATATATATATATATATATATATATATATATATATATATATATATATATATATATATATATATATATATATATATATATATATATATATATATATATATATATATATATATATATATATATATATATATATATATATATATATATATATATATATATATATATATATATATATATATATATATATATATATATATATATATATATATATATATATTTATATATATATATATATTTTAGTGTTCCCCCTCATTCTACCTCAAAGACAGCCACTGCTGTAGGGAAGCGAGCGAGAGAGTAAAGAGAGACGATCTGTAATCCACCCACACTGCTGCCTCTCTTCATCCAGCCGGCAGCATTCATAACCTATTAAATCTTATGTGCTTCTCCTAACCCGTCCTCCTACACGCATTATCTGGGCAGCAGCCTAGCACTGGCAAGGCCAGCGCGCAGCAGTTGGGGTGATATAGGGCAGAGATGTTATTACTTCCCTTTGCATAATCACATGATCCTTTGGGAATTTAAGATATAAAAATAAAAATAAATAAATAAAATAAAATGAATTGGTTTTTTTTGTTGTTTTTTTTTATGTATGCGAAACTAACAGGGCAGAGAGAGAGGTGGTCCTCAGTAATCTGGACACTCTTTGTTCCGTGGCTCTGGGAGAAAAAGTGACTGAAGACTTTCTTCTGGCCAGAGACACAGCTATCACCATCTGCAGCATCACTGACCACGTCAGGGTAAGGACACAAACCATGGTTTCCACATTGATCTGAGCCTTTTGATTGAGTCAGTAGGTCAGGTATCTTTTCTACAAGAGATTTAAAACCTCCATTTCCAGTTAACTCATTTTTGCATTTTGCTGCTGTATGAGTGTTTATTTATTTTACTTATTTCCTGTCACCAGCAATCAAAAGGCTCTCCATTCAGACTGCCTCAGGACCATCAGCTTTTCACCTGCCTCACACAGGCTATTGCTGAAGGTAAATGCTGATACATGTGCCCTTTGTTAATGTATCGCTGTTGGTTTCTTTTTTCTGACTCTGTATGTTGGTGCTTGTTCAAGGTGTGGTGATGGAGGACCCGTATTGGCAGGGCTTCATGGAGCAGGCTGTCCGTCTCATCTACTTCATGGCTGAATCCCCTGACCAGCTGTGCTCCCGGCTGCTCCAGCGCAGCGCTCGCCTCTTACTAGATCAGATTGCGGAAGGTGGCGAAATCAACAAGGATGCTAGCCAAATACAAGATGGATCTCAAGAGTCCAATGAGCAAGGTGAACAAGGTGAGTCCCAGTGTGTCTCTGTCTACATGGACTCAGTGTAACCTGTCCCAGTGTGCCGTGCTTTCTCAGCATACTCCTAATCACATGTGTTTCTCTACTGCAGTGAACTGTGTGTGTCTGGCCCAGCTGTTGGCTCTGTGTGGCTGCGTGGCTTTCTGGCAGGTGTCTCACCTTGAGCGCAGTGTGAGTGCTGAGCTGCGGAGGAGGAGAGGAGAGACAGAAGAGAGGGAGGAGAAGGAAAAGGGACCATCCAGCAAAGCTAAGGTAATGAGGCTGCAGATATGTGTACATAACACCTGAAGAGTGGTATAAAACAACATAGTACAATGTCCTTGAAATGAGGTAGTACGCTTGCTAAAGTGGAGGGCACTGTGCCAAAAGTGATGTCATCCATCTCTTGTGTCAAGCATGTAGACTACTCAAGTGGCAGCACATGGTCATGCACCTGCCAATGAGAGACTATGTGCCCATTTTTCATTTCAATATGGACAAGTTCAAAGGTTTTTTTTTCTCACTTTGGTGAATATAAAAGTTTAATGAGGCATCTCAAGGGCTAGACATTCTTCATTACAATACAAAGTATTAATTAAGTCTTACTAAAGTGTTAGACCTTCCCCATCTCTCCTAGATGCCTATAGAAGTCTGTTAAGTTGAGTAACCCCTCTGGACTGTGGCTTTCTCTTAATGACTCAGCTCAGACAGTCCAAAGAATGTGACTTTGTGCATGTTTTCAAATGCCATATCTCAGTGCTTCACTACTCTCCAGCAACAGGAACAACAGGAAGGCTTAGAAAATTACATTTAAATCAATAATATTGTGCCAGCAAAATGTAATTGTTTGAAAATATTCAACCATCATAGAATACATTTCTACAAAATACTTTACTTCCACCTTTACAGAGACTGTTAAACAGACAAATCTTTGCCTACTTTGAGGAGCTGTATGTCGACGTGTGACGTGATGTTTTGTTTATGGCATTCTTCTGGTAAAAGTCTGCTCCACAGAATGTTTTGTTACATCATCTACTTTCAGTCAGTGATATAGTGGTTAGCAGTTGTCTTGTGCAAGCATAAACAAAGTTGTCATGTAGTACATGAGTTAAAACTTGATTGTTTGATCAGTGGATTGATAAAAGATAAATCAACAATCATCCTGGTGATTAATTAAGCACTTGAGTCAAAAGCCAAACATCTGATGTTCCAGCTTCTCCAATGTGAGGATATGCCGCTCCTGTTTTCTGTTATTTTAACTGAATCTTTGGTTTTAGAATGACGGTTATGTAAAAATGATGTGACATTTTATAGACAAAACAATTAATTTGCTGGTCGATCAAATATAATCACTCATGATTATAATCATTAGTTCTGGCCCTATTTAAGTTCATATTGTATTTAATATTTGTCTTATCAGGTGTCACCTAAATGTCAGGTCTGTTTTGTTTAGAAGAGCTTCTGCAGACACTTAAATGTTACAATGAAAACAAAACAACCCCCTGAGTGTTGAAAATCAGCAGGACAACTAAACAAGGATTATTATAGTGGCACAGTCAGATGAGTGACAGCTCATAACTGTTCAGCCCATCAGGGAACAGGAAGGTAAACGTCCCCTTAATTAGCATTACAAGTTTTTCACATTTTTGCGTAGATGAGCAGAAAGTGGCTTACATGGAGAATCAGTCTTTGCCAGTTGGTGTGCCCGTCAGGAGCAGTGCAAAACACCATTTGAGTGAACTGAAGGTGAATTGAGGTTCATGTTTAAATACTTTTTTCAACTGTCCTGTGAAAGTGTTGGAATCCCCTATAGCTGCCTTTCAGATCTATTGGGAGTACATCAACAAACATTTCCTAAATGAAACTGCAAAGCCTTACAGTTTTATGTTAAAGAGCTCAGTCAGATTGATAGAAATGTCTTGCCCCATTGCTCATAGGAATTAAAGGGAAGCAAAAATACATTCTGGCTGTGCTATTGGTGCAGTGTGTGCTACAGGTCAGAGAGCACAATATTTTCATCATGATGTTTCTTGGAGAGAAGTGGCTGTTTTTTGACACTTTATGTTTTTTCAATAGCAAGCTGCTAATGAGAGTGCTATGGAGGAGGAGCTGGGGTTGATTGGTGCCTCTGCTGAAGATACAGAGGCAGAGCTCATCAGGAAAATCTGTGAGACTGAATTACTCGCTGGTAATGAAAACCTCTTGTCTTTTGCTTTTCTGGCCCACATGAAACTGAGTTTAATACCCACTCTGCTGTATTTTGGTAATACAGTGTTTTATGTTTCTATAACATCCTCTCCCCACTGTCCTCCCTCTACTTCTTTAGAGGAGAACCTGCTGTGTGCGTTCCTTCCCCTGCTGGTGAGAGTCTGCAGCTCCCCAGGACGCTATTCCCACCCACAGCTCACCACTGCTGCCTGCCTGGCGCTCTCTCAGTACATGATGATAAGGTTAACACATTTTCATTGTTCTTTAACACAATATGCAACACTGATGGATTTATCCATTATTTTGTCCACTTATTATATCCAAGAAACAGTTTGTCTCAATTATCTCGAGACAAAATGGCACCAGTACATCCTCGCAAATGATTATAAAGTGGACTCATCACCTCTAAAACTGTTATTGGACTACAATAGGTTTAGCTAAGTGTAACTAATAAACAGTATAAACATTATAGTAAATATTAAGCAAAAATGCAAAAACAGTAATTGCTGGTTTCCTCCGTATGATATTAAATGGGACCTTCCAGTCTTTTTTTCTTTAGAAGCTTCTGTCAGGGTTTTTGAATGAAGCTTTGAACGTCATCATCCTAAAATAAATGTAAGAATCCTCAGTTTCAGTATAGTGATTCATTGGATTAAATAGGGTGCCAAGTGAATATACACAATTTTCTTTTTTTCCTTGTAACAATTTAGGTATTTTCTAAAATGGTGTTGGAGCCAAAGTAGAAAAATGTGTTTAATTCTAATTAATGGTGCTCTAAGATTGCTGCTAGACTGCCCCATTAAAGGGTTGCCATAATGTCTAATTCTGTGATTTCCTTTGTCAGCCCATCGGCGTGTGAAGAAAACATCCGTCTCATGTTTACGGTGCTTGAGCGCTCTACTCTTCCCGTGGTCAGGGCAAATGCCATAATAGCCCTGGGAGACCTCACCGTCCGTTTTCCAAACATATTGGAGCCCTGGACACAGAATCTTTATGCCAGGTAATGTAATGACTGCAATATAAAACAAATTTGTCATGGTGGCAGCTCAAGCTCATCATCCCCAATTAAGATGAACATTAACATCATATCCGTAGCTTGTTTTGTTATAAGGAACATTCTATGCCTGGTGGCTCAGCTGAGTGGGTGTGCTGTAAATGACGTTTCCCCCTCTGCTTGTACACTTGAGCCATGTTCAGCTGGAACCCACCACCACAATGTCTCAGTGTGTTGTTCCCCTCAGCCACTGAAGTGACGCGGCTGTCACAATGCTCCACTGAGCCACATGATGGGAAAAGTTTACTCTTTCCATCAGGACTTTATAATGGGATGGCGGAAGCTAACTTTTAGATGATCTATGTGGACAAACTCTAGATTTCTGCCTCGTATTCTGACCTCTTTGGTTGCCGTGGAAACCGGCCAGAGCTTCATTCATGGCCAGTAGAAAAGACAAACCCCCAGGGGTGAACTGGGGTGGAGCCTTGGACATCTCGGACGCGGGCACTTTCAGACAACGAACAACTTAATTACTATCTGTGTTACAGATTGTGACTAAAACCAATGACTAGTGTGTTGTAATTATATAGAGTGGTTGGGTGAACAGAAAGGAATGATTTGGGGTCAAGACAAAGGTTCGACAAGGGTTGAAGCTTGTAGGTACGCTTTAATTTCGAAACCTTTAATGGTTTCCATGTGTACCATGTGTGTCTCTGCTGTTGCGTTGTTTCCCTACAGCCAACACAGAAGCTGTAGTGTTATGAAGTGTGGTATTAATTATAATAGTTGATAATGCTCACATTGAGGTGTCTCAGAAGTGTAAAACATTGTTCTTTTTTTATGCGTCATTGCCCTTCTAGTGTTTTCTGCCTGATTAGTATTTCATAGCGTTCCCTAATTGTCTCCCACACACCAACACCTCCACTGTTCTCAAGGCTGCTGCCCTGGAGCCTCCTGATAAGCGCATTAAGAATTAATTACCAGTTCATTGCTGTTGTAAGCTCCTGCATTGGCATGTGGAAGTGCCATGTACGGGTGTTTGATCTTCTGCCAGGAGTCTTGCTCTTTGGCATAAATGAGAAATGGTTAATGAGTTTCTTTTGTTCGGTGGTTTTGGGCGAGGGTAAGTATAAATTGGTCTCTGAATGCTGTCAGATTGCCCTGCCACAGCCTGTCCAATCCCATTGTATTCAGCCCGAGGCTGTGACAGTCGTTTGGTTTCAGTGACGTTCTGCCTAATAACCCATCTTAACAGAGAGCTTAATTGAGACCGGAACTGGGAAATAACAAGTGCACACGTGGCAAGAGTTTAGATTATCAGTGCATTTTGCACAGACATTCATGGTGCCCAGAGGCTGAAATGTTTAAAAAAAAAAAACTTTTGTGATATTCTGACTTTTTCTGTAGTGTCACCATCAGGTCAAAAATTAACTAAGTACTAATGTACTGGATGGATTGGCACTTAATTTATAGGGGTGTCAAGATGTATATTCAAACTTGAAAATCTAACAAAATATTGAAATTATTGTAGATTTTGATTTTATTTTCTTTTTTAGGAAACCCTTCATTGATTAGTTTGGGAAGAGGGTTTGGATGGGGAAGAACTGAGAAACTAAACTTTTTAACAAACTGAATTTCTATCTTTTGTTTAAAAGAAGGCTGGTAATTTTTGTTGAATATTTGAACTTGCCTGACTCACACTTGCAAAAAAGCCACCAGGTAAATATCAAGCAGTTGGCTTTTTTATCTAGATTTGTAAAGATCATGTATATTTTCAAACAGTGACATGGCTGTCTGTGCTGGGGGAAAAAAAACTATTCCTAATGACTTTGTTGATCCCCAGGCTTTTCATCTAACCATACAGGCTCACATTCATGGTTTTAAGTGAAATGTGTCCACAACTATTGGATAGATTTGGTGATCCCTTTAAGCCCCTGACTTGGTTTCAACTTGGCACTCAAAACTCAATTAATCTGCCTCATCAGGATGAGGACCCCTAAAAGAGACCTAACATTTAGATTTGAATGTTAGTGAGTTCGTGGACTTCTCTAGAGTCTGCTTGAGGTGCAAAACTGATGTATTTCAAATTGCTGACTAAAAAGACCTTATTATTAAAACTTCTTTTTAGTTCAAATAAGCAAATATTGACATGCTGACAATAGCATTCAGCTCAGAGCTCCACTGTGCCAAGTTCGACCTTTCAGAGCGGCTAGCATGACTGTAGGCTGTCTTGGTGCAAAAAAGGTAGAAAATTATTCAGTCAGTAATTTCATGTCCTCTTCTCCAGGCTCAGTGATGAGGTTCCTTCAGTGAGGCAGACAGCTGTGACAGTTCTAACTCAGTTGGTGCTTAAGGATGTGCTCAAGGTCAAAGGTCAAGTCAGCGAAGTGGCTGTGCTGCTAATTGACCCTGAGCCTCACATTACCAGCCTGGCCCTGAATTTCTTCAATGAGCTTGCCAGCAAGGTACACACACACACACACACACACACACACATCCCCTTACGCATCCTTAATGGAGCCTGAATAATTTGGGGGGTTTTGAACTCTGTTCTCTGTGTTACCCATCAGGACAATGCCATCTACAACCTGCTCCCAGACATCATCAGTCGCCTGTCAGACCCAGAGAGAGGCATCCCCTCAGAGGATTTCAATACCATCATGAAGTGAGTTGGATGGCTTTTCAGTACATGTCGAGTCCCATTTGCTGCCTTTGCATGCAGAGGGTTTGTCCACACTGAGCAGCACTCGGCATCCTCAGGACAAATCGTGACTTGTTTAAGGAGGAGGAGAAAATCGACAGTTTTGCTATTTAGTGGGCTTTGTTTAGATGTTGTACTGTGTTTTTTTTTTTTCAGACAGCTATTCTCCTACATCACCAAAGAAAGGCAGACCGAGTCCCTGGTAGAGAAACTGTGTCAGCGCTTCAGAACTGCCAAGTGAGTACATCTCCACCTCCTTTTCTTCTCATCCTCACACCTCTGACCTGCATCTTTTCTTTCTTTTTTCTTTTGAGTCCATCCTGCAGTATTTCATTTGTTCATCATACACAGGGGTGGACACGTGGGTAATTGGAGGGTGTTTTCAGTGAGTGACCTATAACATACACTCTGACATCTTTATTCACTCATTTTGTCATGGAAACCATGTTTCTGTGTAGTTGGGGAATGTAGGTAGAATTATCGTCCTGGCCATGCTTCGGTCTGCCTCTGACTCATGCTTCATCGATGCTCAAAGGAAGGACATTTTATATTAGACATTGGCAAAGTGAATTTGGATACAAGGGGCTCCTGGTAAATGAGATTTAGTCCAAATGTCAGGGCAAATGAGCCTTTTATGTTGAGGATGTACAATTTCTATGCATTTCACATAGTTTCCAATCAGGTTTAGTCCTGATGACTCTTATCCTACTTCTTTCCTTAGGACTGAGCGACAGTGGTGCGACGTTGCCATGTCTCTGTCTCTGCTGTCCATGTGTGAGCGTGGTTTCAAGAGGCTACAGGAGTGCTGGGAGTGTTACTGTGACAAGTTAACCGAGCCTGGAGTCTACCAGCCTCTGCTCTCCATCACCGCCAAGCTTCGTCGTGGGGCCAAACCTCAGTTTAAGGTGCTTTATGCGTATTTATGTTTTATTTGTTATTTTATTTTTTGTAATCTTTATGTTTACAAGGGTAACGTCTTGTTTCTCCAGGCCCAGATTGACGAATTTGAAAAGCGGCTGACAGCGGTTCATACACGGGGGCTGGAGAATGTAGAAAGTCCAGAGATGGATGAGGAGAACCAGAAACAAGGAGGACCTTCTGAGAGGACAGTCGCACAGACGCCTCTGGGCAACAAAGGTCGAACCAGGACAAAGAGAGGTCGGTACTCGGAGGATTTGGCTGTCCAGGGTCCTGTTGTGTGCAAATATACGTGTAGAGAAGATGGTTTTTCACAAGAATGTTCTTGTTTTTTGTTACAGGTCAATCTAAGCCCTCCATTTCCAATCACGGCGATGACAGTTTTGTGACACCTCAGAGAACTCGCAAGTCCAAGAAACCTGTGGTCATTTTCAGCAGTGATGAAGAGGAGGATGAAGAGGGTGAGTGCAACCATTTTGATAATTCAATTTTCCACTTGCAGAGACACTACAGGCTTTTCTGTCTTTCAAATCAAATTCTCATTTTCTACAATTGATCTACTGGTGTGATTGTCATTTTAGTATACATGGAGTATGAAAAAATTGTAAAGGCTGCAACTACGATTTATTTTTATTATTCATAAAGATTTGTCCTTTTCTCCATTATTATTTGGCCCATAAGATGTCATGTTTCAGCTGTTGGTTTGATGTGTAGAACTTGATCTGTGATCTGGCACAAGTTGGTTATATACTTTGGATCAATGCCACAAAGTTCAGAGTAATCTGCGCACTAAGCTGAACCACATGATGAGTCTGGAAGATTTCGGATTTGTACTTTTTACACTGAAAGTGAGCAGTGCGTAGCAGCAGTACTAAGCAAAGATCTGAGGAAGGATTTGATAGCAAGAAAGAAATCAATCTACAAATGACCAAAGATAACTTCAAAATAAGTAATGTAAAAATTTATATATGTATGTGTGTATGTGTGTATGTATGTGTATGTATGTGTATATTATATAAATTAATTTGAAATATACCTGAATGTGATTATGTTTTAAAAACATAATCACATTCATTTAATACATTTTAATTATTATAATTCACTAAAATACTTTTTGTTAAAGTTCAGACTAGGGGTGAACAAAATCTTTGATCACAGTTTATGTACTTATGTTTCACCATACAGTTATTGTTCTGTAAATTCAATGAAATGCTCTAAGATTCTCAAAAATCCCAAATATATACAGCAGAGACCCAGATACCTCCCAGTGGAAACCGTATTGCTAAGTCTCTTTTGTCGCAGTGCACATTATCTCATCGCAGGACCCTCATTCAGACTGACAGACTTGTGGCCATCTTGACAGTCCAGGGCAGCACTGTTTTGCTTTCTAGACTTCTTATCATCTTTATTTTTCCCATCAGATGCTGTAATGGCAGAGAGTGAGACTCCGAAAGTGACAACACCCATTGCCCGCACATCCCGAAGAGCTCGCCTCAGAAACTGATCCATCGTCTGTTGTCTTGTCTTATTTCCATTTCTTTGCAATTTTACATGTTTTTACTTTTTAAAATCTTTTTTATATTGTATATTTCTTTTAAAGATATTGACACATAGCACCAAACTAAAGTAGTCTGATGATGTATCTAATGACATAGGATCAAGACTTGTTTTTAATAAACCTGGTTCTGGTTTTCATAAGAAGTCCACAGCTGTCTGTGTCTGTTCGAACCTGCGTCACTCACAAAGAAAACTCCAGAGAGTGACACTGACAAATGTCTTGAGTGTCCGCTGGTTATGTCAAGTAAATTTATGCCATCATTACAAGCAGCTTTGAATGTCTTGAATGTATGTGTTTGGACAGCGGTGTTTAATGGGTTGTCACAGCTTGCCCAGACAGAATAACTACCCCACATGCTTCTCCACTTCATTTTCCTCAATTTTCTTTTCCTTTCTCACAGCACGTTCTGTCATATCAGATTCCAGTCTCTGTTGGCTCTATTCTTCAGCAGAGAGTGTGGCTGCATGTTGTTTATTTACAATCTTTTTGTTTTCCCTCTTGTTCTGTCTGACACATTTGCTGTTGCCTAGTTGGCCGCCTCTGTTCTCCTGTAATCAATCTCTTTTGTAGGTCTCCCTCCGCTCTCTCTGCCTCCCTCCCGTCCTCCTACTCTCCGTTGCCTACTTCTCCTCCAACAGCTCTCCTCTCTTCGCTGACATCTCATGCACGGTAGTTTAACCCCCCTCCTCCCTCTCCTCCCCACATCGCTAATCTCTCTCCTTTTTCGCCTACACACTCTCCCACACGTTGTCCTCTCCTAAAAGATGAGAGGGGTGCATTTTCTGTATGTGTGATTGATACGTTATGTAAAGACACTTGCCGACAACAGGCTAACAGTACGATTGCAGCGGCACTTTAGGTTTTTATCTGTGGACAAATTTCAGTTAAATGTATTCAGTGGGTGCTAAGTGTGCAAAACATGAGTACATTTGCCTGGTTCATAACTTTATTTAAAGCTTGTTTGTGCTGGTATGAAAACACATTTTGCTCACAGAAGCTGCTTTTAATTTCTTAAGAGAAAACACTCACTGATCACACGCCGGCTCTCTGACGTACATTTTCTAATTGCTGGGGTTTATTTACTTGAAATAATCAGAGCCTGCTGAACTTTGAGGTCAGTGTGTTGGATCATGCAGCTCCTGCTAGTGTTGTAATTTGGCGGCAGGGGGTACAGGGAGCAGATGGCACTGACAGACTGTAACTTACCCAGCAGAGAGGGGAGGTCAGTGCATGCTGGGAACAACCACGGAGACAAAGGGGAGAGAGGGAGGCTAATCTGCACGAGGAGCATTGTTACCACATGGGAAATGTATTATTCAGATTAAGTCGTGACATAAAACACGTGAGTCTCTCCGGCGAGCTCACTTCATAACTCATTGGTCTCATTGATGTTGGCGCTCACCGACTGCTGCCCTCTGACCTCTCCTGTGCAGCACTAGTATGGCTCACGGTACACACAGTCACCTTGGCAATGACAAGCACTCACTAAGACTATGACATCACTCCAAAGAAAAGGAGATGAGGAGGAGGAGGAAGAAGATGGGGGGGGGGGGTCATCTCTGGCTCTACAAAACCTCTGCAGCATCCCAGCTGATGCCCCAACATTCAGCTCCTGCCAAGAGGACGGACGCAAGAGGAAGAAAATCGTCCTTTTCAATTCCATCACAGAGCAAGGAGTAGGAGGAGCCAGCCGAGTGAGATAGTGATGCTCCCAGCAGGTGCCAACAAGTGAGAGGTAGCCGAGAGAGAGACCAAGAGCGAGGGAGATGGAGAAGAGCCTGTGAGAGCGAGAAGACACCCCGAGCCCCGAGAGAAATCCAACCACAGGTGAGCTCATTTAGATTTTCTTTAAAATGGTTAGACATTGGTGTAAAACTTTTATTTTATAGTTTCTATGAATGCAATAGTTACTTTTTATAGAATAACAATGAATCAATTTGGAGCTGCTTTTTAATTGAGCTACAAATTTTGAAAGAATACAGTTTCAAACCTGAATGCAACCTTGGGTATCATCATGAAGTAAGAAAATCAAAACTTAATGTTTTTGTCTTTTTCTGAAAAGCTCCTTCTATCATTATTCTTAACCACTTTCCAAAAAAATCTTCCCAATTTTACAAAGGACTGGACATAATAAGTCCAACTTGAAACACTGACCGACCCTTAAATCAGTGACTCGATGTGGCAGAAAGATTTCCTCAACAAAAAACTTAATAAATGTGACCAGATTCTGTTGACTTATTTGTTTGTCTGTTTTGTTTTTTGTTAATCTAAATTTAGAAGCCTCACCAGAGACGGGGGCTGCAAATTAGCTCCGGCTTGATGCCCTATATACATGTGTTGCATTGCTTTTCTGTATGTATTTGAAATGTTTACAAATAAATGAAGCAAATGATTATTTTTAAAATCCTAAAAACACAGATTGATGATTGAGACCTCTCACATTTTCTCTTAAAGATGTTTTTAACACCATAATTTTATATTCCCTGTCTGTATGTATTGCAGTGTTTTCTGCATGATGTGATCTGATGTATATTTGGGTATTCGCAGCTTGTGTATTTTCAGTCCTCCTGCTCCGTTTTTTTTTCCTGCCCGACATCGCTGCTGCCATGCTGTGTCCTGTGCTGCTTTGTGCCGCTCTGCTCCTCCTGACGCCCCTGGAGATCACGGAGGCTCGCGCTCTGCACCCTTCTCCTGATGCCGCGCAGGTAGATGGTGGGGGGAGGTAAAAGGGAAGGGGGGGGAGGCGGCAGGATGGAAAAAGGAAGAAAAGAGTGGATTGAGAGTGGATGTGGGATATAAAAGAATAGTCCAGGAGGAGGGGAGGGAGTGATGGAAAGAATAAGAGGAGCAGGGAATGAAATGTATTGCTGATTGAATTATTCTCCCTCGCACACTCCCTAACAATTAAATTTCACCCCCCCCCCCCTCCTGTAGTTCATGGAGCAGTTTCTGGAACGCTACAATGACCTTTTGACCCTGGACGACCTGGAGAACCTGTTGAACACCCAGCCAGAGGAGCAGTCCACCTTCTCCTCTGGGGCCAAAGCGGCAGAGTACCCCAAATGGGCCGACGCACAAACGCAGGCTGAGACCCCCTGGCTGCGCCTGCTGAAGGGGGCTCTGGCCAATCAGAAGCGAGCAGAACCAGACCGGTCACGGAGGGGATGGAACCGAGGGTGCTTTGGTCTCAAACTGGATCGGATCGGGTCCATGAGCGGACTCGGCTGTTAGTGGAGAGAAAATGAAAGACTGATGACGTCCTTCTGAGAGTAAATAAGTGGGAAAACACACATGTAAAGGTGTTGATGTGCAGAGAGGGATGTTTACATGCGTGTACACTACATGTAGTCTGGTGTTCACATGCAGCTAATGTGGTTTCATCCAGCGTAGGTGCCATAGATCAGATGCTTCACACTATCCTGGCTGTTTTGATGGAGCAGCTGTAGTTTTATTCCATGTGTAAAGTGAATATTAGAACTTGTGAGCAATGTTTACATCAAATTGATCATATTTGGCTGTTGGGCTTGTTTTTTTTAAAGTAAATTGGCACTTTCTGTTTCTGGCTTGTCTTCGTACAGTAAATGTAAAAGTGTTTAGATTGTTTTTTGGTCAGGGGATTGTGTGTAAAGTCAGGTCCATAAAGGACGGCACCTGTAACTCCTGCTGTTTGTTTTTATGTTGACTTATGATTTGCATGAATAAATGGATTTGACATTTGCTGTGCTCTGATTTTTTTTGTGTGTGTTAGATTCATCGTCCACTTCTGTCTCACATGTCAATTCCAGTTTGTTGACTCTCTCAGTCTTTTTTTTTTTTTTTTTTCACTCTTGGTGCTTTCTTAAATCTTCCAATAGTTGTTGGAGAAGTTACATTTCTTCCCACATCATTCTGGAGGACTGGTGGCCAATCCTAATAACTGAATGTATGAGGGCCCTCTGCTGCGTCCAAAAAACATTCTGGTTTTCCAGCCAAGTTCCAAGTGCAAAAAGAGTGAAGCGCACAAATCTAAATATATTGGCACTTCTTCCAGATAATCTCATTGAATATGCCACCCAAAATGTATAAAGTATGTGTCTTATGTAGATACATATGATGCTGCTGTGCTGGTGAGAAGAGCACAGAGACAAAAATCCACACAGGAATCTCTAATGTTAAAAATGTTTCACAGAATATGACGTTTTCATGTAGAACCTCAATGGCTGTAATAAGAAGTCAATCCATTTTGTTATATCACATCATAATGATCACTAATAGGTCTCAGAAATACTGTATCGAAAATTTGATGACACCAGTGGTTGCAGGTGATAATCATGTGGTATGACTGAAAACTCCAGAACAGCTGCTAAATGGGCCCTGAGGTGAGGCTGTTTAGTCAACTTCAATAAAACAATGACATTTTAGTGTTTATTTACCTGCTCCACAGGAAAGTCAGGTGAAGTTTCGCAGTTCACAACACATTTCTGATCTCTGAGCTCCTGGAGACTTGGATTACAGCAGATGAGCTCTACAGAGACATTTTAAGATGTGTGTTTTTTGTTTTTTTTTTAGGTTCACATCTACTTCAGTTGTTTAGGAGAACACTTTTTTACTGTGAAGTTCCAGAAACATTTTGTGGACCACAAAACATTTTCAGCAGCATGGAGATGAAAAGATTTTTTATTATTTATTTATTTATTTTTGGGGGAGAAATAGGGTCTGTTCACCTTGTGTATCTGAAGCTGGGGGGTGACTGGTAGGTGACTGGAAACCAACACATTTTCTCACATTTTCTTACACTAATCAGGACTGTTTCTGACCATATAACTTGTTTATTACTTATTTTGCCACACTAGATGGCAGTCTCACTCCATCCTGTGTTTATTTGTTCTCCACCACACAGAGCTGACCTCTGGACTTTGCACTGGACTTCAGTGCAGGACATAAGTTGTATAAATCTACTGAAGGGCCCTTTTTACATGTGCACTCAGTTGTGCATAGA
Organism: Acanthopagrus latus; assembly: GCF_904848185.1. NCBI lineage: Eukaryota > Metazoa > Chordata > Actinopteri > Spariformes > Sparidae > Acanthopagrus > Acanthopagrus latus. The sequence goes on from NC_051055.1 coordinate 20,312,828, forward strand.
TCACCAAACTGCCGTGCTCGTGTTTTGCTGTTGCTGCACTTTATGATAAAGTAAACTACAATATAACTGATATTCTGAGAAATTAGACTGATTTACAGCTGTGACTGAGTTAAGATGGTGATATAATCATAGGCTTCCTGATGATCTTACAGTGAGCTTGAAATAAAAATTTACATTATTTTTAAATGGCTGCTCACTTCTCTCCCTACAGTTGGTAGTTTGACCAGTGAACATGTGATCTATATGAGGCAGCATTTACAGTAGTGGAGGCACAACATGGTCCAAGTGTTGACTAGCCAGCCAGCGTCTAATCTTAGCTTGACCTTTACTTCCCCTCTTTGACCTTAAGCTGCACAGCAGAGGCCAAGACTGGCACACACTCGGGGTTGTGGTAGTTCAGCTATGCCCGGACATCTGGACCGCTGCCATGACACACACCAGCGCTGTTCGGTCCTGCTGCAGAGCTGCATGTCTGTTAGCCTGCTGCAGAACAAATCTGACCACCTGACCTGCTGAGGTGGAAGATACATATGAATATATGATATATAAATAGTGGATGTTATCTCTGGTCAAGTTAGTTTTGTTTGGTACTGCACCATTATGGTCAGCTGTGATGAAGAGATGCCGTGTCATGGGTAAGGTTTCAGTTCACTGTCTGGACTGCTGAGGCCCAGTATGCAGCGAGCCCTGATGTAACAGATATATGTTTGACATGTAATGATCTTACATCTAATGCATCATTTTAAAGCTGCAATATGTAAGAATTCAAGTCTGTCATATTCAAGAATGAACTGAAATTACCAACAGAAATGCAAATAGACAGGAGATTTTATGTTAGGTCAAAGACAGTGATGTATGTTTTGCAGAGATGTCTGCTGAAGTCAGCGTGCTAACCAGCTAGCCCCAGCTCGTCCTGTTACCATAAAACCGCTCACAGCTTCCAGTGTGGACCGCTAGCTGCACGGCTAACTGAGCTAGCGACAGTGAGCAGCAGTTGATGCTTACTCGGGTGATATGCTGCCCCCCAGTTTGTGAGAGTTGGCCACGTTTAAGGTTGTGGACTACGAAACTTCACCCGACTTTCCATCTTCATACAGGCAAGGAGATCATTTGGTGAACTTATCCTTTAAGCAAAACAACAAAGTGATGTATGCATCGTCAGACATTACGTTACATTTTTCAGTATATGTCAAAATACTTTTGTGTCCCGAGGGAGCTGGGATATTTTCAGCAGGATTCATACTGAAATACCTGCTGGTTGAAACTGACATCCTCATTATACTGATTCGACATTTTATTTCAGCCTCTGGAGTGCTTTTCTTTTCGAATGCAAACCCTGCTGCCAGATAGAAAAGTCGAAATGAGCTCAGAGAACCGACGTGTCACATATTCCGTGCACAATGAATAAATGAGAGGACAGCAGCATAATGCATCGCAGAGTGCAGCATGTTTACTCGGACAAAGGAAACTGTCGTTCAGTGACATGTTTTAGCATTCAGGCTCTGTTGGAGTTAATCATTGCTAATTAACCTGACAAAGCAGCAGGTCGACTGAGTAGATGGACTCCAACAGACGCCTCCTCTGCACATGCGTAATGATCATGTGTTCATGTTGAGCAACCCAGACTAAACGACTGACTTCTGCTGAAGAGACTCGGAGACAGAGGATGAAGGGTTGAAAGTGAAGGGTCATGGTCTTTGGACATTAAATGTCACAGTCACTAAGACAGAGATTTGATCCCTCACTTGCTCCTGGCTGTATTTACTGTATTTACTGAGAAGGTCAGCTAGGGACTCCTCTCTGTTTTCAGTCCACTATCTGAGGACTTTAATATCTGAGTATCTATGTTCAGACGAGGAAGTTGGAAAACTTGTGCTGAATAATGTGAATCCAGACAACACATCTGACAGTTTTGGGCCTATAATTAGCAGCAGACATGGGATGCTAAGATAGAAGCTTCTGGTCTGTTTAATCACATGAAGTTGCAGAGGCCAGCTTGCATTTCTCTCTGCAGGCTGACGACCTTGACATTCAGAGCGGGCGGGGCGAGGAGCTGTGACCTATGAGAAGGGGGCGTGGCTTCCAACTCTGGTTAATCATAAAAACACACAGCGAAACTTTGCTCGTCCCCACTCACACCCGGAGTAGCAAGACAGACTGAGGCCTCTCACAAACGGTAAATAGCTTGAGTGATGTGGAAATGATTGCGGTCAGGGGCCTGCGGGGCCTCAGCAACAGGCTGCACGACTGGATAACTTGATTTAGATCACCTGGGGACAAGCTGCATGGGCCTGATTGGAGCTAAATTTAAAGCAGAAGTGGTCATAATGTTAAATGAAATTGACTTTGCTCTGTTCTTAAATGGAATTCTTGTTACTTCTCAGGCCACAAAGTTGATTTTCCAGTAGGTTTTACACTTGCAGGGAAAGTTCTGGTCTGCAGATTTGCACTGAAATGTTCTTGTACTGTGGTCACTGATCGCTTATCAGTGGAAGTCTTTACCGTGTTCATTTAAACTCTTTGCTTATCTCAGCATACAACGCTGGTGAACTGTCTGTCATCGAGTTAAAGCTAATATATGGCACCATAAATGATGGGGTATGATTAATTAAACAGGATGCACTAACCCTCCTCTTGTTTCTCCTTTACAGAGGACTAAAACAACCCAGGCAAAATGGTCAAAGTCGGTATCAATGGGTAAGGGCTCATTTTCATTCACTCACCTGACAGTTCACAAAATCCCCTTAAATGAACACCACTTAATGAGCAACATTCACTTTGTAGAACAGTCTGCTTTGCTCTGTACCCCCAACTCACCATGCCACACTCCTCTACATGCACACTGAACACTTTGAAGAGATCCACCGTCAATGGTTGACTGTAACTTAAGTACACTTACTCAGGTTCTGTACTTAAGTCTAGTTTTGAGGCACTTGTACTTGAGCGTTTCCCTTTTTTTGAAGCAACTTCACACCTTTTTCTTACACATTTATTTCTCAGTTTGGTGATTCTGTTCATGAATATAAATTGTACTATTAATTAGGATATGCCATTCCAGACTACTGTAATCTGCCCTGTAATCCGTTGAATCAGCTCCACTGTCATCAGCTGTGACACTTTTTGCAGGGGTAGAAGTAACTAATTACAACTACTCAAACCAAGTCATATTACTTACATTACATACTTATGTTGAGGTTCATACTTTTTATTTGGGGGTCTTGGTGGAATAGGTTTATATACTTGAATTTTGAAAAACACAGTTTTCCTCATGGTGCATTGCTGCAGCTCCACTTTTCACACTGTGCCTTGAACGTTCTGTTTTAGCTACAGAGAGAGACGTCTCTCTTCTGTTCAGTCTTTGGTGAGAGTTGCACATCCAATTTACTTAACCAGCAGGTTGCAGCCAAACAGAGGGATTCATTACTCTTTCCACCACTAAATAAATCTTCCACTTTGTTTACTGTTATGGCTGCCTTTGCTCAACTGTTGAAATCCAATCTGTGCCTCTTAAAGCTTATTTGTTAGCTCAAGTAGTTTAATATAAGCTTTTGTCTCAATATAAAGATGTCTTTTATTTAAGCAAAATTTGAAATTTTTCATAATCAAATACATGAGACAAACAGAAAAGGGTATCCCCTTCCAAATCCCCAACCACATCTCTAGTATGGTAGGAATTTATGTTCTTTAGTTGCATATACTCATATAAATAGTTATTTTCATATTAAATAAACCAAAGCTTGTACAAAAACCACTCAAGGCAAGATGAACAGAATGATGGTCAAGATGATTCTAACCACATTACTGGAACATAGAATATGAAGTAAGAAATGACAGAAGGTAAACATGTCTGTAGTTTATTGATATTACACACTTAAAAGTTTAACCTAATAACACTGAAGTGTTCTGAAGCTGTGGAACACTTGATAGGAACAATAGCATTTACACCCCTCAATGTGGAGGAAGAGCGCAATAAAAGGACGGGCACAGACTGTCTTTATCTGTGACTGACTTAACCTTGTGCTCTGAGGATAACTGCTGTCTCTCTGTGATTAACTCATAGTGACTCTGTACAGCAGAGAGAGGTTCTGTAGAGGAGGACATGCACATAACAGCGACCTGTGGACAGTCACCCGGTGTTGCACTTTGCCCCCAGGCAGATAACAATGAGGGCTCCAACATGACGAGGGTCACTCTTGTTTTTCCGCTGCCTGAAGCAGACAGAAGAGGACCTGCGTAACTTAAATATTATTGAACGTGCACGATGTGACGTTAAAGGCTCCCTATCAGTTTCATGGATCTGTTCTTTATCTCCCCGCCCCTCCTCTTCCTCCTCCTCCTCCACCACTGTCTGAGAACAGAGTGTGTCTGTGCCAGGATTTTGGACTCTCGGTTAAAAAGTAACTCAGCCGCTTGATCAAACAGCGCACGGCCGTCACAAGGATTACCACATTAGAGGTTCAGTTCGACTTTAGCCCCCTGAGAGGAGAGTGTGTAAGGCAACACACGCCTCCCTCTGCCCCTCCTCCTGAACCTTGGCCTTCCGTCGGCTGTTTCAGGTCTCCTGGGGATTTATTTATCTCACACAAAGGGAGAAAGCCTCAACAACACCAGAACGTAGGCCATGCTGGGGTTGAAGTGTCAAACATAATTCTATACATTCATGACTGATTGTTTCAGACGTGACTGTGATCAACTGACCAACATGGTGTCACACCACCATCCAGAGGCCAAACTAAGAAACTACACTGTCCACTTTTCAGATTCGGCCGCATTGGTCGTCTGGTGACCCGTGCTGCCTTCACCTCCAAGAAGGTGGAGATTGTGGCCATCAATGACCCCTTCATCGACCTGGAGTACATGGTGAGTAAAGCAGATCAGACCATCAAATTCACACCAGCCATCAGCAACACAAAGTGTAGGTGACAGCTGGAAACCTTTTCAGCTCTTTTAGGAGCCTTGAAACTAAATTGCAGTCTGTAGACGATGACATTTACTCAGAATTATGAAGAAAATTTAAAATGTGTACAAAATGTTCTCATGTTATTTCCATTATAGTGCACTCACTTGGCAAATGCATCTTGTGTCTTTGAACACTGGCTAAATTTAAGCAGTACATTGTGTGTACATTGTAGATGTGTTTATCATCTATATGTATATACATTTCAAATTGACATCTCTCCTGTGTTTATCATCCATCACATTCAGTCAAAACTGACATCTTCATTTTTCCTCTTTTAGGTCTACATGTTCAAGTATGACTCCACCCACGGCCGCTTCAAGGGCGAAGTCAAGGTTGAGGGTGACAAGCTCGTCATCGATGGACATAAAATCAGCGTTTTCCACGAGTGAGTCCACTTGAAATGTAGAAAGGGTGGTCATCTTTATAAAGATGCACGTGAGCAAAAGGAAGGACTGACTCTAACCTTTCTGTTCTCTCCGTCTCTGTTTTCAGGAGGGACCCAGCTAACATCAAATGGGGTGAGGCTGGTGCCCAGTACGTTGTTGAGTCCACTGGTGTGTTCACCACCATCGAGAAGGCCTCTGTATGTATTCGGACCCATTACAAAAATATAATGTAACGATTACTAGGACATGTGATGTGCAGTTAGCCAAGAAGGGATGTGGATGAAATGGGTATTTCATAATGCATTGCAGGCTCACTTGAAGGGCGGTGCCAAGAGAGTCATCATCTCTGCACCCAGCGCTGACGCTCCCATGTTTGTCATGGGTGTCAACCACGAGAAGTACGACAAGTCACTCCCAGTGGTCAGGTAAGAATCAGAAGGTGTCTCACAGACTGTCGGTCTGGTTAATCTATTAGTGTCCTAGTCTTTCATAAATTTGAAATTCAGTTTTTGAACTGAAATTTGCAACATAGATTATAAATCTGAAGGCTGCAGTTCAAACCACATTATTACGAGCATTTATCGTCATAATTGAAAAATATAAATTTTATTTGGATTTTTCTACAGTTTATTTAATTTTACTTAGTCCTTATATTTTCACATTTTTCATTTTCTTTATATTCTAAACACTGACTCCATATTTTATTTTGAAAATCCTCAGAACTCGGATAGATATAGAAACTGTTATTTGATCCTGCAGCAGGGCAAATTCAATTGTTACAAAATGTTAACTGATGTTTTCATCTTTTTTTGCATCTCCATAGCAACGCTTCCTGCACAACCAACTGCCTGGCCCCCCTGGCCAAGGTCATCAACGACAACTTTGGCATCATTGAGGGTCTGATGGTGAGGATTAAAACACTCTGGCTGAGAAACAATCTGGCGGAGAGACGCTCAGCAGCCCCTAAAACCAGATTAACAAACGGCAACATGACATTACAAAGTTAGAGGGGCGTTAAGCCATATTCAATCATCCTCTTTGTGTCCATCAGAGCACAGTTCATGCCATCACTGCCACCCAGAAGACCGTGGACGGCCCCTCCGGCAAGCTGTGGAGGGACGGCCGCGGCGCCAGCCAGAACATCATCCCCGCCTCAACCGGCGCTGCCAAAGCTGTCGGCAAGGTCATCCCCGAGCTCAACGGGTCAGTGCCAAAAACATATGACTTGAATCGAAGCGCAGCTCATCAATCCACTATGTCCTCTTCCTTTAGTATGACATTCCCCTAATTGTCTGTTATTTACAGCAAGTTGACCGGCATGGCCTTCCGCGTCCCCACCCCCAACGTGTCAGTGGTTGACCTGACAGTCCGTCTGGAGAAACCTGTGAGTGAACACAAACTACACTGCAAAAACTGAGATGTACACTTCTTTTTTTAAGTGTGCAAGTGTTCTAACATTTGATTAACTTGACATGTATTTTATTCAAATTCAAACAAATGTAATTTTGTGTGATGAATGCATTTTCTTTTCTTAACAGGCCAAATATGACGACATCAAGAAGGTTGTCAAGGCTGCGGCTGAAGGACCCATGAAGGGCATCCTGGGATACACAGAGCACCAGGTATGCGTTTGTCTCTTCTCCACGATCTTAGAACAGTTTGTCGGTCAGTTTTCTCACTAACCTCTCTTTCGCTCTTCTGCAGGTCGTCTCCACAGACTTCAACGGTGACAGCCGCTCCTCCATCTTTGATGCTGGTGCTGGCATCGCCCTCAACGACCACTTTGTCAAGCTGGTCACATGGTACACCTTTGTCATGGATGGGTTTCAAATCCAAATACCTACTTTGACAGACGCGTACTGACTCCTTTCTCTTGTTTCTTAACCAGGTACGACAATGAGTTCGGCTACAGCAACCGTGTCTGCGACCTGATGGCCCACATGGCCACCAAGGAGTAAACCAAGCCAGCTGATCTGCCGTCACCACACACAAGTCTCCTGATACCAGAGTTATACGTGTACAATAAGACATTGTATTGCTATGATTCTGCCCAATTCCATCAAGATAGTTGACCCCCATCTGATGCCTGAGGAGAAAAAAAAAAAAAAATCCCACAGAGCAAACGAAAAAGATTCAAATTGGTGACCAATAACCCTTTTTGTATTTGTTGAATTCCCTGTTCTGTTCTTGTATGAGATGGAGTGAAGGTGTGAGAGTTTCTGTCTGTCTGTAGTGCTGAAGTGCTGCAGTCAGTGGTGGAATAAAGTCCTCTGTTTGTGAGATTCACGTCGTCCTTTTCTCTCTCTCTCTCTTTTTTTTTTTTTTTTATAATTTTACTTTTAAATTTAGATTTATTTTTAAATTTTAAATACTTTTATCCGTGCACCCAACAGACCTATGGAGAAATTCTTGCAAAAGGGTCAGTGCTGATATCCTTGGATGGATTCTTTTTAAAGGGGTCAGTGACTCCAGCAGACCCTAACAGAAGTTAAAATCAATTCCCTCCGGTGGGAATACACCAACACCCCTTAATTGCTTGGTTTCTTAATTAAGACTGCAGAGGATAATTTCTTGTTTGGCCTCTTAAAATCAATTCTCGGTCCACACAATCTGTTTTAGATATATTTCCCTTTAGTCCCGTTCAATACCTGGTCTGTGTGGGGAGAGTACTGCAGCATAGCTAACAACCTGACAAAAGCCAACTACAGCGGCTCAATAAGAGGCTTTTATGGAGTCCGACTGCTGGTGACTCTCAAAATGTCAATAGCACTGAAAGTTATTATTGTAACTTTGCTCACTGAGCCGTCTCTTTCGATCATTTGTCTGAATCACTGGTTTTGATAGTGAGTTGCTTGAAGATAAGATATCCACTCTGCTGATGGACTTAAGAAAAGGATTTATTGGTTATGTAACGCCATGCAGATACATGTATAGCAAGATGCACAATGTGAGGACATTTAGTGGCATTTCCCTCAATTTTGCAGTGAAAGGATGATTTTAACCTCCACTGACTTTTATTTTATTGATTTTCTTTTTTGTTGTATTGATTTTTTTTTGGATTTTTAAAAAAATTTTTTATATAAGAGTCAGTGTGTGTCTGTGTTCCGGTTTACCTCCTTTGTCCACACAACTGAAACTATGCGTGCAATTCGCAAAACACCAGACTGCCAAACTCTAAGTACAAATCTCAGCATCCAGCTCACTTTGTCCACCTGGAAAAAGACTCTTGACTTCAAAATCCCACACCTTAATCGCCAATTAGTCTCGCTCACCTGTTAAAAACATCATCTGGCCAAACACTTCCACCACCTGTCACAGTGACTGTCAGTTTTGTATTGCATTATCGCAACAGTCTTTAAACTGTGTGTATCATCAAAAAGTGATACGACTGCTCTCACCAAACACAACACTGTCAAAACTCCTCGCTTTCTCGTATCTGACAGAATGTTGGTGTGTGATAGATATAAAACATCATCACAATACTGTTTATGCAGGTTTTGGCTTCGTGAGGCCATGTTACATATTGAAATGTAAAAAAAATGTGTTTTGTTTTCTCCTTTTTAAAAGTTAATTTGCATTTTTGTGTCGCATGGGATTATTAGACACCATCAGCTCACAAAAAATTAAAATATTCCAGTAGTCCATACAGGAGCCATAATGTAACACGCGGTGATATAAACATGTAAAGACCTTCTACAAATCTGTAGTTTATAATGATAAAGAGGATTTTGTTCAGTTGTCTCCAGAACTTTCTCCAGTTATCTGGTCTAAATGTTTCTTTATCAATCAACGGCTTTGTTCTGTTTAGCCCTCCATAAACTGTTGTCTTTTTCTGTTTTTTCTTACATTCAGGGTTTTTTTTTTCTGTGTGTCAAAGTTATCTGTGATTCAATGTAGAGGAACTGTAACTTGTTGCACGAGATGTTCATATGACGGATCTGTGCACCGTAAGCAGGCTCGACACAACATGAAACTTTGCTCGTAATATCACCAGGGTCTTGAAAATGAGTTTGAGCCGAAAACGAAAATACGATCAATCTTAGAAGAGCCACTTTCATCGTAATTATGCTTTTACACAAAGATTTGACCCATATACATTCACAAAAAAGCCTAGGTTGCATTTTGACAAGAGTTTCACTTTAAGCTACGGGACAAAAGTCCAATCAAAGCATCAGATTAGTTATTACCTCAATTAGAATCAAATTGAGGATCAGATACCCTTATTCATTATTTATGAGTCTCATTGTTTGAGGAGGCCTCTACCTTTTGCTTTCACCTGCTGAACAGAGGCCACAGTTATGCTGAAACACCTGATTAGTTAACACAGTGTTCTTTTTCTGTGTGAGGGCTCATACGGACTGTATTCAAATGTATTCCACATCTTTGTTCCCTTTGTGCAGTTTCAGAGTGACAAACAATGAGCATCATAATTGAAGCGATGTGAAACAGGATCCCATTGACAAGTGTGCGGATTCTGTGGATAACAAAAACAAAGACACTGGATAATGGAAGGGAGATAAAAAAAAAAGGCGGGACAGAGGTTAAACCCTCGAGAGCCCCCACCCCCCTCTCTCCTCTCCCACTGTCTCTCCCCCGCACACTCTCAGTTTGCCTGCCTCTCCATCGCTGATCATTTCTAAGCCAGATTGACAACTGCAAAATTTCTCTCCAGCTCTCCAGAGAAATGCCACATGGATTTACAGCCGGAGGGTTCAGATTAAGATTACATGATAATCTACAAGAAGACCTCTGTCATAAAGAGCAGCAGAGGGTTCACAGGAGGGGGCTGACGGACAGACAAGAGTGAGGTGAGTGCTGGCGCTTGTTTTGGTGCGAGTGTGATGTGTTTTTCCTGCAGGTGTGTGTGTTTGCTTTCATGCATCTCAGATAATGAGAAAGCAGAAGTGTGGAGGGTTCTTCGATTATCTCGGGAAACCTCTGGTCATTTTTTTCTCACTTAGTTTATCACCCTTTTGTCCCTCATGAGACTCAGCTGACCGACTGCTACAATCATCAGAGGGATCATCGATTGAAGTCCTGCTGGACAGAGCCCTTGTGTGATGTCCTCAAGGATTATTAACAAGCCTTTATTTGTTTGAGTCATTTATAGAGTTCAGGAAACTGCTTCTGCAGCCTGAAGGCACAGACAGAGGGGCTGTGGAGAAGCTCTCTCTTGTAGGCAGTCAGAATACTGAGGAGCACTGCACGATTAATCTACTCTATTCATATTACACATTGTCACTTTCACTGTGTTAATATATGTTTATATTTGTGTACAAGGGGTGTGGACACAGGAGCTCTGATGAAACAAGTTAAACAGTGTGATTCAACGTGTGATTTTAAGCAACGAATGGTCAGAGGTTTTAATTCACCTTTTCACCTCCATGTCTTGTCACTACTTTTTTCTTCAAATTTTACGAGCTATAAGCTGATCTTGGAGTAACTGAAGTGCATTTCACTGCACATTCTATCGGTAATCTGATTGTAAGTGCATGTTATTTATTCATATATTTATTCATTCATTAATTTAGACCCACAGCAGCCACTACCAAGGTAGAATCCATGCTTCCTTATTGTCCACACCAGAAGAAAAATCACATCATAATATAAAACAATTAAAAAAGCACAAGTGAACAAAACAAACAAGCTACAAATAATAATAATAATAATAATAATAATAATAATAATAATAATAATCAGAACAACAAAGCTACCTTGAACCCTGAGCTGTGTAAATGATACGCTCTTCTGATTCACAAGTTTCCTGAGATGTTACTAGAACAAAACTGTGACGTATCTGACGGAATGTCAGATGTCGCCATTAAAGATGCAAATTATGTTGCAACCAGAGAAGAGCTGTCATCCGGCAGAGGCAAGATGGCGTGACTGTTTGATCTGCATTAATTTACATTCATCTATGTAAATGTCAACTACTGATACCATCCAATTATGTCACGATAATGCTTTGGCAGAGGACGCAGAGGCTAACTCGAAAACACAATTTGAATAATCAAACAAATGAAAGGGTAGGAGTGCCTGCCGGACTTGAATTCAGTAGACATGAATATCGTAAGAAAACTCAGGGGCGCTCTCTTTTAAGACATTAGAATATCTTTATTTAAGCTCTAATATGACCATACCAAGACAACGAAGGCATTTCAATCGCTAAAAAGAGAGTGCCCCTGAGCTTTCCTGTGATTTTAAAGTCTAAAACCTGAATAATGTTGAAATCTGAGGTTAGGAAGAAGGAGCATTTGTTTGTTTATGGTATAAACATAATTTTGAAATGTGAATACTACTTTGCAACTACTATGCCAGTGTCTCTCTCAGTCACTGTCTCCTGATCTCCCACTCCACTGTTATTTCTGTCTGCACTTTAAAAGAGGAGCAGAGATTAGAATTGACTGAGCGTTTCAGCGGGGGCCACACAGAGATCAGGACGTTTGACAGAATAATTCCTCTGCTGCCTGACATTTCCCTCATCACGAGTCATGACAAAGGTCCTTATCTACGCAGTACTTTTTTATTTATTTTTTTATTCATTATTCTCCTCTTTTCTTTTTGAGCCTCCAGTGGCTGTTTGAGGCTGCCTCTAATCTCTGCATGCTGCTGTGGGTCGGTGCAGCACACCCATGGGAGAGTCGGGCTCACAGGCGGGCTCCTGGTTCGTCCCCTCGTCGGTCCACCCGCTCTTCCTCTCCAAGCTGTCCCCTTCTGCAGACTTCGCCGTTGCCGTCTTTCTCACCTTCACGGGTAAGCAAGGGAACACTTTTTACTTGATAATATCTGGTTCATTTTTCTGAGGAGAGGTGTTTTGAAGACCCACTGAAAAATTCTACGGTCAAGTTTCCCCCAAAACACAAAACACATCAGGCCGGATTACATAAAGTGATCAACAAAGTTTTTGTTTAAAGGTGCACTGTGTAGTTTTGGGGAAGAAGATTTAATCTGAAGACAAATATCTTAACTGACTGATTTAAAAAGAAAAAAAATGTACGCTTTAACAAACTGACACTGAGGACAACACAGTTTCAGTTTCACACCCTTATAACTTTTGTTCTTTGCTCAACACAAAACAACAAACCAGACGTTTTCTCATCAAATGCAGGACAAAAACCACTAACATCGAGCTGAACAACGAGGGAAATACTCATCAACTTCACTGTTTGCTCCCCACAACAAATCAATACAGAAGAACAGGCGCTCTCCTCTCACAGTCAAACTTGTTCGTTTTTGTAGGGACCTCTCCGGGTTGGTTTCGCTCCCTGTGGAGCGGCGCATGTGTTACGGTAAACAGAGAGCAGCTTGTTAGTGTGTGATTAAGACGAAACTGAGCGAGAACTGTGCATCGATCAACTTCATGTAATCATGTGCAACACGCGTAAAGCCACCGTGAACTTCTGCTACATGTCCTTTTCATTTCCCCGGTGTTACTCTCTCTGCAGGTGTCCTGTCCTTGCTGGGAAACGGCACGGTGCTGTTAGTCTACTGCAGGAAGAGAAAGAAGCTCAGACCTCCAGAGCTCATGACCGTCAACCTGGCTCTCTGTGATTTTGGCTTCAGTCTCTTGGGAGCCCCGTTTTTCATCATTTCCAGGTACAGAACACTTTTTTAAAAAAAAAAAAATTGTTATCAACCAATAAGCAGCAGGGCCTGAATTGGGGGATTAAGTTTAACACTAACAAGCGTCACATCAGCAGCCATTTGTCAGGGACAGAAGTTGATGATCCATTTGGCCTTCTCTCTCTCTCTCTCTCTCTCTCTCTGTCAGTCTGTGTCATGCCTGGGTGTTCGGGGAGATCGGGTGCCTCTGGTACGGCATCCAGGGCTTTGTGTGCGGCATCGGCTCTTTGCTCACCACCTGTCTCATCTCTGTGGACCGCTGCCTGAAGATCTGCTGCTTAAGATACGGCAAGTCTGGCAACTCCTTTCCAGCACACACATAAGCTGAACAATCCACGCATCTGTGACTGCACTCCGGGCCCATCTGACTCCTCCTGAACACATTTTTCTCCTCCTTGGCCTCACGGGTTTTTAACACAAACACATCCGTTACGCAACCTGCCTCTTTTTTTTCTTTTGCATTGATTTAAAGACTGATTTAAAAGTGTCCGCGCCTAAGTGACACTTAAGGCCAATTAAACTCGCTGATGTTTCAAGAAAACGGTGAAGTGAAATGTCAAGAATTCCCTCGAGAGCACATTCTGCTTACACCCTGCAACACACTGCTTGAATAGTTCATTAAGTGGTTTGCATGCTTCTTGCCTCTCTAGGTCAATGGATCGAGAGGCGCCATGTGTCTCTGTCCATAGCCCTGATGTGGGTCTGCACGCTGTTCTGGGCCATCCTGCCCGCTTTCGGGTTTGGAAGTTACGGACCAGAACCTTACGGGACCAGCTGCACCATCAACTGGTAATCTCTCGTCTCATTGTCAGTGCTGCTTGATACCCGGCTGATAGACGTCTGTGTTGTTTCTGAGACTGAATTCTTCCTTCAAGGTGGAGAATGAAGTCGTCTCTAAATGACAGAATCTACATTTTCCTCATCCTGACTTTATGCTTCGGATTTCCAGCCATCTCCATCGTCACCTCGTATTTGGTCATCCTGCTGACGGTGAGGCCAACACAGTGGTGGATCTGGGAGGCGTGCATGTGTATATTCTGTGATTATTTTGTCTCAGTGCAATGGTCAGCAGACAGCAGTGAATGCCACTACCTCCTCAGGGACCCAGGGGATTCCCAAATGAACACATACGCCTTGATATGCAAACCTGAACCACTGACTGTCTGAACAATGTCTTATACCTGCATTCTTTCTAATGGCCAGCAGAGGGCGACCCCACTGGTTTCAAAAAGAGTTCTGTTTGTATGTGAGTTTATAAGAAATCGACTCTTGTTCTCACTTGACTTTTTTTGACCTCAGTCAACTCTTTGCTAATGAGCTGCTGGTGTCAATCACTAGTTGCAAGTCTTCTTCAATACGGCATGATGCAAACGCTGTAAAGTATTATCCCTCCGTCTGCAGAGAGCAGAAAAGGTGGAGATGATGCAGGAGACGGCGGGTTGGCGGGCAGATCAATGGATGCTTTATTAAAGATAACAGTGGGAATGGACGTGACTGGACTCAGGCTGCTAGCAGCTCCTGTCAGTCTGCTTTAACGAGCAGAAGAACAGGCTGCTGAGCTGGGAGCAGGAGCAGGAGGAAGAGGAGGAAGATTTACCTAAAGCAATGCTTGTGATAATGGTTAACATTGGATAATAAACTGGCTAATGGTTAACTAATGGAATAAATATGATGCAGCTGACAGAAATGTTGCTGAAGTCGTCAGCTGTGTTGGCTGCAGTAGTTTGTGTGACCGGGAGGAAGGAGGAAAATCAAGACGCTGGTGGCCACAATGCCGGTTTTGACTAACAGGGGAACTGCGAAACAATAATAGCCTGCAAGTGTCAAAGCAATCACAGTAATATAACAGCTCTACCTACCTGTCTGACACGAAGGTAAAAGGGTAATAAACCATCAGCTGACTGGGATTCCCTACACTATCGAAACAAAGCAAAGAAAAGTAAAGGCAAACACCCCTCTTAGATATGTTGTCCTCAGAGAAATAAAGTGCTTGCAAACTGTGGCATGATCGCAAAAAGCAGCATTAACGGTTGCTTCTGTTTCCAGGTCTACAGGTCTAATCGAACTCTGGCGTCTATCTCGTCCTCCTCGGTCAGTCACACCAGCAAAGACCTGAGACTGACAAAGGTAAACCCTAGTGAGGATAACTCCTCCCATAAGCATCCTGCAGGAAAAATAAACTGCGTGTTTATTTCAGATGGCTGCCGTGGTGTGCGCCAGCTTCCTCCTGGCCTGGCTGCCCTACGCTACTGTGTCCCTGATCTCTGCGCTCCTGCCCAGAGACGACCAGGAGGCCGGCAGCACTTTACGGACTGTGGCGGAGGAGTCGACCGCCATGGCCTCGAGCTCTCTAAACGCTCCAAAGATCCTGGACATCCCCTCGTTGCTCAACTGGACCGTTACAGAAGTTTATGGACAGATTTACACCCCTGAGAGCAAGTGGAGTGTAGTGAGCAACATCAGTTCGGCCGCCGTCACCTCCACCCTGAGCAAACACGCTGAGCCAGTGACAAGGAGCCCCCAGCTGCTCTCTGGTCTTCCGCCTGTCGTCACCTTGATCCCCGCGATGTTTGCCAAGTCCCACTCCATGATCAACCCTCTCATCTACCAGCTCATGAACGAGGAGTTCAGGCATGACGTCTATGTGATGGTGTTCGGCCAAACAGAGAGGAGGCACGTGCGGACGGGTAGGTCTAGTTTATATGAAAGTAAGCAACGTCACTGTTTCCTGGGCTGGTTGTCTTCAAACAGAAAAATAGTACGCATTTTTGTTTTGTTGTCTTGAGTCTCTTTACCTTCTCTTTCCTTTAAGAGAGCATCAGTCTCTCCTACTGCCGGAGCTGGAGGAAGAACAGGAGCCACCCCATGTCCTCGTCGCCAGAAAGAAAAAATAGAAATCTGAAGACACAGAAGACCCGGCGGAGCAGCAGGGGAACAGACTTTTGGCCAGATGATGCTACTAGATAATAAATATGTTGATGAAGGTTCTCAGTCACCCAGGTCATGGTAATGAAGTGATGTATCGTAGGCAACTGGACGTGTTTCATTTCCTTGAAGACGTTGCACCTCTCATCCAAGAGGCCTCTTCAGTTTTAATTAACTGGTGTGGAGTTGCAGGCTTGCAGCCTCCAGATTATAAACTTCGTCTCCTCGGGAGCTAAAGGCAACATTGGATAGACGCTGCAGCATCGGCGGAGAGAGAGATCTGAGACAGATAGATGGAAAGACAGACAGATTATATAAACCTGTGTGGGATTACAATGGATGTACAGAGCGATAGGTAATCTACTTTAAGTGCAGGTTTTCTGAGCAACAATTAAAAATGATTATTCATGACTTCTACTCAAACAAAACTACTGTCTTTCTTTTCTTGTTGTCTTGTCATTCATATCTAAAAGCTTCTCCTCTTCCAGGTTTGACCTATGGAACCTTATTTCAGAAAAAAACTTGTGTAAGGAGGAGAGACAAGTAATTTTATGATCCCAATTGAATTGTGTCATGAATCACACATATGATGTTTGTCAATTTGAAAGATAATTTTCCGAGTCAAAAAAAGTTGAATTTCATAGTAATTAAAGTCAAATGCCATCTCCTTTTGTGTGAAACCGCTCAGTGAAATACATCGTCTGGCTCAACACACATCACCAGCACCAACATGCAGCTCACAAGTGTCCTTAATGACTCTCAGCAACTGAAACATGTCCAGCTGCCTGCGATACAGCACGTAGAATCACCGTGACCTGGATGACTGAGAACCTTCGTCAACAGTGATCGTTGTGTTAACTCAGTCTATGATTGATAGAGACTTAACTGATATTTACATGAAAATCCCGTTACTTTAACTGTAGGTGGTCAGTGAGACTTTTTCTTATTTGGTTCAACTGTCCCTTTTCTGAATACGTTTGAGAAACACTGATCTAGATGGATGTATGGCGCTATAGCTAAGGTGAAATCAAGCCTGTATACTTCTGAGTTTTGGGTGAACTGTCCCTTTAAGAAGCTGGAAAAGGGACATTTCTGAAATTAATGAATAAAAAAAAAAATGACTGAAACAGTAATGAAATGACTAATCGCAGCTCTAATTACCGTGTCAGTTCATAAATTTCCATAAATTTTCCATAAAGTTCCAGATAATTTAATCCAGTGATCAAATGATCACAAACAGTGAACATGAGATGTGCTGGCTCCTGTGTTTTGGCGGAGCTGCACGGTTAACAACCTAATCAAACCTTGGATAAAGTCATTTTTTAAAAAGTGCTTTATGTAGCTTTTAAAGACTGTACTCTAGTTTGTGTCTGTCACTCCTGTTTGGCTGCTGTCTCAGAGGTCCAGCCCTGTTCAGTGTCGTATTCCACAGAAAACAAAGAGTTAACGGATCGGCGCGCCTCTAGTCGGGTATTTACGGTAGCCTCTCTCCTCCAATCCCGCAGCTCTCCTCCAGCCTGCGGTCACATCTTGTTGCCAGAACTTCAGTGACGCGGTGACACTGGATTTCATTGTTATTCATTCACGCTCTGCGTCTTTTTTCCTTCGTTAACTCGCGTTTGTTTTGCAGAGCATCTGACCGAGGCTGGGCTCGGGTCCCGTGGTGCGCTCCCTGCTCGCAGCCTCGTCCTGAGCCGCTTATTTGATGTTTAGTTTGCGGACGGTGAAGGAAGGATCACGGATCCACCAGCCGACGTTAAGATCCCCTCAGCTTTAAGGATCAGATTCTTATTTAGAGGCGGTTATATAAGCAGGTAAATACTGGCTTTCTCTGTGCGCACGGCGCTAGGACAAGTTTAGCGGCTATTTATTATCCATTCAGTCATTTGGAACAAGATAATTCCCGTCCGTGTTCATGCCAGATCTGCAGCGCTTTAGTTTTCCATACCATAGCATGAATCCTTTGTTGGGGGCCAATACGCATCTCCAACAGCATCCGCAGCAGAGCCACACTCCCGGACACCCAGACTCCCCCTCAGGCCTCCTCCCCGACGCCGTTTTCGGTGGACCGGACGCGGCGTCTTTCCTCCTGGGTGAGCAGCCTGGCTCCGGGCCTGATCAGCCGGGGCCTGACTTCACCGCACCCTCACAGACCTCCCCTTACCTCCACCCAAGCAGCCACTACCAGTCCCGCGCCGTGCCGCACCCCCCCGCAGCCATGGCTCTGAGAAACGACCTGGGGTCCAACATCAGCGTCCTGAAAACCCTCAACCTGAGGTTCCGATGCTTTTTGGCCAAAGTGCACGAGTTGGAGCGCAGGAATAAGATTTTGGAGAAGCAGCTGCAACAGGCGCTGGATGCCAACAAGGGCTGCCAGGGTGGATGCTGTGAGACCCAGGAGACAGGTGTGCAGACAGGGTTTGTGGGGACCATACCGCTCAGGCCCGGCTCCCTCCCCTTCCACAACACCAACAACTCAGCCAGGAGGCCCACGACGCTGTTCCCACCTGCAGCTGAGAACTCCAGCTCAGCCCAGACAAACACCTGTAACCCATCCATCACCATCAGCCAGTCCTCTCCCTGTGTGGACTCCCCTGGCTCGGGCCCTAAGACCCTCCTCAACACTTCTTCCGCCACCACAGCCCAGGGGACCTCCACCAACCCTCCTCCACGCTTCCTCCCAGGCACCATCTGGTCCTACAACCACACCCGCAAGTTTGGGCCCGGTGCGGAGCGTCTGACCAGCCCGGGAGTGTCCTGGATGCACCCCGATGGTGTCGGGGTCCAGATTGACACCATCACCCCTGAGATAAGGGCGCTGTACAACGTCCTGGCCAAAGTGAAGAGGGAAAGGGACGAGTACAAACGCAGGTAAATGGAGTGAAAGCCTCTTATTGTGCTTGTAACATGCCTGCAGGGCACATGTATCCTTCTTATGAGTCTGTAATGTTCTACTTTGGAGCCATAAAGCAGCTGCAGCCCAGCCGTCTCCACCACAAGCAGAGTCAGCACTAAGCCGCTCCATCCGTCCATCCATCCATCAATCCATCACCTCCAGCCTGACCCTGCATCCACTTCATGGCTGACCGCTGAGGCAGGTGCTGCGGCTGGAGATAAAAAAAAAAAAAAAACCACCTGTCATGAGCTAAATATAAAGAAGAATGAAGGTCAGAGCTTAAAAGAGAGGTGTGAAGATCAGTCTGTGGCACAAATGTTCACTTCAAAGCTCCATGACTCACCCATGGGTGGCTCAGTTACAGGAATATCAGGGAAAATCCACACAAACAGGGTTCATGATGATTAAACAGCAACCTGCTGAGGTTTTCATCTTGATGAGAGAGGTACTGATGATGTCATCTAAAGACAAATCCAGGAGGGGGTCCAGACAGGCCTCTCACTGAGACACACCTACGGTGCTTTAACTGTAGATCTGATCAATGTTTTAACTATTAGCTGCTTAATAACAGATTAATCGGTCTGAGTAAGTTTTGAGTTGAGTAAGTTACGTTTTCTGGTTTCTTTGCTCTATCACAACAAACTGAATGTTTTAGGACAGAACGAGACATGTGAAGACGTCACACTGATCGACATCTTCTGACACTGTATAGACCAAACAATTAACAGATTAATCCAGAAAACAAACTACAGATTAACTGACGATGAAACTAATGGTTAGCCGCAGCCCAATTTAACAGCACCAAGACATTTGTTCTGTTTTTTTCTTTTATTAACAATCACGTCACATAACTCACCAAGGAACTGACAAAAATGATGAAGACATCACCAAAACTGCACTAAAACAACACCAAACACAAATACAAATACATACAAACATATATAAATTATCATAACCTTAATTAACAACCTAAATAGATAAAAAAAAACATTTCATACCTCTCAGGATAAAAAAGACAGTGAGAGACAGGGAGAGAGAGATGGAATATAATAATCTTTTTTAGTTAAAGGGTTACTCCACCAATTTTACACATCCAAAGTGTGTTTACAGGTCTTAGGGTCTTAAATTGCCTCCAGTGATGTCACTCAGTCGCTATGTTGCATTGTGGGTAATTTTAAAAAGCAGTCCACCGGTCTGCATCGCACTCCTAAAACACTGTTGGACTCATTATGGACAATGAGAGATATCATTCTAACTTGATGAATGTGAACGTGTTGCTCAGATTAATACCGCAACTGAATTCATATTTTTGCATTCTGGAAGGACATGAGCAATTCGATGACGTCATTCTCAGCTCTGGGACACTCTAAAGGGCATTTCAGACTTTTTTAACAACATTTTATACACAGAACAATTGATCGTTGATAACGTGTCAAACAGAACTTCCCCGAACACACACTGACTTCTTATTAATCGCCAGCATGCCAGTTTACAACAGTGTGTCACACAGGTGATCACTGTTCACTGTCTTTCTCGGAGAAGTCAGCCCACGTCCAGTCGACTTGTTGTGACTTTGGTTATGTGTTATGAGGCCTGCGTGAGCTCCCTCCATGTTGCAGCGCACTCAGCACTGAATTCCCTCGTGTTAGGTCCAAATGAGCAGCCATGCATTCTTCACAGAGGAGATACCGACCGCAGCACAGTGGGCTCTTTGTGAAGCAAACTGCCCAGGAGTGTGTGACACCAGACACGTAACTGTAACTGTACGTAGAGACCCAAGAGTGGATGATTTTTTTTTACTGACTTCTCTTACAGGAAGTTGAAATTTTAGTTTGTGTTTGTTTTTGTTTGTCCCACTCAGTGTTCAGTCAGTTTCTGTTCGGGCTCTGGGCTGTTCCTCAGCCTCTGTGAGCCAGCTGTAGGTGTAGGTTTACCTTCGGTACAATGGGGACATTTAAGTCTGTTCCTTCCAAGTAAAACTCACTCCTTCAGATTCATGACCATTACTGATGCAGTTAGATATTTATTACAGATCTCAGTCCGATGATGAAATGCTTTTTGTTGCCCCTGTGAGTCATTTTCAATCTATTTGAGGGTCTTCATAACCACCTATGTTTCCAATTTGTTCTTAAAGATTTTGGTGCATTTTCCGTCTTTATTCCGTCTTATTTTTTTCCACTCTTCCAGCTCTTCTTTACCACCTTTCTGTCCCCTAATCCTTCCACTCTGCCCACCACAGTTTCACCTTCTCTTTCTCGGAGAAACCTCACACGCTGAACACTTCCTCTCCCCCTCTTTTCCCACTGCGCACCCCCCCTCTCCCCTCTCCACTCTCCACGCTGTATCTGCAATGCAGCATGCACTGCAAGCTGTAACGGCCGGACGGGGGCTTGGCTTGCAGAAGGAAGCACTTCTCTGCTTTCTGCACGCTCTCACCTTACCGATCAAACAAGCCTCCTCTTCGACAACAACAGCTCCTGCTTCATGACTCAGTTTCTTTCAGATTTAGTATTCCCTATAGGTGTAGACGTGCCGCAGCATTCTGCATTTCAAAGAGCGTATATATAAGAAGCTACAGACTCTGCAGGGAGTGGATGTCCCCCCCCCCCCAACCTGGGCACGTGTGTTATATGAAGTCACATGTAGGATCTGCACTCAGGCTTTTAGATGGGTCAAAGCTCAGATTCATGCAGATTCGGTCAGATTTGAAGTCCAGCTGCAGTTCCTGTGCATTTAAAATGAAAATCCAGCACTTGACGGTCAGCCTCTAGTGCTTGTGTCATTCCTCCACTCGCATTTGGTGTTGACTGATGCAGAAATGCAGTTTTATAGGGCGATTTTAAAGTTGACATGTGGAGTTTTCTTGTAAACAAACAAAAGTTATGTTGACCTTCAGTCTTACATGCAAAAATGCTGTGTGTGTGTCCTTGAGTAGGTTTCCTTCCTAAAACATTTGCAAAGGATTTTATATTTTTATTGATGTCAGTGGCACTGTCAATTCTGCTAATCAGTCTGATCTTTATTGATTCCCTGACTGATTTCTGATTGTTTGCTTTTTAGCGTGCCAGTTCGGCAACACGTGATCTTTCCTGGGTGAAGATATTTAGAAACTCTGATGTCTGTATTTATTTCTGAGCGCGCAGAAACAGATTTTTCGAAACGATGACGCAGACACACGTTTATCAATACATGTCGCATCATTGGCAAATGTGAGCTCAGAGTCATGATATTGGAGTGTTTGAGTTTGTGAGTTGATCGGATGGATGTTACATTGTCTGTATTAAGAAAGTCACAAATGGACATGATAGATTTCAACTAGAGTTTTTTTTTCTAGTCAAAGAGGAATCTGCGAAGCATGCAGGCGTTCCTGGAATTTAGGCTGTGTAGATGGATGTTTCAGCTCACTGCTGGTGTTCCACCCTTGCTTGAAATGACCATTTCACAGACATTACAACAATGACACTGTTGTCATCTTTCTCGGTGAAATGAAGCCATGATTTCTTCCTCTCTGGCATGACTCCTCCTTGTTGTTTCCAGCAAGGAGCAGCATGAGTGTGGTGTCATTGTTTTGTAATGAACAACTGTCAGAAAAAACATGCCAGCATTGATGGCAAGGAATTATTAAGCTCAGAGGCGTTTGTTTCTGATGGATCAGAGAATTTGGAACCGGGCTTCAGCAGTTCTGTTTCCATGTTTACTTGCTGGCGGGTCCGTCTTCCTTGTCCTTGCTGGTTCATTGCTGCATTCTATCGGTGTGGATCAGTGGAATGGTGTGAAACCATGACAACTCACACACAGAAACACGGCGCCATGGCGCTACTTGAACTTTTAAGTGTATTAAGTGTCCAGTCAGATCCTAGTATGTCAGTAGAAGATGCTGTACGATGCACCAATAGCAGCTCATTGTTGTTTCTGTTTCGGCAGATGAACAGTGTCAGCATTACAGAGTCTGTCAAAGGTCACAGCTTCAGCAAACGCTGCTGCTGATAAGCCAATCATCTATTTCTATAATCTGTCTTCTTTCTGGAGGATTTTGAATGCCTGCGTCATGTGATGACAGGTGTCAAGGAGGAGATTGTCACATTGTGGTGGTCTGGCAAGACAAGAAGATTTAAGCCTTTTATTACCTTTAACACCTCTGAAGTAGTTCAGTCATGGGTCCATTTATACCTGCTCGTGTGCACATGGGGCCGAATACACACGTCACATGATTATATCTACACAGTAATGAATGTAACCCATGGCATGTATGTTTTCTGTCTCTTTCTTTACATTAAGATAAACACTAAAAGATTGTTTTCTACTTTTTTTGTGTGTCTCTTAGATGGGAAGAAGAATACACCATGAGGATGGATCTGCAGCAGAAAATTGGCGACCTACAGGAGGTAACGTTATGCCGTGTGTCTTAATCAAAGCGTCTCCTGTCTTCATGTTTGTTTGTTTGATAGGTTTGACAGCAGCATGGCTCATTAAAACAACCAAAATGAATTGTAAGTGGTGACAGCCAGCTACCAGGCGAGTTTTCCGGTCATTGGTTAAATATCTCGGATGTTTTTGTTCTCATCAAAGTGATGATCTGGTTTACATACAGAGCAAAGTGCAGCTGCGGGAGGCGGTAAGCTCTCACTGTGATGGCACCGATCATCTCCTCTCTGCAACATCTATCATTATTACGTTGATTAAAGTCCTGACTCATTCAAAGCTGCTGCACTCTTTTATAATTGCTTTTCTTCAACTCATGAACATGCTTCTCATTTAAAAGAATCTTGTCTTCTGAATAGAATAGAGCTTTGTTTTTTTTTTGATTTTTTTTTTTTTTTTATCTGACACCTGCTGTTATATTTGTGCTTCTTTCCAACCAATGCTTTGTTGATTTCCTGTGTGGGTGGGTAGGTGTGTGCACGTGTGTGCATACTTCATTGCCAGGAATCTGCACCTGACACCATTTTGCCTGCAGAACCACACTGACATGAGACCACAAGCAGAAAACCACCAGCTGAGAACTTGAAAAAGCCGGACCGGGGTTGCAGCGCACTTATGTATGAATAAGTCATCATGGAGAAGAGAGAATTATGATGCCATCAGTCAAATCTGCTGCTCCCCTGAGAAGATTATGCTTTTAGGATTTACGATGTTTTTGTAGAGTTTGCTGAGGTAGACTAGTATCCAGTGACGTGTCAGGCCCGCTGTGTGTGTGTGTGTGTTGGTGTGTGTGCACTTACGTGTACTGTTCACATGTGGTGTTCATGGCTTTCTCTATGTGTGCAGGACCTGCAGGAGAGTGAAGGCTGTCAGGACGAGCTGGCTCTCAGAGTTCAGCAGCTGAAGGCAGAGCTGGTTCTCTTCAAAGGGCTCATGAGCAATGTGAGCCCAGCATTCAACTCCTTTAAACCACTAAAGCTGAATCATATTATGATGTATTGTTACTAAAAAACCCTGTGCAAAAGCTTTAAAAGTTGAAACTGATGGCTTGAGTGTGATAGCTAAAACAAAACTCCATCATGACTCATGTTTTGAGTGTCAGTGAACCAGTTGATGGTTTATACATCATTAATAATCCATTAACTTTAGGTTGCCAGTGGAAAGAGATCCCTGGGAGGTGTTTATCCATCTCCGGCTTGTTTTTTTAGCTAGACCTTTACGAGGAGGACCCCTCCAACGGACTGTCTGACCACCTGACTAATGAGTACAAAAGGTTTTGGAGTCGGTCCAGTAGATGACCTGAGCCCACAGCTGTGCCTGGCTACAACATTACTTTTGAGGTCCACTAAAATTGCCTGACTGGCTCAGATTGTTATCCGTGTTATTAGTGTTTGATAATGTTGAGGGAAAGATAGAGAGAAATTGTGATTTTATCATTAACATTAAAATAAAGATGGTTCGTTGTTTGATGGGAAAATATTATGGTTCTACACACTTGTGTTCCCCCCTTACTGCTAACAGTGATGTCTGCCCTCCCTCTTGCTCCTTTCCTCGACTTTCACACACCTAATGTGGTGAATTAAGGGTTTAATTTTGACCAAACCGGATGTTGTCGTAACAGTGGGAAGCCAAACCTGCTGAGTTTAAATGAAGTCTGCCTTACGATGATGAGATTAATGTTTCTGTAACTAGAGTCCGGTGGATTTGGTGAGATCGGCGTAGCGTCTCTTTCTGGTTAAATGAAAAGGATTTTACACTCAAATAAAAAGGTTTATATCTGTGAGGATTCCATAATGTTGTCAGACGCTTCAGAACGACAGTGGGAGTCCGTCAGTGGCAAAAACAGATGCTACTTTGATAAAAGTTGCAATTTTAAAGCTGAAGCGATCTACTGGACCAATGACAAACCTTTTTACCGCGTGATGCTGGGCTACAGCACCAGTCCACCTATTATCAACTGACTCATATTTACACCTGCAGACTAGCTTGGTTGTTGTTTTTCTTTTCTTCATTTCATCTCTTCATTGACTTAAAAATCTGTGAAAGTTTTCCCTTTTCTCTGTCTCATCTGGTTCCCTCCATCCTCTCTGTAGAACCTATCAGAGTTGGACAGTAAGATCCAGGAGAAAGCCATGAAGGTGGACATGGACATCTGCCGCAGGATCGACATCACTGCTCGTCTCTGTGACGTAGCTCAGCAGAGGAACTGTGAGGATGTGATCCAGATGTACCAGGTACTAGGAAGTTCATTTATCAAGTCTGCTTACTGTGAAGGTTTGTGCTGTAGATGTTGATGTCGTTGGTCTGAATCCTGAATATTCCCCTGCAGGTTCCAAACAATCAATCTCCCCTGAACTGCCACCGGAAACAAACGCCCCTGTCCTTGAATGGCAGCGACTGTGACAAACCAGTCAGCGGCTCCGAGAGCGACGGGGGCGTGGTCAAAGACGAAGAGCACTGCAGTTCATCGGCCAATCAGATCAATGAGGAGATGCAGAGGATGCTGAACCAACTGTGAGTGACCTGACTTTGAGATGCGATAAGTGCAGTGTCGCTGTCCTTCAGTCCTGCACTTTGGCTAATTACATTCCGACGTGTGTATGTCTGTTTTTGTTTTAAGGCGTGAATGTGAGTTTGAGGATGACTGTGACAGTCTGGCCTGGGAGGAAACTGAGGAGACGCTGCTTCTTTGGGAAGACTTCCCAGGATGCACTTTACCTCCTGACCCCACCCACCCACCAGGAGAGGTAGGCTGCAGTCACATGTGTCACTCTAATCAGATCTCTGAGCTCTGGTTTTTAATAACTTGATGATGTCTTGAAGTAGCGTGAGATTATGGGAGTTGCTGTCTGCATTGTAACGTAATGCTTTAAAGTTTTCCTCCCTCTCTGACGCATCAAGACATTACCTTGAATAAAAAAAATCTGGACTTCTCTGAGTTTGATCATTGTAGGAAACACATGGGATAATTTGATGAAAACAAAAACAAACAAAAAAAACTGTTAGTTTTAGACATTTAAATGAGGAAATGTGACACAGCTTTCTATTATAAACCAAAAGCAACACCTCATGCAATCCACGAGTCATGCAATCCAACACAACAGCTGCGACATATAAATGAACTTTACGGAGCTTATCTCCATGAGATCACGTGCGGAGGTGCGTTGCTTCCTCTGGTATGAAAACCTCATCTGTAGAGTGATGTTCCATTAGTTTAAAATCTTTCACTTTGTGTGTTTTTAAGATTATAAAGAAGAACATTTTTGGAGTTTTTTGAATCAGTTAGGATTTGTGTACTAAGTCCAGGAAGCCAGAGTGCTGGAGCCACAGCCCCACTGCTGCACAGAACGGTGCTCCAAATTCGACTTCCCTGGGTTTTCAGCAACAAACCTGATTGGATTCATGAGTTTCTTGCGATATGTGAAGGACAGCCACCTGGCCTTCTCAACCATCCTCCCACATCTCAAGAATTATACTATGCGATGCAATACAAATACTTCATTAATGCCCATGGAGAAATAGAGTGTTTGTTATGTTTCACCATCCACTTGATTCAGCCATAAGACATAAGACAAAAGAGTCTTACAGCCGGTCTGTTATCAGTGATCATAATGTTGAGAATTGGGTTTTAAATTTTATTTTATCTTTCGAGCCAGAATATAAGAATATTTTTTTCTCCCATCCCTACTGCCCGGCTTACAGAGGCAGTGCATGTCTGACTCAGTCAATGTGTGTAATTCTCAGAAAGGACGACGCTGAGAGAGCAGAATCAGCCTGTGCACTTTATCACTCGTCATCCTACAGGCGGCTGCATGCGTGTTGAAATTGGTGGTTCAGATTTCAGTGAAGCTTTTAAAGTTCTGATGTCATGAGAGTTGACGTCCATTCGAATCCACTGACCTTCACAGCTCCACTGTGGCTGGGCCATTTGAGGACAGAACACCACACACACACACACACACACAGGCACACACACACACACACACACACTGAGGCAGATTGCATTGTCTGGCTTGTATTGGTGTACAGTGTGTTTGTTTCCAAGAAATGCATGTAGGTGTTTGTTTTCATTCAGCGGCTGCACGGTATCCGAACAGTCTGCAGGGTGCAGCTGCATAAGTCGGTGAAATCTGAGCTGCTGGAGCATAAAACCAGCCGTGCTCTGATGATGCACACACACACACACTGCTGCTGAACATTTCTACATTATCTCACATAGATTTACACCTCCACCCACACTCAAAGTCTCTTTCTCTCCAGCAGGAGGACTGTCTGGAACAGGTGATTAATGACACTGAATGTCTTTTCAAGTCCCGGGAGAAGGAATACCAAGAGACAATTGACCAGATTGAGGTCAGACACTTGCTCCTTATTTCTAAATTACAAATAGCTACAATAGTACTTTCACTTTTTTATTGTGCTCTTTGCATTGTGTGTTGAGCTCAAGAGCTTTTTTTTTTTTTCTGGCTTATAGCTGCGTGTTAGGCTTTTGTCCTGCTCTGTTGCCTGCACATTTAAGCCATGGCTCATCATTAAGTGTGACACAGTTCTTCTGTTTTTGTTTCTGACTTGTTCATCTTTAACAGTGCATCATGTTGCTTTGATAAATTCCCCAATCAAGCCTCGTGATACATCTGTCCTTACTGTTTTCTTGTTAAATTGCTTTGTAGTGCATATTTTCTTTTAATCTCCGACATAACTAATTTAACATCTTGAGAAATGGGTCTTTCCACGGACATAAAAGGCATGTGAAGCTTAGCCGCAGTAACGTGTCCTGCATGTTGCCGGCGCCTCATCATTGCGCAGATCAAACAAACTCTTAATGGGAAACACACATTCTCAATATGTCTGACTGCGTGTTTTCTGACTCCAGCTGGAACTGGCCACGGCAAAGAGTGACATGAACCGACACCTGCACGAGTACATGGAGATGTGCTCCATGAAGAGAGGCCTGGATGTTCAGATGGAGACCTGCAGGAGACTCATCACTCAGACTGGAGACAGGTGACGCTCACACACACACACACACACACACACACACACACACACACACACACACACACACACACTGGATTCTGTCCCTCCATTTTGTTTCTTTAGCTAAAGTTTTATTTTACAGGACCTTTAGTTTCCTACAGTAACACTTTACCTTAAGTCCATGAATTTTAACGAATCGGGCCTGCAAAGTCTCTGAAAAGATAAAAATTTAAGTAAATATATATATCTACAATCAACTACATTTCAGTCTGTTAGTTATCTTGAGTTTGTTAGCAGTGCTTGAGTTTCAGCTTTCAGTTCATTTTTTTCCTTTAAGGAACTGATTTATACATATGAAATTTTGTTCTTCCTGTGTGTGGAATTGTTGGCTCGCTTTTGAACTAATTTGACATTTTTGCATGCTGTAACATTTTTTGAGGAACCTTCCTAATTCTATGAATCTACAAGATGGAAATGAAGGGAAGTGTCACTCCTCCTTTTTCCGGTACTACATAAACATGTATGTCTTCTTCATAGTAACCCTGCAGCACCTGCGTCCACGGACGACAGCGAACAGAGAGAGAGCGACCGCTCTTCAGCATCTCCACCATCCTCCTCGAGTGTGCCGAGGTCTTGACACTTCCTCCATCCGGCAGCAAAGGGGACGTGACCTCTGCTGCGTCCAGCTTCAGCACCGCACCATCGCAATACACACCTGTAACTATGGCAACACCGTGTTTACATACAGACCTTTTGATTTACTGAGTCATGCTGTTTATTCTTCCTGTGGTCAGCTTTGGTCATTGAAGGAGACTTTGAGCATTTGAACTGTGATTGAGCAGCAGAGCTGATGGTTTTTTTTTTTTTTTTGGTCCTGACTCCTTCGTGCAGATGTCACTGCCCTGCAGAGGGGCGAGCTCTTCTCATAGCTGGACCCTGTAATTTTGTATGTAAGAAAGTTGAATCTTATGAATGTTTGTCCTGTGAAGATTCAGAATGTTGCAGCTCTGAATTTATCATTGCTGTTCTTGTCTTGTTGTATAGTGAGACACGCACAACTAAAAGAGTAGTGGATGACTCTCAGCTAATCGAGCGAGGAACCTCATGTCCATTTCACACCAATTTACAGGCTGATTATTTACCTAACAGTAAACACGTAGAAAAAAGAGCAGGATGGTCTGAGTTGTGCAACAAAGGTTGTCCTAGAGGTAACAAGTGAATTATCAGTATGAGTATGATCAGCAACTTTGGCGTCAATAATGATGAGTGTGAGTCTTCAATGTCTAGCAAGATGTCATGATTCAGCATTTAACTGCCTTACAGCTGCAGCTTCTGAGCTTGTGTACGTACGCTAAGAGACTAAATCACAGGCAAACCTTAAACGCGCAGTATGTAACTTCAGCTGCATTGAAACCAAAAGACCGAAAGTTTCATGACGTCGTGAAGTAGCGTGGGATCATGGGAGTCATTGACTTTGTCATTGCTTGTTGAAAATGGTGTGACAGAGGCAAAAAAGTTCAAGGATGAGGGCAAGTTTTACTCATGTTAGGTGAAGTCACCCTCGCCGACTTCCTTCCTCACCTCCCACTATATCCTCTGGTGTTTCCCTGGTAGTTATAGCAACAGGCAAATAAAACGTGCCACTACCTTTAATAAGATTATTCTGGAGTTCTCTAAAAACTAGAGTTTGAGTGCTTTGGAGCTCCTCGATCCTAAACATTGCATTAAACCTATGATTTATAGATATCACAGTTCAATCACTGCAATTCAAAAAAACAACATTTTAACAGTAATTACATTATTGGCTTTAAAAATGATTTCGGTGTCAGGTTTAGGACGTGGAAACCAGACGGAGGCACCGACATCTATTTCTCAGTGACTGTAACTAAGTAGAAGCAGAAGCATTTTTAAGGAAAGTTAGAACCCCAACCCGTTAAACAATGTTTATATCATATAACAAAAAAACCACATCTGAAATGCGTCGAACAACACAGGTAAATAGTTCGAGGCGCACAATATATACTGGACTGATCAATTATCTGCTGAAAATTAAACTGTAATTGATAAGTAGAGCCGTTAATATAAAGCCAAGTTGCTTTCACTGACTTAAGCGCAGCATGTACACACTCTGATACAGTAGGTGTTAATATGAACCTTTAATGTTGGTTCGTGATCCACCAATAAACACGGAAGAAGAACAACAACAACAACAGGTGCAGCATGTTGTCGTCGGACTCATGACATCAAACTGCAGCACCAGTCATCATGTCAGCGCCGGCATGCACGTTTATTTACATTTTCAGAGGAAGACAGCATGATTGCAACTTGCAATGAATGTTCCACAAAAGGTTTAGAGAGGAGGACACAAAGACTATGTGTTTTAACATACATTATTAGGGCTGTGGACAGGTTAGGAACTACTTTTTAGAATCCAAAAATATAAAACTGGTGTTTATCTTATCGCCAGTGAGAAGCAGGTAATTACTGGCTACAAAAAGACACTATATTGCTCATCCCTATTTTGAGGTGTGTAATTTCTCTTCCTGGTGCTTCATACGAAACATAAAGGTGTTGTTTTCAGTTCTAAATGTAGCCACAGTCTTCGTCCTGTGCTGTTAAAACTCAGTAGCACCCTCTCAAAGCCGATCTTGAGTCAGTTCCCTGTGCTCTCTGTGTCACTGACACTCAGGCAAGAAACGTCCTGTGTGAATGCTACAGAATGCTTCCATTAGAAACGGATCAGGTTCAAGCGGAGCTGCATGGTTGAGCTGAAGGTCGTGTGAGGATAGTAAAAGAAATTAGCTGCTGAGTGCCAAAATAAAATGGTCAGATTGAGGAACCAACAGGAAGTTGCTGGGGACAAAAAAAAAAAAAGGAATGACTAAACATAGCTGCCGAAGCTATTTCACCAAGGTGCTTGATGTATATAACTAAACCTATTTTTGAGCCTGTAGACGTTTGCACATAGAAAGGAAGAGCAAAGCAAAAATGTAAATGAAACAATCAGCACTATTACTTGTAGAACGTGTAATGACAAATGTAAAAATAGAAAATTATATTTCTTCAATTCATATTTCCTCACATTTTCCTCATTGTTGCTGGTGGGGTACTAGAATAACAAATTAACATGAACACCTCATTTTTACTTTATTTATGTTTTCTGTGCACATTTAGCCAACTTTATCTCTGACACTCTGCTACAGTAACTGTCAGGGGAACGGCCCCCTGCTATCACTGCTGTATTATCAGACACTGTTGACTAAACGTAGTCCTGGCTGTAGTTTCCTCTGTGTGTTTGAACCAGGTGAAATGTTTTTTTCTTCTGCTTCTACTGCAACTTGAAGACTTTATTTCACTCGGAGTGATCGTTTAACTGAAGCCTATATAAACTCCTGCATGTGTGGCTGTTGGAAATCAGCTGAACGCTAATCGCAATGTTTCACTGAACAGAAGGAGGATGTCAGAGATGAACTGTGTGAGACATAAAAACACACCATTTTCCTTTGTACAGGTTTACCTTCACACACTGAGTGAGTCTCTATGTATGCATGTGTCAGTGTGTGTGTTTCTGGGTGTTACATATGTAAAGTGAGTGTTTTTAAAAGAAAAAGACTTTTACCGGGGCAAATGTACAACATGAAGAAGAGGAAGGAAACATAACAAGTCCAATTGACTTAACAAGAGAAATTTGAGGCCAAAGTGTCTTTTGACAAAATTGTAAATATTCAAATCAAATGACAATGGAGTTATCTTTTCCATGGGTACTCTTTCTTTATGAGTGTATGGACTTGCCAAATAAAGTCAATTTAAAAATAACTCAAGTAAAAAAAAAAAAAAAACTACTGAAATGCAAATGCTTTAGCGAAATGACTGTACTGATGGCTATGATAATATATGTGTAAAGGATATATATAGCTTTGGATATATACTTGTGTTCAAAGACTGCAGAAGAAGATTGCCCACAGTCACACACCTGAAAAGAAAACAGCTTCAAGTTTTCAATTAAGATGAAATTACCCAATTGCTGTATTTAGCTATTTAATGTTAAACAAAGGCAGTCAATGACAAAAAACCCTTATCGCTTCAGAGGAGAAGCCTTTTTTCAAAACCACTCGGATTGGATTTGTCTCATTATGATGTTGACTGAATACTCCAGATGTGTGACTATGCAGCTTTATATATCAAGACAGTAATCTAGGCTACACAAGCTTCACTGCAGAGCTACAGTATGTAATGTGTCAAGACAGACTGATAGAATAAAAGATGCAACTGAGCAACAAGATGAATGTGTCATGATTTGTTATATTTGTGTATTTCCATTCAGCCTTCTCTTGGAAAATGAGTAAATGTGAACACGTGCAGCTCTCCGTTGTGGCTGGTTTGTGATAAAAATCTCAATATGCTTGTGAATTAAACTAAAACGAAATCTGCAGAGGTGGAAAGACACATCCTTAAGTGCCATTTGAGGACTTGAGAATATTTTACTTTTCACTACATTTATTTGAACGCTATAGTTAAATTTTTAGAATAATAATAATATGAGTTTTTAAGAAAGAATAACTGTTTGAAGTGGGGCTTTTTCTCGACTCACTGGTGGAAAAGGGGCCAAAAACAAGCGCCTATTGTCTGATCTATAAAGGTTTCTCTCCTGTGTTTATGATGTAAGAACAAGTGGAAAACGGATAATATTTCAATGTTCCTCCATTTCTTGGCCTCATGGCTTCCTTGGTAGGATCCCAAGATACCGTAATTGTCTGACTTTCTGCTGTTTGTCTGGCTGCCGTTAGAATTCAGGACTCCCACATGGGTGTATTTAAAGAGCAGCACACAACACAGAACAGCTTAAGCAGGGATTCATAATGTAATTTTCCACAAATCAAACTTTATGGCAGGCCTCTGTGTCTTAAATTGCTGTAGATCTGCACGTCTGTTTGACCGAGGGCAGAGCTCAGCTTCACGCACACAAGCAGAGCAGTCAATGTCTACCAAGGGCAGTCACTCCTGAACTGACTCTGCAGTAGTCACAGGTATACATCGTCTCCACTTTGTATCAACTACAATGTACCACCCAGGTGTACACACTGATATTGGCCACTCTTTAGGCATGATGCCATGTGTTAATGTTAACGAGACTGATGTTAAAGATATCTTTAAAAAAAAAAACAAATAAACCATTGGAGTGGCTCCTGTCAAACTTGTCCACTGGTAATGTGAAGGCAGTTCTGGTGTAAAAGTGGTATCTGTTTTGCCTTTTGTTTCAGAGAGGAGGTGCCACCTTTGAATTATGTGTCCAAACAATTGACAAATACTCCATATACCCTGATGAGTACCCCTTTGTCAAGTTTTAGACGTCTGTGAGCTAATAATCCATTCCATCGAAGAGATATTTCCTCACTAAATTTCTCAGGGTCAAGTTATTGTGTAATTTACATATAAAATGAGAGAAATTTTATGTTTAGAGTCTTGAAGTTTATACAGCTGATGATACTTCTGTGCAACACAATCAACTATCTATATGGTACCACTAAGAATAAGTTGCTGGTTTCTTGTGAATTTTTGTGAACTAACCCTTTACTAGACCTCCAGATTCCATTTAATCAAGGAAATCGGATGAAATGTAGACAAATATGGTTAAAAAAAAAAAAAAGAAGCAAAAAACAAACATGACTTATCCAGAATTGTAACTGTCACTATCTTAAAGATCTGTTCTTCCATCATGCTGTTGACGCGCTGCACTCAGAGCAGTTTTTTGACTTTGTCAGATCTGTATGGAAAGTGATGAGGCTTTGATGCGTTACTGGTCTGCGTCTGAGAGCTGAACGGGTAAACAGGACCGCAGCGGCAGTGGCAGCAGCAGCAGCAGCAGCAGAAGCCGAAGACTGGTAAAGATCAGTGGGCGGGGGAGACAGGAAGATGTCACCAGGTAAGGAAATAGTGAGACAGAGGATGGGTAGAGTGAGTGTGAGGACAGAGAGAAAGAAAGAGGGAGAGTCACACCTTGAGGAAGTTAACCAAACAATAGAAGGAGAACAAAAGACGCATCAGACTGAAGGTAAGATTGATGTTTTCCTGTTAAATTCACATTAAATGTCAATGTCAGGCCTTGTTTATCATTTGGCAGACTTTACAGAATGTGTCCCTCCTTTTCAATGTGGTGTTTCTACTGGTCCACTTGATATCCTGCCTTTAATTTTCCCATGCTGAAACTGTTTCTCCATAGGATGGGACTCGTGCAATGTGTCGTGATAGTCTTGATGTTATCTGCACAGTCGGTGTTCACCTTCCCGTCGGTAACAAAGCCCTTCCACTTCATCTTATCTGTAATCTCACAGAAGCATTTTGTGTTGTTTGCTTTTCAAGAATAAGACAGGGCAAATGAGTTAACTACGTCTGTTCATGTGTGAACAAGTTAACCAGGACTGTTGCCTGTTTCTAATTGTTCTGATGTGTTAACAGGCCACTATGAAAGGCACAAAGTGTGAAAAAATGTGCCCCGCAGGTGAGAAAAACACAAAAATGTCATGAGTTTCTTCTGTTTCTGGATCTGTTGTTCCTCATTAAGCTTTGACTCACTTGGTCTGAATGGTTGAATCAGCAGGTTCATATTTGGAAATAGTTACAAATCACTGGCGCACACAGTATCTCCCTCTTTCTCTGTGTTTTTCTTTTTTTTTTCTCTTCAGACCTCTCTCTGTTTGTCACCGGGCTCATGCAGTTTGACCACATCCTTCATTAATATGCACTCTGGGCGAGCAGTCTCTGTCTTGCTCTCCTTGTCATCCGGTTGTTGGCTCATTTGTGTCTTTCTGTTCTGTCAGGTACGTATCAGAAGTCTTGTACAGAGTGTGCGTCCTGTTCCCCTGGAAGCTACACGACTGACTGGAACGAAGAAGACAGCTGCCATATCTGCTACCTAGACTGCAGACCAGGTACAGAAACTCTTAGTCATTTCTGCCCAGCTAACAGTTTCATCCAGCCCAGTCAGGGCTGTGATGATACCAGTGATCTTTAGGTTTCTATATTAAAATGAAAATCTATTACTCTCATCCTTTTTGCATTTCTGGAAATGACATTTTCCTGCGATTAAAAATACCTAAAACCTATTTTCCCCTTTTATTTCTCAGTTTATCATCTGAAGGTGGTTCAGAATTGCACCAGCACGTCCGACGTGAAGTGCAGCTGTGAGGCTGGCTTTGAATGCTCTGAGTGGGTCACTCTCCCAACGCACTGCAAATACTGCAGAAAGATCCAGGCAACAACTGGTAAATACGAAACAGACTCTCAGTTTCTGTCAGATATGAACAGCCTCAGCCAGCAGGGGGCCTTGTGACAAAGAAAATACTCTTAAGAGTTATGCTAAATGTAAGAGAATGACCCATAGTAATCCCCAAGACTGTACATTAGTCATATACACACATGTGACCCTGTAAAGAAGTTGTGAGTTATAAGTTTTAGCCCCGGGGACTCCCCCTCTCAGTGAGGTGGACGCTGTTGCAAATATTCACATCCTTTACCAAGAATGTGAAGATAAATCATTACTACTAATAGTCCTGTGTGTAGTCCTGAAAAAAACAAAACAAGAATTGGCAAGAAAATGTACTCAAATGTAAAAAAAAATAAAAAGTAGTGTATGAGTTTTCATTAAAGGTCTTACATTCAACTTCAGCAGTGATGATGAGGAAATGTGAAACATGAAATGAATGCTCTGCTTTCACATTAGTTGTAAGGTTACATGCAGGTTGAGACAAGTCAATCAGTCAAAGGTGCATCTCTGTCAGAATCTTACACACCCGGGATTTGTATTTAAAAACAGTGGCGTTGCATTGTGGGGGAGCAGAATCAACCAAAATGCCAATTTCTATATAATGTTGCTTCAAACAAAATAAGCTAAATATGAGAATATGAGCTGCACAGTGGCCCAGTGGCTAGCACTGCTGCCTCACAGCTAGAAGATCGCCGGTTCGCGTCCCGGTTGGGACGCCTGGGATCTTTCTGTGTGGAGTTTGTATGTTCTCCCTGTGCAAGCGTGGGTTTTCACCGGGTACTCCGGCTTCCTCCCACAGTCCAAAAACATACTGAGGTTAATTGATCATTCTAAATTGTCCGTAGGTGTGAATGAGAGTGTGGTTGTTCGTCTCTATGTGTAGCCCTGCGATAGACTGGCAACCTGTCCAGGGTGTCCCCTGCCTTCGCCCTAAGTCAGCTGGGATAGGCTCCAGCCCCCCCGCGACCCTGCAGAAGATTAAGCGGCGTACATATAATGTGTACAGATGATGGATGGATGGATGAGAAAGAGCAAAATGAATGAGTAAAAATGAACACAAGACATCACTGGACAGGATCACACACAGCCACCAGCTGTCATGTTTACTTTTGCTACTTTTACTACATGACAGCCATCTCTGAACTTGGCCTTCATTTTTATCTCAGCTACACAGATGTTGTGTATTTTTACCATATCTTGCACAGTTGTGTTGCTGCCTCATTGACTAAATCTGTCCACAAACTGAGAGAAACACCTCGCAAAATACTCAGATCTACTTCTGTGTAGTCTCCAGGAACACAACTGTGAGCCAGGGGTGCAAAGTGGGGCGGGCCATGTCCTTACTTCTGGCCCCGTATCTTGGACCATCCCCATCTTTAAATCCGGCCTCCATTTTGACCTCCAGTAAAATTTTCTGACTGCACGTTTCATGACTGTGACACTATCGCGCTGACAGAATGTGTCCGCAGAAAGAAAAATAAACTCCTGTCTGAGTATTCAGAAGTGCTTCTGTAGTAGTTTCCTGCCACAAAAAGGGGTCACCAGGATCACATTCTGCCATGATGACACACACAAACGCACAGACTCACAAGGTGAAAACATTACGAGCTGCGGTTTAAGAGAGGACTTTAACTAAACAAACGAACATATTCAGTCTAATTTCAAGGAGATGAAGTGGTAGATGTACACAAGTAACCACGGCAGGTGTCACACAGGTTAGATTATTCAGCTAACACAGTTAACTTCCAAAGAGACGATGACGATAAGGAATTATGTTCCGAATACGGATGTTGTTTTGAGACAAAAAGCATCGAACCTCACAGATTTCTTCTGCCTCATGCCATACATCGTACTTTCACTTGCTTGGAGTAATTGTTTGGAATTTGTTTGCCTTATATTGGCATTTCTACCCCGTCTCACAAGTTTATTTACATCTATGAATATCTGTACCATTTCTTCCACTTAGGCTGCAGTCATTGCCACAAGTTGTCAGTGAGGTTTGTTTCATTTGCTCTTTGTGAATCTGAAACCAAACCTGTCATGTTTTAATTTATTTATCTATTATTGTTTTGATGATTTGTGTTCTCCAGGAGCAGGAACCACTATCTCAGACCAAGATAAACACACGCCTTCCTCAGCTTCCTCAGGACATAGCAGCACTTCTACCAAGCCATGCCAAATTCCCAAGTGAGTCACGGAT
Source organism: Acanthopagrus latus (assembly GCF_904848185.1). Taxonomy (NCBI): domain Eukaryota; kingdom Metazoa; phylum Chordata; class Actinopteri; order Spariformes; family Sparidae; genus Acanthopagrus; species Acanthopagrus latus. The sequence goes on from NC_051055.1 coordinate 20,350,481, forward strand.
TTCCGTCGATACAGCACATAATAAAACACCTCACAGAGCAGAGTGTTGAAACTCCAGATTCTCATGACAGATTCTTTACAGATATTATAAATAAATATATGTCCATGGGGTCACATATTTGAGATGCTTTAACCCTTCACTCTTATCTCACACAGGTGTGGCTCTAAGATAGGCCCGACGGCAGAAAATGGCACAAATCTCAAACAAGGTCAGTGTTCACAAAAAAAAGAGAGATCAGGAAGTGTGGAATATAATTCATTTTTTATTTTTTCAAGGCTCAAAGTGGGTCTGGGCTACCTTGTTCCCCCCTCCCCTTTATTTTTCTGCAAATGCATGAATGCTTTTGTACAGATGTTCTTGATTCCCAGAGGATGTATCCTGTTCTCTAGTGCCACCGACTGTAGACAACTTTTGGCCTTTACTAGAATATCTAGACATCTATTGGATTGCCTTGGAATGAAGTACAGTTGCCCCCTGTTCCTAGAGGACAAAACATACTGACTTTGGTGATTCCCAATTTTTTTCCTGCGAGGCCATCAGCTGTTTAAAGTTTTCACATGCTGTGATATGTCTCAACATTTACCAGACTAACTGGAACAAAAGTTTGAACAAATATTAATGACACCCAGAGTTACATTCAGCAGCCTGGCTGCAACTTGACAGGCGAGTGCCCTTCAGTACAGCAACAGTGTATAACTGTTATGAATTCTCCCTAACAGACATCACAGATCTTGAAGGATGAATTAAACTGTGATCAAATCAATCAGATAATCATTTTTGAGTTCTCCATAACTATCCTGTGATGTTGAAAAAACAAGTTATTTTCCATGAGAACCAGAACCATGAGAATTATAACACACATGTTCTATGATGACACGTCTCTTCCTGCCCAATGACAAACTAATGTCTTACACTGTACTTCAAATGTGATGCATGTCTGTAAGTCTTTTTTTTTTTGTTCATCTCTACATCTCTCTACGCTAACATTGCTTGTAAAAACATTTGATGACTGTGAACATGCAGAACACATATAGAAGTTAACTACTTTAAAAATACATTGAAATTGTTTAAGAGGCTTTTAATAATGACTTTGAAACACAACAAAAAAATGAACTACAAGCGGCCATTTTTCACGCTCGGTGTGGAGATCTTAATTGTGGTACTGCTGTGTTCCAGACTGTAAGCCACACAGACACAAGGACTCTGACATGCTAAAACAACATGTCTGATGAACCATTATCTTCTGTAAGACAACAGCTAATGTTAGCATCCAACCACCTCCTAGCTAGCAATACTGTTTGATGGCGTTACATGATAGGGCAGGCGTTAATTACTTAAGACCATGTTTTTGACACATTTCTTTAAGCGTGAAAGTGAAATGCACTGGATGAAATCAAACAGTACTGTTAGCCAGGAAGTGGTTGAATGCTGATGTAATCTGATGGTTTATCAAATATGTGACTGGACTTCGAAAAATGGCCCCGTTTTCCATCCAGATCTTCATTGTCCAGTAACTTTTCAAGTGATTTAAAGCGATGGAATTATTGTTATTTCTCAGAATCCCTGCGTTTATACGACCTGCAACACAACAGCATAGCATTATCCCAGCAATCAAGCTTCCCACACTGAGCTCAACATCAGAGGAAGATGGCCGCCTCGTGAATATGGTTAACTGCCCCTGGTCTCCTCCTTCTCTTGATCTTGAAAAATCAGCCTTTTGTTTTCTCTACATCTCGATATAAATTAATTAATTAGCACAAGAGACATTTTCTTTGTTGTCTTGAGATGTAACTTAGTCATTATTGAGTTAACCATTAACTTGTGCTGTCGTCAATGCTACCTGCTTACATCAGCCACTTAGCATTGTCATTGTGAGCATGTTAGCATTTAGCTTAAGGCACTGCTTAGCCTAAGTACACCCTCATGGAACCACTAGAATGGCTGTGGATTCTTAATCATTTCCCTTTTTTTTCAGACAAGATGAGCAGTCAGCTGGCAGCCATCTTGTGTCCTTTGGTTGTCATGGTATGCGTGGCCCTCATGATCCTGTTCTTCATTTGTCGGCCTGGAGATGAATCATGTTTCAAGCAAGGTGGGATTTTGTTCACGTTCAGGAAAAGCTTCACTAATGGTAAAACATTTACATGTTGAGTCATCATTGGTGGGTAAATCCTGAACGACTTCCTTCTTTTAATTTATTCACCTACTTTTTCCCCCCCCCCAGCTATTGCATTGCTGATATGCAATGAGGTAAGTGGCACATTTCAAACCCTCATCCAATCATGTACCTCCACAATATGACACCATTTCTCTTGTGTTTGCCCCGCACTGATGGACCTGTTCTGTTCTTTAGAGAGGTCGAGATGCTTCTCACAAGTCAAAGGAGTCAACGCATCAGTTTCCCAGAGACTCATTCAGTGCAAAGCAGCCACCGCCACTTTCAGCAGCCAATCTGGGTACTGATGAGTGAAATGAAGACTTTCATGTGCCATACTTGACACATTCTGTGGGGTCATTTTGAAAACAAAACATGTAAAAGATACAGCTGTGTTACTGTGACGAGTCTGAGTTGTGACTACTTGTTTCACTGTTAATCAACTTCTATGGGTCAATTAAATCCATTGTTTAAGTGAACTATTTGCTTGTTTTTTTGTCTCTGTAGGTCCAGTCCATGTCCACAATCCAGGGACGGTCATCTTTAGCTTGCTCAGTCAGTTCACAGGCCAGGTTGGTCCGACAATTGAAGCGGGGAAGGCGGCTGAGAGGACACGCGGCGAAGAAGAAGAAGAGGAAGAGAGGGACTGTCCTGTGTTTCATCCCACATCCTCTCCCAGTATTCATCTCTCTGAGGAGGAGAGGAGTGGAGAGGACGACAGCATTTTCTTTCCCTCCCAGGAGCAAGGGAAGGATTACCACGTGTCCAAAGAGGAGGCGCTATGATGCACCGCAAAAACCTCAGAAGATTTGTAGCGGTGGTTGTGACCGCTGCAGTCCAGACTGATTCCAAAAACATTCTCTGCAAAGGACGGAACGATGAAATTGTGCAACCACAGATGAGTGAGGAGCACAGTCATCTTTCTCTGCCAAACTGTGAATCACAGCGTTCTACAGATGTTTTCATCTGCAGGCTCTGGAAAGACGTGTTCAGTGCACATCAGAAACTTTAACTCTGGGAAGAACAGCTGGAATCTCCTTTGTAAGTTATAATTTACAATGTAAATACTCGTTAATAAGCTCTGGCAGCTCTCTCTAAAGTACCTGCATGTTTAATGTCTTGCATAAATAACAGGCATTTGGTTGGCAATTACATTTTATTGTGAATTCAAAAACTATGTAGAAATGTGGGTAAGTTAAAAGCATTCACACATATGTATAATAAGACTGTGAATATGCAGCCAAAAGTCTATTTATATATACCTATAAATGTGTATATAAGATGTGAAATATCTTTAACTTTTGTGTACCATAGTACATACCACTGTTTTTGCAATATACTGCGTAAGCTTCACAGCGTCACACTCTGTAATCTCAGCGTCTTTCAGGTGCTTCTCTGTCCCTTTATACACGTATTTTAACATCACAGGTGTCAGTCATGTTTCATCTCAGGAAACAGCATCAGTGTTGAAACAAATGTTGTGTTGTTCCATTCTTCAACATGACACAAGTGACGTTTGCCTCCATTTCTCATAAAAATGTCCAAAGCCACAAGAGATCTGTCACTGAGTGTCTGTCTGTGAAATTAGTGATAATCCAAGTTCAGGGTCCATCTTTGGGTTGGTCATATTTCCTGCTTCCTGGACAGGCGTGGATACGTCTCCGTCCGGTGTGCACGGTGTCACTGGTGGCTGTTGTTTAACCGAAGGGTAGTCTAAGCAACAAAAGAATGGGGGAAGTGTGAATTCATTTTGATGTAATACTCACTTAAGATGTTCTAAAATGATAAAGCACAATGCTCATTGCACCTTCTGTATGTCAACTCTGGTGCAGGGTTATCTTGATAATAGTCTACTAACCAGATTTGGATCTGATCCAGTGCAGAATGGGCTTGCTATTTGTAACAACAACGAGTGCGATTATTGCCGACAGGAGGGCGATAATCACCAGGAACCACACATTATCTGTAAGCAACAAGGAAGACAGACATTTATTGAATATTTTAGATGAGGATCAAGAGATCAAGATCAAGTATTTCCTTGTTATTTACTGGCACAAACGGAACCTGTTCTTTACCTCCAAGTGGTTCCCTGGGTGTCGAGGGCGTGGCAGGGTTGGTTGGAGGCTTCAGGGCTGGAGGGAAGAGATTAAACATTTGAATCAGCTCACATTTAGACTTCGACACGTTTAAAAACTCAGTGGAAATAAGAAACAGTTCATAGCTCAAATTAGTCACTGAGCTCATTATCTATTATTTTTGGCTCTGTGGTCAGGAGGTCATTTTTAATCCCAAAACAGGATTTATTGTGAACTCGTGTCACCTTATGTGAAGGACTCCACTCAGTGGCTACCACAGAGGACGCAAACATTCGCTAACTGTGAACATTTTAATAAACATTTGTTTGTATTATTATTAATGATTAATTACATCAATTAATTACATTAATTACATCAGCACCGACTCGTTTCTGTTGAACTTGGCAGCCTTTCAGGAATGCTGTAGCAGGATGTTGCCATGAGTCCAGTACTCTCTGCAACACAACATGTTGTCATGGTTGCGGTTTAAGTGAACTTTTTCCTCAGGAAGTACAAAAGGGCGACCCTTCTTTGTGGAGCTGCTGGAGTGCCCAATGTCATCCAAAAATGATCAGGGAAGACATCAACTACTGAGTCTGAATCTGCTCAGTGCCCTTTAAAGCCCTTTTTGGCTGCTTTCAGGCAGCAAAACATCACAACACTGACATATTATCACCTCAGAAAAATTGTCTTTTTACATATCCAGCAGACATACAGCAATATGACAATAATTTTGAGTCATTTTTCTTGTTTCTCACTTTCTTCCATCAGCCCCTGAGGGAAATATCTAGCTCTTTAGCTGCTTAATGCTCTACTGTGTTCACCAGCTGTCAGTGCTGCATTATTATCAGTGTTGCCAGATCTAACGCAAGAAACAACCAACAAAGTCTAAAGAAACAAGCCCAAAAGAGGCTTTACAAAAAAAAAAAAAAAACAACCAGCGACTTTACCTTATGTGAGAAAGATTCCTCTTGATTAGGTTATTGTATATCCTGCATATGTGTGAATTTATTTTGCATCTCTAACCAAACCCAACATTGATGTTGGTGGCTCCCTTTATGATCACCTCCATGGTCACCTAACACCCTTGTGTTCACAGTGTTTCTGTGTTCTGTGAGTTATACTGTATGCTGACTCTCAGGTCTCTGATGTCCACAACAACCCAAATCAAAAACAAAACTCCAAACTGCCTGTCCTTTTATGAGGTTGCAGGGAGTTTTGCTGGAGCCAATCCCAGCTGTCTCTGGGCAAGGGCAGGGTACACCCTGGACAACCTTTCAATCACTAGCCGCCTGCTCTACCCGCTGAGCTACCACCCCAACAAACTCAACTTGTATGTTGCATCCTACCTGTAGTGGGGGTTACGGGTGTGGTGGTGGTTGGTATCGGCTCACACTCCTTACAGGGTTGTTCCCTGCAACGGTAGCCATCTTTACATCTGCACACAGCGTTATGAGTGGCATTACATTCTGACTCATACTCCATGTTCGCTGTAAAAAAGAAAGGCAGAAACAAACACAAAATTATCATTAAAAGAGTAAGTCAGTGTTTGTGATGAGCACACGTATCCACAAAGGTAAAATATGACACAAATCAGAAAATGAAAAATGACTCACAAGGCATGGCAGGTAATGATTCTGGATGTAAGTCATAAGACGGTTATATTATCACATTAGAAACCCATTTTTTACAGACAGCTGTTACTTCTCAGTAAAAGCTGGGTTTCACTTTGATAAAACATTCTCTGTTACCAAATGTTTTAACACGCACACTTCAAAGTAAATTCACAAATGAAAAGACCAGCTACTTGGATGAGACCCTATAGTCATCACACAACATTTGTTACACCCAATACAACATAGTTTATAAAAGTACAACAATGACAATCAAGTTTTTGTGTCTTTGTGTACATAGTTCAGAAAGGACTTCTGGATCATAGTGCTTAAAGAGACATGGAGTCCTCCTTATCTGGGCTGTAGTGTTAGCTTTCTTAGCTAGTTAGGTAGCTAGTAACCAGGTCATGATTTCTGGAAAGAGACATTTCTGTTGAGTTTTTCAAGCATATTTCAAATGCACCAAGTGCCCTCTCGTTCCATTAGATATGACAGAAGGCAGGTTTCTCTTCGACATCTCCAACATTTGGCCACTCACACTAAAACAATCTAAATGGCAATCTAAAAGCAGGCAAGAGGAAAAGATGCACTCTTGATTTAGGGGTGAACAGTCCCTTTAAATGTCGTGCATGTACTGATGTAACCACATGTGCCGACAGTCAAAACTTAATTATAACCTCGAACACAGGCACATTTTCATTATGTTTGCTGGGTGTAATTACACTATTACTACTATATTATTATCGTCAGTGTATTCATGCTCTTGCTACAGTCCACTGTGACCCAGTGAGAAAATGCCTCCACAAGCACAATTTAAACTATGATATTTAGCTTAGATTATCAGAAAACTCTGCATGCGAATACCATAATCATACAATTGACAATGTCCGGCGCTATTCTTTTTGCTTGAGCAGTGAATCTGCAGATTTTGGAGCTGACAAAGGTTTTAACTCAATGGTTGAGCAGGGTTAAGAGGTTGTTACCCCACTCATGACTTCACTCTGCTGTGCCACACTGACCTTTGGTAGTTAAATGAAAAAAATAACTGTGGAAGTCCTCTAATGCTGTTATTCTAAGATATCTACACTGGATTTCCATCGGATATGAGTGTAAATGTAGAAGACAGAGACAAGCTTAATAGTTATGTGGACAGCAGATTCATTTAAGGGAATATGAGAACTGTATGAAAATATGAGCATCAAAGTTGATGAAGACCAAAGTATAACCCAAAAAAACATTAAGCTTTTGCATCACAAGAGCAGCGTGTGAATTTTTTGCGTGGGTTGAATCATTTCCACCTAAATTAGTTTCCATTGCCGTTAATTGGTATAAAGCCCCTGCACGATTCAAGTTTTTTTTTTTTTGTTTTTTTTTTTTTGACATTTTCACCACCCACCTTCATCACCTCAGATTCTACAACAGATATCAACGACTGCCAGATGTAAGGTCGGGTCAGAAAAGGTTTGTTTACTGCTGCACTGTGACATTGGATAGAAATATGCTAACACTGCTAGAATACGTGACACAGAAGTGACTCTGTTAAAATATCAGTATAAAAATTCAGACTTTATCAAACTTCTGTGTTTTCTCTCTTCTATGTTTTCCACAGTGACATTTGAAAATAAGCAAAACAGGCTGTTATTGCTCACCTGGCACAGGGCAGAGACCTGAGTAATAATACAGTGCATGACATTTATGTCTGCCCCTCTTTCCGATGTTTACCACTTTTCTGTGTTTTTCTTTTTTTTCCACTGACACAGTGATGGTCTACTTCATGAACCTCCTCTGCCTTTGCCGCTACTGGTGGGCTGTTCTGCTGTTACTGCTGTTATTACCATGTAAAACGTGAACTTCTCCTGCAGAGTCCCACCTTGATACCCCCCTGAGCTGCTTCTCAGAGGGTTTGTCAGACCCACCTCATCCCCCCTCCTCCCATGAATCTCTCTCTCTGACTGTATCCCACCATGACACACACCATGGGGAATACCCTTGCAGATGTGACCTTAAGTTTTGTCTGGGCAAACTTCTCTGAAATCATGCTCTGTAGACAGAGTTGAGTAACACCTAACAAACTGTCTTTTATCAGGCTCTGCCGTAACTGGACGAGGTTGGTGGTCAGGACTAAAAAGAAATGATGAGTCACCCACATTTCATGTTCAGAAGACAGACTCACAGACATCACACATGACACACACGTAAAATAAACAAGGAACCACAATGTTTCACACGGGGCTGAATTGACACATGGCATTTACCGCTCTGTGTTTCTGTGTTGAGCTCTGTTTTTCAAGATTTTAGGACTGTTACCATTCCTCCTCAACCCACATTTTTGATCATTTCATACAGTCTAGGAATCACACTGGTAAACTACAGACTTTACACTTTCATTGTCTATATAATGGGTTATGACACATGCATTATCACAAGGCAAAGTAGCAAAACAAAGGGGGTTCCAACCATCCTTGTAGCTCTGTGAGTAGTGGCACTAAGTGATATAGTATGACAGAATAACACAGTTGAGCAAACATATGCAAACATGCAAAAATGATAATATCACTGTGGTTACAAAGCTATTTCTGTCAAAGTACAAATACTTTCTTACTGTAATTAAGTGGATTTCTTAAGTATTTGTACTTTATTTGAGTATTTACTTTTGTACTTTTACTCCCTATCATGTACAGCAGATGTAGCAAGACGAAACAACGTTACTGATGGATGGAAAGAGAAAAAGTGGGAGACTCGATTGGGGAGAGGAGGCGTGTTAAGTGTCTTGTACCTGCAGAGACCCTGCAGCCCTTCTTATTTTCTCAATTCTGTCTTGGGTAGAAATGTCCCTGAGAGGGAAACTTTTTACTTGGAGTTCATGTCAGAGCCTGTACTTTGTTACTTATTACTTCAGTAAAAACGAACTGTAAAATGACTCACATGTTTTGCAACTTGTGCAATATTCGCAGTTTTGTTCCAGGTTGAAGGAGTCACGGAAAAGGTTATCCGGGCAAGGTTTGCACACAATTTCACATCTGGTATCATGACGAAAAGACATGTATGTACCTGGAAAACACACAGTAATTCACAGTTACAGTAGTCTATGAGCTGTTTGCCTCAAAACTGAAAAATGAAATCCATTAAGTTGAAAAGAAGTCATTGTACCTGGTTTGCAAAGGTCACAGCAAAGTTGGGGTTGTTCCAGTGGCCAGGGATATTGTGTCTTATTACACTGTATGGAAAGCGCAGAAGAGAGGAGAGATAGACTGCACAGGACAGTAAAAGTGATATTAAAGAGTGGCTGCATCTGAGGGGAAGAGAACAAGAGGAAGAAGAAGAAGAAGAAGAGGGGGAGGATGACAACAAAGAGGAGGTAGAGGAATATGAATGTGTGTTTCATCAAATATGGTCACATGCTAACACTAACAGATACAGTGAAATTACACGCAACTTTGAAAAAATGACGAAGTCCACAATGCTTTCCATATTCACACAAGTGATAATGGATACAGAATTTGGGAGCAAAGCATCTCAATGCACCGTATACTCACAACTCACATTCGTAAAACATAAGACATACAAAGGAACTGTCAGAAAAATTCAGTCTCGTAACAGTTCAGACACTAGTAACGTCACTGCCAATGCGTTAACAGGAACGTTAATAAATAAATCTACTAACATTCAACCCAAAAGGACACTTTTATGTGGCAGATACAGCTGAAAAAAGACTTTCTACCGTCTTTACTTACCCTGGCTGAGGAGTTGACAGAAGATGTATCCTGAGACCCTCTGAGTGTAAGACTGAACAGGGGACCAGAAGTGTGTTAGGGGATTATTCATAAAATGTCATGATGACTCATATCGAAAAACCTAGCACTACGTTGTCTTTCATATCTGTCAGCCCCGCTCTTTCATCCTCTCGGTGTTTCTCTGCTGCGACCCCCTGGCTCGGCACAGAAATATGCCCATGCAGCCTCGTCTTTTTTCCACAGGTGCCATCTCTCTCGTTTCATCCAAAATCAGCCTTTTTTTTTTTTTTTTTTGCTGCAAACAAATTAATGTTTTCTCTGCCACTTGGGTGGTGAGCTCATTTCGGTGAGAATATCATATACCACTCATTTAGGACCCAGCCATCCTGTCGTTCTTACAAAAAGCCGTTGAGAAGATAAACATTATTCCAAGAAATGGCACTAGGCAAATGATGGTGCTCTGTGCCTTTATGAGCAATAAAAGGAGATTTCTATAAACAATACCAAATGTAAAGATATGATCAAACTTCCTTAATATAGAAGTGATATTAGTCATCTTATCGTAAATGTCAAATTCTGATATCAAGATGTAAAATTTACTGAAGGAATGATCTGAAATGTCTGCCAGTGTAGTTGTGATGTGCAGTTACCTTTCCGGGCGAGGTGCACATCAGGCTATAGTGTAGGACATACACCTACACAGAGGCTACACTGTTAGGTGGGATGTAGATTCAATGGAGAAGCATAAATCAAGCTTCAGGAGAGACTTTCAATAAAAACACAACGAGTGACAATTTCAATTTTTATGTGATTGAGAGAAGAGAATGGGCTGGAAAAACTTAGGTGGGCGACTGTGCTTCTGACAAAGAGGGCATATTCATTATTCATCATTATTCAGAGCCTCTAAACATTCGCTTAGCTTCATTTCAGTGCCAGTTGTCACTAGCCTCCATCCCATTCACCTCCAGCAGCCCAGGTCTGACCTCACTAGAAACCCGTTCCTCTCCCCGTCCATCTGGATCTCAGCCATTGTCTTCAACCAGTTTCACCACCACCAGTGTCTTGACTCCATCAAGGGGGGTATCCTGTACCACACGTGGCTTCATTACCCCCTTAAGCATGTATTCAAGGCTGTGATCCTACCCTTTCACTGAAGTTACACAGAAACAGAAACAAGTGATAGGGAGGCACAGTGGCTGTGACAGTGACACCACGTACACTACAACAACATATTTGATGTTTGTGACCTGATTGCCATTATCCTACATTTACACCCAATATCTTGTAAATTCTGCAGAGGGTGCCACATTTTTTAAAGATGTTAACCTCAAACTTAGGTCAAATGTTGGTACGTCCTTAGAAAGAACATGGAGCAATAGAAAGTGTGAGATAGGAGAACTACAGAGGAGGAGTGAAGTGTTGCATCACTGACATCATATCTGCCACCTCCTCTTCACTATATGACAGCGAAAAAATCCTAGGATTACTCCTCTTTTTGGGACACTCCTCTCACCCCTACAGTCTCCTCCGTCGACTCTATGATGAAGCATTTCTGCGCTAAAGAAAAGCTGTAAACATTTCAATAAATCTGTGCGCCACTGGCTGCCGAGCGAGAGAGACATGGAGCTCCGAGAAGACCCGAGGACACCTGACAGCTCAAAGAAGGCCTGCAAGTGAATCAATTACAATTTTGTTTTTTAGTCCACTGTGGCTTCAGTTGTCCAGATGAGAGTTAAATGCTGCCCAGAGGCTGTCTGGGGAATTCCTTCAATTACATTACAATCTAAATCAAGCTGTGAAAACATTTTGTGTTTTTTTTCAGATAATTTGCATGAGTGAAGATCTTACACAAACACCTGTTTAAGTCTTGTGTTTTCTTCCTTTTTTTTTTTTTTTTTGATTGATTGCCAGTGTCTCTTTTTGTAAAGTTGTGTCTCCACTTCATCACCACCTCAACCTGAATTAAACAGCGAGGTGCAGGATTTCTGAGGCTTTTTCTTCAGTTTGTCCACCATTCAGCCGGCATGTTCTCATCTCAACACCCCAGTCATTTTTTATTTTTTTTTAAACAGAAACCAGGCCACGACACGTGACCTCCTGTCAACTGTGAAACGGGGCCTAAGGTTGACGAAGCAGGAACAGAAAGGGGCTGCCTGGGCTCACTGCGGCTCTCTGCGCCACTCAAACAGAGTACAGAGATGACTGGAAGAGATGACTGAGCATCAAATCACTCTGAACTGACTTAGAGCAAACCTGGTCATGCTTATCTGGAGGTTTCAGAATTAGGCTACTTGACTGTGAGGATTCATACGTTAGAACCTCAGAGGCATCTTTGCCAGGAACATGTTGACCGTGTTGCGCTGAAGTAAACAGATACTTAACAAATATCTACTTTTGGGTTGGCCTGAACCGCAAAATCTCCATGCAGAGCCGGACTGCTCAGTCATCACAGCTGCCCTCACAGACTGTGGGAAACTCACCAGCAGTGTGAGTGTTTGCACGTGCGTGAGAGCTGTGAGAAGACCAAGATAAGGGCGCCACATGTGGCAGTGTAGGTATTTGACAGTTTGTGTGTGACACAAAGAGAGACAGAGAGAGAGAGAAGGAGGAAGTGTGGTGATGAAGGATGTGGTTTTTCTGAGGAAGCACTTGTCTTGCTTTGCTGACTGAGCTCTTTCATGTAGTGTACCAGAAAAAACATGTGACGCTACACTCGACTGGCCTCATGAATAAAGTATCCTAACAGCCTCCAGACTCCAGCCTATTCTTGTCCTTAATTATGGTGCCTGTAACTGACATTGTTGCCATCGACTGACTGGAGTGAGGTTATGTGAGACAAAGGCAGATCAGGCATCATACAGAGGGCAAAATTATTCTAGAATTGCGATAGTTATCATTCATCTAGCAAGATCATTTCAGAACGTTATAAAAAAAAAAACAGCCACATTACAAGCCACAGGGATGCAAAGCAGGTGGCCACAGTCTGACTCTCGGGGGAGATGATGGAAGGTGGACCATCAAAAGCCATTTTTGTGGTGACAAAACCAGTGTTTTAAGGAGACCTGGGGACATTTCAAGCTGTTCTTTGGTGGACAAAACAGGCCATAACTATCAGTGTTTCCCACACATTAATTTATTTGTGGCAGTCCGCTACAATATCAGCATTGGCCGCCACATAAAAGCTTCTAGCGATTTCATTTACACTTCTATAATCACAAGAGCAATGTTCATCTGTGAGGATTATCTTGCAGAACAAAACACTTGAGTGTCATAAACCTGCATTTGAGCTTATTTTTAACAACATCCCCAAAATCCAATACAAAAATCCTCTGGGCTTTCTGTCCAGGGAACCAGGGCGATGCTACCATCCAGGTCAGCCCACAAAGATACGTCAATCCCTATACCACTCTATTCATCCTTGTGACTGGGTTGGTAGATGATGACAGCATTTTCATTTTTGGGGGGCAAACTTCCATCCTTTAATGGCAGATTCCCAACTTAAACCTTGACATTAAGATGAGGTTAAAGTAAACAAAACAAAACACAGGGTCATTTAAGGTCACAGTGCAAACTAATGTAAAATCTATAGATTTCTTGCTCTAATTCAGCCTTTCTTTTGAATCATTTTTGTCTTTGTGTGAATGTGTTGGGGTTTAGTGAGTGAATGTGCAGATGCATGTAAGGTGACAGGTACCAGGGGCGCTCACCTGTACTCTCGTGAGTTGCACTGAGTGTTTTTGCCCTCACTCCTTCTTCACATCTGAGCTTCACAATTCCTTGAAACGGCTCGTGACGCAGCTATTTCCCGTTTAGTCCGCCCCCGCGCGCACTCAGAGGAGCCAGGGGCACCGGCTCGGTCCCGACCGTCTGCTTTCCCGACTGAAACGTCCAACCAAACGAACTTTAATGTCGACGAATGGACCTGGAGTGAACGGGTAGCTCGTCGCTGTAACGGTGTTATGTCCAGGTAAGTGACGGTAAACATTCCTCTGCGTGTCGGTCTGTGGGAAGAGAAGATTCATATCAGATCTGAGGCTGAGTGTAGTGGGCGTTTATGTGGTGTCTTAGACAAATCGAAACCAGTCAGACAAGAAACAAAAACAGTAAAATCTTGACTGTGCCCATTAAACCTTGAAATATCTGCACGTTATCGGTAATAGATGTGAGTTTTTGGGAGGTCTTTTTTTTTTTTTAAGTGACCACAGTGGTTTCAAAGTTCAGTCTAATCTCAGTGCTTGAGTGCGACGGGAAGGAGGAGGGTGGAGGGGGGTAAGTTGTTGAAGTTGCCAAACTAGTGGCGTAGAAATATGTGACAGCCATTTACTGACATGGTTGGAATTTTGATCAACTGTTAAGCTAAGAGGGCCGCCATTCAATCCCAGTTTAACGGTAAATCAAGACATCATATTTGGCATGAAGTCCAGTGGCGTTCACTGCACATCCAAAACAGGCAAATTAATCAACAGTTCACCTGTGGCTGACCTTAAAGATAGGTTCGATTGATCTGAGGTGAGGTGTTGACAAAAGTCACTCCTGAAACATCAGCTCACTCTGGTGGATGGTTTTAGAGGTTAATCCACACACATCTCATCTCATATATATCTTGATAAAGTGGTTCGTCCACAAGAAATTGTGTTAAATAGAACATAGGTGGATCCAGGGCCACATGGCTAATGGCCCCCCAGGAAGCCCCCCCCCCCACACACACACACACACACATACACAACTGTCATAATGTTGGGTTGGATGGACTGAAGATAATTACTAAACCCTTGATTCCTCTGGGCATGTCTCTGTTAGCTGGCGTGTGCTCCGCTGTTTTGTTCCGTCCTCCACACAGCTTCATATCCCACTGGAGGAGTTTTTCAGAAGCAGAGCGTCATACCTTCCTGATGTTGTTGACGGCTGTAGCTCAGCGGGTAGAGCAGGTCGACTAGTGATTGAAAGATCGCTAGTTCAAATCCCGGCTCTGGGAGCTGAGCTGCATGTTGAAGTGTCTTTGAGCAAGATACTGAACCCCACATTGCTCATCAGTGAGGGCCCTGCGATGAGCTGGCGACTTGTCCAGGGTACCCTGCCCTCGCCCTGAGACAAGGCTGGGATTGGCTCCAGCAGCAACACCCCGTGTTGGAAAGGGATAAGCGCTTACGGACAATGACATGACATTGTGTGTCAGTTTAAAGTGTGTCTATTGTCGATCCTGAGTTGGCACACAGTGTTTTGATAACCGACTGGATACAGTTTAGTGTTCCGCTGCCGACTTCCGACTTCCTGTCTTGCTCGATCTGTTCTGTGCCAATTGGGGTCCGCTTCCATCGGAAACAGACATTAAAAGCCGCTTGTTGGACGCTGCTGAAACATGCTGTGGCGGAAACACAAACAATGTCAAGAAGGGCTGAGATCAGCTCCGGTGCCCATAATACGGCCATGACAGTCCCGGTGGAATCTGGGGGATGGAATTATTTATTTTTTATTGCCTTGCCGAGTCTTGCATGTTGCTACAGTAGCCCAGAATAGACAAACCAAATACTGGCTATAGAGAGGGCCATTATCACTCTTATGTGCTTTGGAGACGAAGGTGAAGGGAGGGGTATTCAGTTGGTTGCAGTCCAATTAGACCGCAAAGTGCCACTGAAACCAACACACTGGCCCT
Organism: Acanthopagrus latus; assembly: GCF_904848185.1. Lineage (NCBI taxonomy): Eukaryota > Metazoa > Chordata > Actinopteri > Spariformes > Sparidae > Acanthopagrus > Acanthopagrus latus. The sequence continues at coordinate 20,365,711 of NC_051055.1, forward strand.
TTAAGATAATCAGGTCAAGACTCATAAGTTGATTCAGTTTGGATAAATATACAATTTTAACAATGTATACTCTTTGAATTCCTGACATACTATCAGTGAATCAATCCTCTCAACAACCCTCAGTATATAGAAAGCTTTTAAGAGAAAGTGAGAGAATGGGGCAAAACATTTTAAATATGACATGAGTAAGCTGTTGTTACCAAAATCAGAAGGATTTATCCTCTGACTGGGGGCAATTTCCAGTGTTTCAGGGCTTTAGGTGTAGCCAGCAGAAATATCCAGATAACAGATATCAGGGCCAAAACTTCCTCCTCCCCCTAGCTCCGGTTGTTGGTTACAGTGTGATTAGCAACTTCAGAAGTTAAGAGATGATATCTACAACTGCAGCATTTCATTTGTTTATGGGCATAGACATGGAGATAAAAATAGGGGGAAAAGCAGTAAAACTTCTCAGATGATAGCTGAAATTTAATTTGATTTATAGATGATGTCTCTCTACTCCGGTCGTGTTAGGACTCATCTCATCCGGCTCAACTCTACATAAGACTTGGTTGACTTAAAATCTTTTATTTTCAGCCTCAGGTGGACTCACAGTACTAACTGGGCATAATTTGACCTTGTGTGTACATTGTATGTATGTTGCATATTGTCAGAGTGCTGCTGTTTTTATCAAACACTACACACAACACAAACCTGGGGTCGGGCGGTGGAGTAGAGAATGGGAGGATTTGGGGATTACTGGGGCTAATAATAGAGCCCTGCTGGTCTTGTTGACGCATGTTGCTGTTGCTTTAAATGATAATATTTCAAATGTTAGTTTGCTGATGTTTTCATGTGAGTGCAGCTGATCTGATGGTAATTTTTGTTTGAAGAAATATCCTGTCATATCCTGCCAAAGACAACCTGTCACCTGCTGGTGGTAATCGATAGATCAGGCAGTATAAACAAGGGGCGAGTGTTTTTAACTGCTGTAGGAAAGAAGCTGTTTTTTAATCGTGTGCTGAGAGGCTGAATGAGGTTGTGGGTTGGGTGGGAGGTGTTGCCGGTTATTTTTGTTGCTTGGTTGAAGGTCCGCTTTATATACAGTGAGCTGAGTGAAGGAAAGTAACGGCCAATTAATCATGTTTGGAGGCTTTACTGACAGTCCAGTGTCCTGTGACTATCTGAGCCACCAGGCGGTGAGAGATGATGAGGTGAGGATGCTCTTTGTGATGGCTTTAGAGAAGAGGACCAACATGTGTTTGTTGACATGATACTACATAATTTACAGTCTTTGTTGGGCCTTTTTAATGATATGGTTCATGTTTATGTTCCATGTTGGCGTATTACTGATGTAGGTAACGAGGGACTTTACTGTAATGCCACCTTTAAAACCAGGGAAAGACAACACTTTTGTCATATCAAGAATTAACAAAAATGTATAATCTAATATGATATATAGTCTCATATCAAAAACAATAACAATGTGATGTATTGCCCAGCCCTAGTATTGAATAAAATGTTGTTGTGCCTTGGAATTTACACAGAATATAGTAGAATGGCACTTAATAAAGCACAAACCTCCGACAAGACCCAAGACTTAGAGCTAACTCTTAGATAACAGGCACCTAAATATGCCTAATTTTTTTTCATCACGATCCATGCTACATTCTCTTGGAAAAGAATGAAAATGTTTGAAAACAAGCTAACTTCTCACGATGTAAAAAAAAAAAAAAAAAAGCTAGGAAAAAAAATGGATATTAAAAAATGTAATATCTGGATCGGTCCCTCTATCAAGATCAATACCAAAAGTTTTGTGGAAATCTGTTCATTAGTTTGTGTGTGATCCTGAAATCTGATCCTCCATGACAACGTTATATCCTTGATTCTGTTTTCAGGCCATTTAAGGAATTAAATAACTGCTTTAAATTAGTATTAGTACTTAGTTTCTGCCCATAATTCTGCAAAAGAACTCATCTCTGAAGCCATGAGGCCTGTGAGGGATATAACTAATTACATTGTTTTCCTTGCAGGTGGCCTCAGATGGATTGAGTTAAACCTGGCAGATGATGGAGGGAGGTGTCCACAGAGGAAGATGGAATGGCACAATGCTGCTCCTTGTGGTAAAAAAGATGAAGCCGCTGAATATTTTGGAATAGCATGAGTGCTCAAAATCTGCCTTGTGATGGACAATAAAGCATTTCTTTGCATGTTTTCTGCTGCAGTGCATGTTCATCCCCACACTGACGCTTGCACTGCCTTCAGATAAGTCAGATCAGCAGCCGTGTCCAGAGGGGGACATTTACACTGACGCTGAAATTTGTTGCCCCAAGTGCTCTCCAGGTACTAGGCTCATTACTGGAAATATCACACTTCTTCTTCTGTTAAATCAAATCCAATCTCTCAATTCAAGTCTTAATTTTGTTAACATGTGATGTTCATGTTTTCTAGGTTATAGGCTTGTAGAAGAGTGCCATGCTCCAGGCCAGCGAAGTAACTGCACACCCTGTGCTTCCGGACTATTCATGGATCAAATGAACTATGAATACAACTGCAGATCTTGCAGACACTGCAAATGTAGAGTGACTTTTCCACTTTGATTTTGGCAGTGCTGTCTCAGGTGTTGGTTTGCCCTGCTCACATTTTCTCTCACGTCAACTCTCTTGCAGCACAAAGACATGAGGTGGAGGTATCAGCATGTACAAGATTCCAGAACGCTATTTGTCGCTGTAAGGACGGTTATTATAAAGTTGTTATCAACAAAGACACAAATGAATGTCGCAAATGTAAGCTGTGTGGGGAAAATGAAGAGGAAAAACAAAAATGTAAGTCCAAAGATCTGGCAATGTAGTCAATTACTGTGATGCTTAGTTATTATTATTATTGTCAGTCTAAATAGTCTTTTTGTTGTGCACAGGTACACCAGACAGTAACACCGACTGTGAATGTAAAAAGGGGTACTACAGAGTCAAAGGCAAAGTCAAGTGTGAACCCTGCAACAAGTGAGTGTACTAATGTTTATGAGATTTTGGCACATGCATTGTTCCCACCCTACTGTTTGCAACAGCTTTATTTAAAGTTGTTAATGCGGAAGTTGGTTTGCTGAATTGAAACTTGCAGCACACGTCTGACTTCTGACTGTTCAATCTTTCCATATGTTCGCAACAAAAGAGAGAAGTTACAAAACACTATTACCGGTTGCTGCTATGTTAACATTTACTTAACAAGAGCTCAGTTGTTAAAGATCCATTTTAAAATCTTCAAAGTCACTAACATACACATTGGTGTGAAGGAGATACCTGTGATTTGACAAAAATGATTCTTATTATGTAGGCATTTGAAAAGGTGATTTACTAGTGAAAATAAAGACAGGGCAGAAAATCAACACCTATCCTATTTAGAGATGTTTATTAAAAGTTTAACTGGGGGACAGACATTGACATTTATCATAAATAAAAGTTGAAATAGAAATGGGGCCCAGTGGAACCAACTGCCCATATCTCCCATAATTCTTAGCTACACTCTTGTCCACACAAAGGCAAGAACATAGCCATTGTTTGTGATTGTGACAGATGATCATATCTGCTTCAGTAAGTACCAAGCTCCTGTGTGACTGTGAAACGATACTTAGCATGCAGTTCTTTCAACTCACTCGATGGTGTTAAAAAAGTACATCGGCTTTTGTGTTCATCACTTCCTCTTAAGATGCGCCGCTTCCTCCTTAATGTTGTGAAACGTCCTCTCTGTTCTCCACAGTTGTACCGCTGAGTGCGAGCATCTCTGCTCACCACCTTCCCCCAAGATTACAAAAGGTGAGCACAACCGTACAGTCATCTTTTTGTAAACATTGCTAAAAACCTTTAGCCTACTTAGTCATAGATATCGGTCTCCTGGATTGAAAAATAAGACTGAAGCTTTAGCAGCAAAGTGTAGAATAAACTGGCACTATGAAAATGCAAGATCTGGTATTACTCTGTGGTTTTGAGATGTTTATGTGCATTGAGCCACATCTGCACTGTAAAGACCATGGCAACCAGGTACTGGAGAGCAGTCTGACATGGAGGGTCCGATAAAAGCTGGACACGGGTTCTTTGTCCTGTACATGTACCATATATTTTTACCTTGTGTCTGAAACTAAACTCCGTCCAATGACGGGTTTTCACATACATATGCGAGCACAGTACTATAAATAGCCACAACCATGTGTAGCAGTCAAGCAAAATGACCATTGTTCTGTTATGATGCTGAACGAGAACCTCACTGATGAATCACATCATTTAATTGTGCTTGTTATTTTCCGTAGGTCCTGAATCGGATCAGGGATTTCTGTTAAATTTGCTTGCTGGAGGTACAGTTGCAGTTGTGGTATTGTTCGCCCTGGTGGTTTCCATCACCCACGTGGTCACCAAATGGTCTACCAAGAAGAGGTTGCTGGGCACGTCCTCCCAGTCATCTGACATCTCCACAGACTCGTGCAAGGTATGCTCATCAGAATGTCTGTGGTTACTTTTCTCTCTTGTCTGCACGTCCAGTCTATTAAATAGATTTTTCCTTGTCTTGTAGCAGGTCCTGATCCAAGGGGACACTTCAAACAACAACAATCTCAAAGTTGCTCCTCAAAGTCCTGTGACCGAACACGAGCAGCTGTCCAATCTGCCTGACTGTGTCCCGTTCGAAATCAAGAGTGAGTGTATTTCATACTGCACGTAGCACAGGTCCAGTTTGCTTTGGCTCAAATATACAGGAAACTATTGTTCTAACTCTTATCTCTTTCTCTTACCACTTTCAGTCCCTGAGCTGATCTACACCGTGCTGGATCTGGTTCCTGTGCTGCAGGTAAAGCAGCTGGTGCGTTCGCTCGGTGTGAGGGACACAGAGATCGAACAAGCAGAGCTGGATCATCGCTCCTGCCGGGAGGCTCACTACCAGATGCTGAGGGTGTGGGCAGAGAGAGGGTCACGGGCAGGTGGAATGCTGCACTGGCCTCTGTTGCACGACATGTTGGATGAACTGAGAAAGATGCACCTGGGACAGGCAGCAGAGGAGCTGGAGACAAAGTACGGCATTCAGTGAATTCCCAACGCCTGCCAAGTGCATCAAAAGGCTCATGAAACCAAGTACTGTTCTCTTACGGACAGCCTTCAAACATTCAAACGAACACGGTGCTATCACCAAAGCAGTTTCATTTCACAGCAACCAGCATCACTGAACACTCTACCTCTTGTCCTGCCAGTCGCTCGCTGAGCTGACAGGCCAGACTACTGAGAGCCATGGATCAAATGTGGGGGCAGAGTGAACACCAGTGTGATTTTGCACTGCTTCGTATTTTTAAAGAACTTTCAGCAGTTCAGTATATGTTCATATAGATTAAAGCATATGATATATGGGGAACTATGCTTACTCACTTTGGGGCACAGTTAACTCAGCAGGACTCAAAATGGCTCTATCGACCTATCAGCATCTTTAAAGCTTGGTGAATTCCATGTTATTTCTTGTTCGTGTTTTGTTTATTTGTGTTTTGCTTTGAGGTGCTTTGTGGCCCGATTAAGACAGAACAGCAGAAGATCTTGCAGCAAAGTGCCTTGGGCCAAAATCGAACGCGGGCCTTTGCTAAGGTCTCAGACTTTATTCGGGGTGCAGTACTACCAAGTGGTGTATTGGTGGAGGGGTTATCCCTTGTTCCTTTAATCTGAACAACAAAAAAAGTATTAACGGATCAGTTTGTGTTTCTCACAAGTAGTTTGGTGCTGGAAATATTTCTTGTTTTGAAGCAGTGAGCTAAAGAGTGCTGCTGGGTTGACAAAGTTTTGTAGGCTAACCCAGAAGTTAGCATCGCCATGGTTCCCTCGGCAAAAAGCCCGTGGGATTTTTTAATCAGTTGTATTATTGCTGAAAATATTATTATTTTCCCTTATGCCTGTGGTGACCACAGACCTTTATATCAAGCATTTAGCTAAAAACCCATTAAGAATCCTGCTGGCTTCGAGACAGATATAGAGATACAGCTAGCATTTCCAGTATTTATGCAAAGCTAAACTCAATCTTTGTACTTTGTACAATACAAACAAGTGTGAAAAAGCCTGTCTCCCACAATGTCAAACGAATTCTTCTCTCAGATGCACTGTTCCTTTTGTTATATAGGTAACTATTGACTGATCACATTTTTACTATAAGCAAGTGTTAATGTTGCTTTTTTTTTTACTGCAAACTGTTTTATCCAATTTGCCTGAAATTTAAGCTACATTTATTGCCGATAGTTTTTTGGGGGGGAGGAAAAGGAAGTGCAGAACCTAAAGATTGATCAGCCACAGAGGTAACTGGTTATGTTTTAAAAATAGTTCCTGGTTATGCTGTTGAAAACGGCTTCTCCAGGAACAATAACAAGGGGAGGGAAGTTTGTAGTTCCTTAATGTAGACCAGACCCCTGCCAGTTTTCACAGCCTTTTTTAGAGCCACATTTGCATTCTTCTAAGCCCCCTCATACAAGCATTATGCGTGACTGTTGGAGAAAACAGGACACGCCTTGTCTCAGTATGCCTCAGCCAAGCTACTTTTATATAATACCAGTCCTGGCCTGTAGATTCAGATATGAATCAGTTCTGCTCAGACAGACTGAAGACGTGTCAACCCAAGCACTTTTTTCTGTATATTGATATGTATATAACACAGCATCAAATAAATGATTTTAAAATTTATCTTGTGTGCTTCTGAATTGTGCCGTACATTTGTCCGGAGGCTCCAGACAGCGTCAGCATGTGGGGGTGTGGATGAAGCATAATGTGAGAAACAACTTGAGTGTTAATGGGGAGGTGATCACGTCTTTAACCTCAGCGATGCTGCCAGTCGGCATTCCAGCTCTGTAGCTTTAATCATTTAATCACATTTTTAACGACATTTGTCTCCGTAAATGTTTAACTGTCAAGTCTTTTCTGACCTGACCTTGTTTCTTTCCAGTAACTACATCCTCTGATCACATCCACTTGCCCATAACACCAGATTGTCATGGTCAATTTCACATGAATACTTTCTGTCAAGGAATGAGCAAAAAAACAACCACTGATGTGCCACAAATTTGCTACAAATACACACAAGACCTCCTCACCCCCCTCTTAAAATGATTTCCTCCTGTTTGCTCAAGGTGATCGATAACCCCTGATTGACATGAAATGACAATGGATCATCCTCAAAGAAAAAAATCAGTCACTGCCTCCACTCCTCTAAGCAGTTTTGCCTGCGACACATTAACCAGCCCTGAGCACTGATTTGTTGGCTGCAGAATCCAGTTGTTCCCGTCGGGCCAGTTGCAGAGGGCAGGGGTGCAGGTGAAAGGAAGAGAGGGAGGGACCGAATGCATGCAGAGAGGAGGAGAAAGCTAACAGAAACCAAAGATGACTGGGTGAAACAAAATGGATCCAAGCAAGCCCAGGTAAAGTCCATAATTGTATCTATTCAAAAGAAACTGCTGGGAAGGTGAGGAGGCGAGGGTGCAGGATATTTAAGAGGAACACTTTACCTCATGTCTTCATTACAGTAAGTCACTTGCGGTGGGATCCACGGACTGTCTTGTGTGTTCTGTGTTATTGATTTACTGAGGCTATAAAACTACCTGGCAGCCTGTTTTTACTGACCCATTATCAATAGTAAAGTGAGTGTTACAACTGCTGTATAATCTACCGTCTGTAGTGTGTTACCGTGGGACAGATAGTGATTGTAAACAGGTATGACACCGTGATGAAAGCACTTGCGTCAGCCCTTTGAAGTTTGACAGCATAGGCTGAGCAGATTAGTGCAGCGTACCTGTCGGCAGTGTGTTTGCTTTTGGTGTAACCTCTACTAACTGATTAAAAACCGATCACGAGCACCAGTTACTGCAGTAATCTAACACCACCAAAAAAAAAGTCACTTCTCTAGCAGCTATATCAGAAAGCGGTCAAACATTTCGAGAATGGAGACACGTTTCTCTTCGCTGTAACTTAAACCTGCAGCAGGACGTTCTGCAAGTTACAACAGTGTTGGATTTGTGGGAACTGATGTCAGATGAGTCCCGGAGTTACACTTTGACCCGCACAGCGGTGTAACTGGAGCTGTAGCTGTGTGAAACTGTTGGTGTCCTGTTAAATCAGTGTCACTGTCTGTGAGACGCAGCAGTAATGAATTCTGTTTCTCTGACAGCCTGGTTACCCGACTGACTTCTGGTATTCAGTCAGTACGTCTCTGACAGTTTTGAGAAAGTAATAGTTTACTTCTCCTTCGTCTTCTTCTCAAGATGATATAATATCTGAGTATACTGTGCTGTGCTGTATGTGTTTTACAGATGATTTGCTGATGTTTTCTTCTGGGACATAAGCGCTGTTATTTTGTTCTTTTGACTTTGTGTTCAGGATTCAGTTCAGTTCAGGTCAGACTTTTATTGTCCCTCAAGGGGAAGCTTGTTTTGCAGAAGTGGGAAAAAACAACAAACACAACGTACAGGAGAACATGGGACATCACAAAAGAAAATGTGTCTGTTCTGTTATAAAGAATCAATCCAAGAATGTTTTAGGATGCAAGATAAATCTAAATGGTATAAGATCAGAAGACAAAATCACATTTTTGCCATACAAAAAAACATTGTCAGTAACTGGATGAGTGGAGACATTCAGGCCAGGTGGTGAAAGTGGGATAAAAAGTTGGGACAGGATGCCGTTTAGAACAGTTCTGAAGAATGAGAAATGTTAAGTTCTGATTGCTTTCCTAAATTTCCCAATATTAAAGGATAAGTTCAACAAAAAAAAAAGAAAAAGAAAACGTAGCCATCATCTACTCACCCTAACGCTGATGGAAAGTCCGGGGAAGTTTTGTAGCCTACAAAACATTTGTGGAGCTTCACAGCTAAACTAGGCTGCTACTTTCTCCTAAACAACTGAAGTAGATGGGGGGGGAAACAAACGGCCAAGTCCCTGGAAGTCCCAAGATCCCCAATTGAATTCAAAGACAGCATTTACACCCTGGACATGCAGTCAACTACTTTTAGAGAGGTGCGCACTGACACTTTAAGCTCAGCAGCTACAAGCGGGTCCAGAGACTTGGATTACAGCAGGCGAGCTGGAAGGAGACATTTTATATTTTTTTATGTCAGTTGGTCACAAGAATGCTGAAACACTGCTATGTCACAGAGATGTTTCGTGGGCTCCAAAAATTCACCTGACTCTCAAAATCAACTGAATGTTTTATCAATATAGCCCGTAATCACACTCACAGTGTCTCTGTGGGTTTTGCTATTGGTACAGTGAAACTGTAACAACCTCTGTCCTTTCCATCAGCTTGAGGGTCATTTTTGGGTGAACTGAGCCTTTAATCAATAAATCAATAAAAAGCCTGAACAACCAGGCCTCTCATGTGCTCAGCGATCTGAAGGAACCTCTCAGGTTTTCTGGCTCAGACACACAGACGAGAACCACGCAGCGCCTTTTTGTACATTTTCATTTGGACATTTTTATGTTCATGGGATCGACATGTGAAACTCAAACTGGACCAAAACTGGGATCGTTTTAAAATGCAGTTGAAAAGTTGTATTACTTTGAAAAGGCTGTTACTTTTATGATGATTTTATCATAGCATTTTTTTTGTGCTACTTTCTTCTTAAATTGTATGCACTTCAATCTAGTGCCACTGTAATCTAGATTAGGCAATACATGCTGTGGTGAGTGGCACTGGTTCACTTATCTCTATAAAAATAAACATATAACAATAAAAAACAAAGATGGAAAAAAATCTTTGGTTGAGCTGTTCACAACCAGTAGACACAGGAGATAGCAGACATCCTTTATTTTGAAGGGTCAGAAGTCAAAAGGTCGGGAGCCACTGTCTTAACAGATCACATCGTCTGTGTCTGTTTGTTTTTGCAGCATTTGTAAAGCTTTAGTAAATCGTTTAAGATGATAACAAAGCCAACAATGTCACTCCATTCTGTGTTACTCCCTCATGGGAAGCCTCTTTTCATAACCCACTCCTCTCTCTGGCTCCCTTACACACCTTATTTTGGTAATGAGTAACCCCTGTGTGCTTGTCCTCAGCCTTTCCTCAAAAGCACCGCATGTAAACAACGGTGGGGGAAATGAGTCACTGATGGAAGAAACAATGGTGCCGTGGCGAGACGGCGTGGACGGGGAGAGGCAGAGGGACGTGGACACCAGAGAGCCAGATGTTGTAGAGGGGAGGACAGCAGCTGCAGAGATCAACACTCACCGCAGGGGGTCAGCAGAGAAACAAGAGAAACGCCGGTTCAGTACGTTTGGCTATCAGGTGAGTGAAATGAAACACAAGTGTCAAGGTGGCGGCAGCTTCCTGTTCTGACATCACAAGTGGTGAAATGTAACTAAGCGCATTTACTCAAGCATCACGCTTAAATTTTCTTCCACTTTACTTGAGTCTTTCCAGGTTGTTTTATTTTATAAATCTACTCCATTACATTTCAGAGATGTATTTTTACTCCACTTCTTTCACCTGGAGTTTTTCATTCTGATAATGACTAAAGACTGATGCATTTTCCAGCGAGAGAAATTCCTCCAATCAAGACATTTCAGTGTGGAATTTAGTTTAAGTTGTATTTCTTTCCACTGAAGGGACCAAAAAACCTGCAACTGTTACACTTATCAATATTTGAACCTCATTTTAACTCAGATCAACTTTTTTTGATTCTAGTGCTGCAACAGTCCCTTACTACTTACTGACCTTTATTAATAAAACATGCTTTAAACTAATGGTTGATAACTACAAACATTTTTGTGTGAAGACTATTACTATTACTATTAATGTATTTTTTACTGAGTATCAAATGTCGATGTTTGTAAGTCAACCTGAAACAGAAAAGCCTGACTTAATTTTGTCTTTCCAGAGACGGACGAAGCAAAAGGTTGTGACTGATTTTGCAACAGTGAGTAAGGGAACGTCTGCAGGGGCCAAACCCAGAGCTGCTCTGAGACAGGTCCTGTTCAGCCAGGGAGTGTCTGAGAAAAATCCAGCGTCTGAGGTATTATCCCGTCTCCTTCTCGTCACACTGAATGCTGATTATGCTCCAAAACAGATACAGACTTGCTCAAACTGTGTCCATGCCATCAAATGTCTGAAACAACCCACAGCTGTTCTTGTTGTTATTCACATGAATGGTTAATGACCTTTTCAAAGGAATCAATGACTCAGATTTTCTTCTCTTTTTTCGCCCTGACTTCTGTTTCTCTTGCCTTCCTATTCATTTGCATTCCTCTGTTTGTCCTGTCTGCTTTTTCCCCGATGCTCAGGAACGTGGTCAGCTGGATGTGTTGAAGCAGGATCTGGGGAGTTATGCTGTGCCAGTCAGTCTGAGGTGGAGGTGGAAGGAGGAATGTCTGGGAACGACGCTGGAGAAGAACTGGACGGAGATAGTGGACTCTCATTCTGTACGGGCCTGTAGAGTACAACTCTGACAGTATTAACATTTCTGCCGCTGTCAACCTACAATGACTTGATCCAACTAACAAGCAGTGATACTTTTTCCTTCACTACATTTATTTTATAACATAAATTACTCCTATTTTATCTCCCTGATTCCCTGAAAAACCCTGATTCCAAAAATCAGAGGAAATGCTGAATATTGATCCTATAACCAGCCAGGCATGAAAACAGATGTGTTAATTTACTTTAACTCCAGTAGGATTTGTATAGGTGACTTTCACCTTCACCAAAGTAATGTTTTAACACAACAACGTCTTTACTTTTACCCAAGCATGACTTCTGGGCACAACACCTTGGCCACAAGTATTGTCTGTGCATCAAAAGCCTGATATGCTGAAGTTCATCCCTCCGTGTCAAAGAGCTTCAATGTTGTCCAAAACTATAAAAGAAAAAAACACATCATTGAGCCACGCAGATGTACTTAGATATGACCAGTTTTTTTAAGATTCATGTGCATGTGCTAAGGTCTCAGAGCTTTCCAACAAGCTCAGGAAGTGTAAAAATAATGAACATTGGAATAACACCAGTGGTCTTAAGTGATCAGATCTTTTTGCAAAAATAAAAGTACTTTTCAATGTGCATTCCAACACTTACGAGTGATTTGTTGTTTCACTGGATTTGCTGAAGTTGAGACTCTCGACATATTCTTCTGCTCTGTGCACACATTTTTTACAGATTCTCGATGCGTGTCTGACAATCATCTTCCTCTTTCTCGTCTCCTCCTCTGTTTTGTTTACATTTTTTTTTCAGACGATGACAAAGACGCAGAGGCACCAGCAGGAGGCGCTGTGGGAGTTTGTCCACACCGAGCTCAGCTACATCAACAAGCTCATTATCATAAAAGACGTATGTTCCCATTCTCTGCCTGCTGACATTGTGTCATTTAATTTCTTCTCATATATGTCAGAGCCTGACGCGGGATTTTCCACAGGATGTTTAACAAAGCTGTGTCTGCTTCTCACAGTTGGTTATGGCTGCTCTCGTCAACCTGCACCAACATGGATTTCTCCTAGAGGTCAGTGTGCAGAGCGGTGCAGCCTCGTCTACAGTGGAAAGACACAAACATGCATCACAACACACACTTCTTTCTAAAGGCCTATTTTCCACTGATCTGCATACCACTGACATACATCAACTGGCACGACAACAACAACAACATCCGCTCAGGCTCATGCAGAATACAACACTCAAGTGGAAAATAAAGCACAGCGACAGATTTCCATTGAGTGGACGGAAAATGTTTTAAAAGCAGGGGAGTCAAACTTTAACACTATGATTTGTTTTGTTTTGTTTTGTTCTGACCTCCTCCTGTGACAGGTGACCCCTGAGCTGCTTTTCTCCAACCTTCCCTCCATCCTCGCTGCACACCAGCTGTTCTGGCAGGAGGTGATTTATCCCATGTTGCACGAGGTCCGGAGGACAGGCATGCCCTTTGACCCCATGATGTTGGAGGCCGGCTGCCTGCAGGTATGAACACACTGTCTGCAAGATTACAAACACGTTCAGTGGTGTCTTTATAGACTGTGACCACCTGCTTTTATGCAAGTACTTTACTAACATACAGTTCATGTGAGTATTTCAGTTTTTATGCCACTTAACTTATATTCCCCCGTACTTATGTACTACGCCTTTTTTTTTTTTTCACTCTTTACTCATTAAATGTTCCAGACAGCTAAAGTAACCAGTTTCTTGGAGTGTAAAGCTTTCCAAGAACTTATTTGTGTGTGTAAATTATAAGAGATTGCAAGAGTTTAAATTAAAAAATGACCCAACAGCATATGAAATAGTTGAAGAAAAATCTCCAACTACAACCAGCTGCAACATCAAAATACTGGTAACCAGTATTTGATTAGATTAGAAATAACAGTCCAGCCAGTGCTGTAAAAAATACTTAAAAGTCAAATAGTACTTAAGTAAAACTCTTAAAGTATCTGATATTAACTGTAATTAAGTATAAAAAATAACTGTTAAAGTAAATTGTACATATATTACGTGTATGTATACGTCAGGTAAACAGAGGGGCCTACTTAACATGTGTGGGGAAAAAAAGAAAAGAATGAACCTCAGTTCGGGAATTATAGGTAAACCTAATAATACATAAACAGTTTTAGGCACATTTATGATGCATTTCGGTATAAAAATTAATGAATGTGAATGAATAATCATAAATCTCAAAGTCATGAGTAATTATTCTCTGTAATACGAATATCGCACATATCAACACTGGGTATTTTATTGGTCAGCCACTTTTTAGAAAGTTATTTCTCATAAGACAGTAAGATGAGAGATAAGAGCCGTGTTCTCGGTAAGTATTTATCATTCTTCCTATTTTCAAGTTCCATAAGCTTATTCACGCACATCAGCTCAAAAGGAAAAAAATAAAATTTCAATTTGAAAGACAGTCTTCAGGTTGTTTTGGATTTCAGCCCAAAATGGATTCACAGAGCTAGAGACGACTCCAAAAATGTGACTTGTCGACAGTCAATTAAAAGCGAACTCCACATTGTTACATATTGTACTCCTTTAACACTGCCAGACTCACAATGGAATTATTATTTTTTTTTTCTGTGACGCAGCAAAAACTGAGATACAATCTTTTTGATCCTGTGCGTTTTTCAGCTTGTAAAACCCTGGCACCCACATTACCCACAATGCAACTTGACCGCTGACAGTACAGCTGGACAGCCAAGTGTTTTATATTAGAAGCAGCTCACGAAGCCTCACGCAGAGACGAGAAGCAGGCAGCAGAGGTCTTGTGAATTCAAGGGTTCCCACACCCCCTTAAACATCTAATACGATGACTCTTTAGGGACTTTCCAGACCAAATTAAAAAAGAATTCAGGGATCCAACGCGGCATACTTTGAGACACGGATCAAAGTCAATTACCGTAACAATATTTAGAATTTTCATGATGAGAACCAGCAGGATTTACAGAAGCTCACGGACGACGATTAAAGACAGAAAAACAGATGCATAGAGCGAGAACGAAAAGTCTGTTTCCTAACATTAAAGCAACATGATGTAACTTTGTTACCGTAAAATAGCAGCTTCCCAATCATGTTGACAGTACAGTGTCATAACAGGGTGTCTCTGTCTCAGCCACTCCTCCCCCCATCACTTTCTGCTCTATATGCCTTGTGAGGCAGCGAGAGAGTAGGATCACAGTGTTACATACAAGTTTTCAGCACACAACATTTAATGATGCAATGACTTTTGCTTGTAGTTAGCACCTATACTATGTCTTACAAATTGTCACAGACCTGGGATTTGCAATCACAATGGTGGTGATGACAGTTTTTTTTTTTTTTTACATTATACTGCTTCAACTTGCACAAAATATATAAATTCAGTGTCTTTGACCAAAAATGTCAAGGCATTAAGCTTTTCTTGAAAAATTCACAAACGTTCACTGGATCCTTGTAACCTCACTTCTTTCTAACTCCACGACTCATTTGTTTCATATTTCAAGCTTGTTGTCTTCAGACATCGTCTCAAATCACATCACTTCTTCAGTGTTACTCTGTGTCCCACAGTCCAAAGCCCCGGGCCACATATTTTGTAATCAGATTTTGCACATTCGGGTCTAGAGCTTGACTACTTTTTCACATATGCTGTAGTTTCTGGTGGGGCGCCCGCTGCATTTCCATCAAATGTTGGTTGCAGGACTGATCTTGTATGTTATATATCCTTTATTTTTTTGTCCCCAGTTCCATCAGCGCTTCTCTTGCTACCAGCATTACTGTTGGGAGGAGGAAAACAATATGGAGTTCACACGCAGACAGATGGAGAACAACCAACATTTTCTCACGTTCGTCCAGGTACAAGGACGAACCACAACCGCATGCAACGCACTTGAACAATCACGCACACAAACCTCATTATTACCATCCAGTACGCCTCAATGGAATTCACTGTAATGACTAAGTGTTGTATTATTAATGGTGGCACAGTGTGGTTTGTGATGCTTTCACATCCTTGTGGGTGAGCTGTCACAGTTCACAGCTTTTCCCACTAACGTCTGCTCCAAATGATTCAGACTTTGACAGCATTTTAAAAGGATTTCTTGTTCACAGAATTGAGGTCAAGGCATTTTCAGGAGTAGTGACTGCGCCTCTGAAACAGTTACATGAAAGCCTGGAAGACTCAAAGCCATGTTTTCATAGAAACCCAGCACCCTACAGTGCATGTGTAGGACCCAGGGGCCAACCCCTGTAAAAATGTATTTACTTAACACCTGCTTTTTCACTTATGTCACAGCATCACACTTCAACCCGAGTGGGAGGTGATGTTTTTTTGTTTAACAACACAACAGACACATTTTACAAGGAAGTGGTCCACGGTGGGCGTCAAGTGGTCTTCTCATCCGAATCAAACAAAAACAAAAACTGCTCATTTGTACCCCGTGGGAGGTTTTTGTTGTGGTAGATTTGCTCTGCCATCAGTCCAACACTGTAGAGTTGAATAACGAAAGAGTGATTTCCTTGTTGATCAGGTTAATCCACTGGCATCCCTGAGAACAAACCTCTCGCTCTTTATATAATATCTGAGAAGCAGAAACAAAATACATTTCTAAATAATCATTTGGTTGAACCGACCGTTTATAAAAGACTTTGTCATATTTTTTCTCATTTGCGTCCAGTGGGTGGAGACTCACCCTCAGTGTGACCGGATGCGTGTCGGGGACATGCAAGCCAAACCCCATCAGAGGATCACAAAGTACCCTCTGCTGCTCAAGGCTGTGCTGAAAAACACCCAGGACGCTCATGTGGAACACACCATCAGAGGCATGGTGAGAAACTTTTCAATCTTGACGAGCTTCGCCAATTAAAAGGATAAGTTATATTTTTAAATTAAGTGAGATCGTCTCAAACGTTTCAGTTGTACCGTCTTCTTCTTGCTCCTCTCCAGTTGTCCAGTGTGAACAGCTTTCTGGAGAGCATCAACGACTACCTGAGGCTGAAGGATGAGGAGCTCGCTCTCAACATCTCTGCTCTGAGGGTGGAGGGATACGAGGTGGAGGGAATCAACGAAGAGATTGACAAGGTAAAACATGATTGTTTTCCTATAGAAGCCAGATATTTTGTTTCAATGTAAAAGAAATATAAACTCACAAAGTTCTGTTTACCCTGCTGTATTCAATATGTAAAAAATGAACTATTTGAAATGAGGGAACTATAGGTTGGTTTAGTTTAGTTGTCATAAATCACTGGAATACATTCACAAATGTGATGCTTTAGTTCTTCTTCCCTTCTTAATATCACACAGGATACCAGAGCTCACGCAAGATCTCAGGCTGTAATAACGATACTGAGCATCAGAGATTTCTACAAAGATAAACTGATGTTTGCACTAAAATGTTCTTTTTTCTACCTAACGATTACTCACGATGGATTTCCTTGACAGCATGTGAGAGAGGTCTGCCAGTTTGACCTGACATGCCCCATCAGAGGAGTGGGCCCTGAAGTCGTACGGAAGCTGCTGCTGGAGGAGAACTTGAAGATTCGGGGGAGAAAAGACAGTAAGGTGAGTGGAGCCAGTGCGCTCATTTACCGTTCAACTCAGTCACTGTTCTTCTGTTTAACTTTCTTTTCTGTCCCCGCCCACATGGTACGATGCAGCTGGAGGTGGTGGCGCTCCTCTTCTCAGACGTTCTCCTGATGACCAAGGTCCAGAAGAAAGGAGAGCGACTGAAAGTGGTTCGACCTCCTCTGGCCCTCGACAGAACGTTTTGTATAGCGCTGAAAGACGGCTGTGAGTAACACCTTGTTACGGTCATGTAAGGAGACAGCTGGATTCTGTGTACATATATAACAGATCCCGTAATGATGCCTGCCTTTCTCTCAGGTTCATTTGTTCTCGTGGAGGTGGGCGAGCTCCAGAGTGCCATGAATGTCTACATATTCGCAGCCAGCAGCTCAGAGAGCTGCTCCACTTGGGTCTCCACCATCCACCAGGCACAGGTAAAAACGGATATACCATGATATACCTGACCAAAAGTTTTTGAAATTATAGCAATCTAATAAGATACTCATTCATCGCTGTTTCATGCTGTCAGGAAACACTGAGGAGCTGGAGACACGCAGAGAACAAAAGACAACTGGAAAACTATAGAATCCAGCAGCTGGAGGCCAAACCTGTTACAGAGGCCAAGACAGACGATATGGAGACAGAAGAGCAACCTCTTACTCAGTCAGGGGACGAGACTTTTGTGGATGAATTTACAAAGGAATTTATAATCCCCCAATCAGTAAATGGGATGCTGGCATCTTACAAAGCGGAGGAACCAAATCCTCCAGATGATGCCACTAACACTGTCATACCTTTTATCAACTCCTATTCCAATGACATCGATCACAAATTAGTGCAAAAGAGCTTTACTGGTCGGCAACAAGCAATCAGTGGATATGAATCCATAGAAATGGAAGTGAGAAGACAACAAATTGGGATCTATACAGAGGAAGAAGCTGAAACTCTCAGGTTTACAGAGCGATATGTGACCTTGAGCCACAGGCAATCTGCCCCTAACCTGGATCATTTCGCTCGTAGTACCGTAACTCATCCATTACGATACAACACAACTGGACCACATGTTTTCCTACTAGATGGATATCCAGATGTTGACTACCCAATTGACGAAGATAGTAGTTCACAACCTGCTAACCAGCCAACAATATCCAGGCAGGGGCCTGAGCTGGTAAGAGCACCAGAAGAGGGAGGAATACCATCAAGGAGAGGCTCGGATTCCCAGTCTGTGAACCAGGACACAAGGAGAAATTCCATGAACAGCCTGTCTGCAGACATGGTGACATCTCAAGAGGCTTGGGGTTTCTCAAAAAATTTGAGGTCCCCTAGGTTACGCAGGAGGAGGCCAGTCAGCACCAATCAGGGACCCGGGACTCGGCACTTCTTTCAGAGCTCAGGACAGGGTTCCTCTCCCTCCAACTCTGGCTCAGACGACAACACAAATATCAAGAGAAACTCTCTTCCTTCTGGCCAAAGCTCAAATTCACATCGGGTGCTGAAGCTGGGCTCCCTGAAGCCGAACCAGGGGATGTTTTGGAACAGGGAAGATAGAGACTCTCCAGACCCCCAAACGATGTCTGAGTCTGAGCTGCCCGATCTGAACTTTTACAACAAAAGGCCCAAAATGAAAACCCAAAGGAGTGCGTCCAATCCTAACATCATCATTGAAGGAGACCATAGACTTCGTCTACATGCTAATAGTCTTCAAACAATACCCCAAGCAAAGGACGCACGATTCAACATCTCGGGACAGAATCCCAATGGACACACATCGCCGCTGGAGGGTCTTCTTGAAAGAGTCAATGGGAGAGCGAGGGACAGGGACAAAAACTTGAAAACGACCAACTTGAGGTCAAGGTATCATTCTCCCTCCCCGTCATTTTCCACCACGCCCTCACCACCGCCCAGTGATGGAGACAGAGACACAGAGTGGGAAGAGGAAGTGGCACTGATGCGACGCAGAGCTCTCACAGTGAGTGGAGGATGGAAGGAGCAACTGGTGGATGGAGAGGAAGATGAAAAGAGGGACAGGTTAGTATGACGAAGTGTGCTTTACTTTCACATGTTAGTCATTGTTTGACTAATTAACAGGTTGTTAATTAGGTGGGTAATGTCGGGGAAAAAAGCCTCTGGCCGCCCATTCACAGTGCAAAACAAGTCAGACTACAATACTAAAGCAGAAAACACAATCTGACACATTTCCAGACAGGCGGTCATTTGTAAAACAAGTGATGTCCATACAACAATAAACAAAAATACAGTAGAAAGGGAGAGTGGTTATGAAAAGAAAGCTTCAAAAGAGGAAACATGCAAGGTGTCACATGTCAGGTATTAAAATTGATGTGTGACTCAAAGGTGGAACATCCCTTTATCATCCAAATCGTGGTGTGACTTAAGCGTTCTCGGTCTCGGCATCTGAAAGCCACAGTTTTGCATGTAGAAGAAGTCCCCAGTTTTCAACACATGAAGAAACTTCACCTGTTTGTTTATTTACTTAGCCGTCTATGAGCCCGTGAGCCCTAGAACAGGCACATAACTGGATTAACAAAAGTAAGCAGAGCAAGTGAGGCTCTGGGAGGTGTGTGTGTGTGCGTGTATGTGTGTGTGTGTTTTTTTTTTTTTTTATCCAGCGATCTGCACTCAAAAAAAGGAATTTGCCGAAAAACACTGTCTTCAGGAATTTTGATTACATGTAAAGTTTGGGATGTGTGATTTATTACAAGAGGCAGAATAACCTATTTGAAGTGCAATACTATTATGTATGAATACATGTATTAAATAACAAACACTTAAAAACACCTTTTATGCTGAGCTTGTGCAATAAAATTACATGGAAAATCTACACGTTATTAAAATACTTAAAGTCAGCAAGTGAGCATTCATGGCTCAGTGCCGACGACAGGCGGAGCAGAACAAAGACATTTTTCACAAACGTTTTATATCCAGAAGGTCAGAGGTTAAATCCACTGTGACATTTTAATATTTTGGTAAAAAAAAAAACATTCTATGCCACAGCTCAGGAACAGCAGATTCTGGTTCCAGTGTTAACCAGTGTCAACTGTAAGGCACAATCAACTAAGTTAACAATTCAGACAGAAGGTTACTTGTTGAACAAAACAGACCAAAAAACAAAACGAGGAAATCAGTTGACAGAATAAAAGGCTGAGCTAGTGTTGATTCAACATCTTGAGTGGGGTGTAGGATTCTCCCTGACAAGAGCCCAGGTCCTCTTTTTACACAATCTAGATGTTTCTTTGAGATTCAAATAGTTTGTGTCATTTAGCTGATCCACATTGACAGAGTCTCCATTAACTTTTCATCGGCATCACAGCTGTCTTGCTTCTCTCTTAAATAACAGACAGTTCAATTTCAGTATTCTCTTAGTACTTTTCTCAGTTTGTTTTGCTCTTAACAAGGACATGTATTTTTAAACTGCAGTCAAATCTTTACTTTTGAAATTAGTTTTCAGCGGCGAGTAGGCTCGTAATGGACAAACTGTGAGAATGGAAACTTAAAATTACCGTTTGTTCCATGTTTCTCACCTCAGAGTGCTGTATGTCTGCTCAAATCCTAATTTGCATAAGAAGTGCATGTTGTATCTCATGAAACATTTGCTCAAAGTTTGTTTCTAAGTATTTTACACGAGAAACTCTAACAAACACTTGAACAGGTTCCTACTTAAACAGTCAATTGTATTGCATTCTATTGATTTAATTACTAATGTTGTACAATATATTTATCAGAACACCGTTTAAGCTCTATGTCTCTTTTATCTCTCATAATCTTCTAATGTTGAATACCCTGGATAATGTATTGATAATCATACTGAGCATGCAGGTACTTCTTTTAGATATATTTGATGTTGTTTTTGGGACAGTAGACAGCATTTAGGGCTTGCAGTTACCATTTTGAAGTAACAATGCATTTTTCAACTTGATGCAGAGATTGAGCCTGAAGATATATAGTATTTAATAATGAAGTAAAAACCTAAACAGTTACAAAATCATTAATTTGGGGGCGGCTGTGGCTCATGTGCTGGTCGGCACCTTGCATGGCAGCCACCACTGTGTATGCATGTATGAATTACTGTAAGTCGCTTTGGATAAAAGCGCCTGCTAAATGTAAATTTTGACCTTCTGTTTGCATCTGTCTGTCCTTCAGTGTTGTCTTTTCGGACGGTGTAAACGTGGACTGGTCCGGTTGGTGCTTTGATGATGACGAAGTCATGGATCATTTAGAACCCGAAGGTGAGGGGCTTCTAGAGGGCATCAACCGATCTCTGGCCTCTTGGGACCTTCAAGGACATTCAGAGCAAGAGGACGGAGAATGTAGTCAGGTGTAGCTCTTAGCACTTTAAAGTCCTGTAGTCACTGTTTGGATCCAGAACTAGGCTGCCAATGGACCAAATAATGCAAACTCAAAATTCAGTCCATGAATATGAACTGTAAAGACAAATTAATTAGGGCAGAGGGACGGGTCAGGAAAAGCTGAAGCACACAGAGGGGGAAATGGAAACAGAGTAAATGAAACATCTTCACAGCACTTGACACAAAGGTCTTCAATCTGAATCAATAGGCCACAATAATCCTGTAATTAATGTAAAATAATGTATAATGAGTATTTTTTCATCTAATGATATAGAAACATGTGGTCAGTGTTATGTGTAAATATAATGAAATGTTATTTTTATAGATTAGAGTATATATTATTGATACTTCGTTCCCCCATATGGCCATCGATGGAGAGACAGACAGTGTAAATTTCTGTATATATTATTTATATCGGTCATGAGAAAGAGAGCTTGTGATTGTAGGTAATGTAATAAAAGAAACCAGATCTACTTCTTCTTGAGCTTGCTTTATTTCAAAACATTTTATTCTCAGTAGTTATACATAAAAACAGATCCTCACGTAGAGTAAAACAACGGTTACAACTCAGATTGCATCATAACACATTTCAAATTCAACAACAGTGCTGCTACAACGTCTGCTCTGAAAATATTTACAAAACTTGTGCAAACCAAAGCCTCCGAAGGTGTTGCGGGCATGAAAACGATGGGTCTCACTTCAGCTTAGGGCTGTGAGATCTGTCCTGCGATGCCTCTGCTTCACCGTGTCTTCACTTTTTCTCTCGGTTCCGTTCTCTCTCCTCCCGCTCGTTGGAGGTGGTATGAACAATCGTCTCCAGCGCAGGGTACTGCAAGATCCTTTTCCTCTGTGGAAAGAAGAAAGATGTGTATAGTTGTTTAAATGAGCAACACCGCAAGTCCACATGTACATGTATATATAATTCATATTTTACATTCACTTCTTACATAACATTAGAGATCATTTAATCAAAATGAATTTCTAACATTTAATACAGGGTTAAATGGCTGTGAAGTGCAGGTCTTACCCGTTGGTGGTTCAGGTACATCTTCACCAAAACCAGCAGCAGAACGAGGAGGAGAATGCTGAGCCCGACCACGGCGGTGGTGTTATTTGAGACGCTTGATGATTTTTTTCCACTCAGACCACCTGCGAGGAAAAACAACACCACCGTCAGATAAAGGCACAATATGATTCATAATATTATATTTGCATAATTTTCTGAACAGGCATCAATCCGGTATGTTGATGTATTTTGAGTGTATTTATTCATAGCTTACCCATCATAGGAACATGGTGTGTTACATTTCCCAACATGCCCTGCTGCCCGTAGAAACGACATGTCCATTCGCCCTGGTTCTCCTCCGACACTTTGCCTAAGCTTAGAGTCTTCCCCTTCTGGATGGACTCCACTGACTGGGTGCCGTTGATGTCATGGACCACATGAACCCATTCGTAGTCGACGACTTCGCTTGTGTCGGTCAGCTGGCAGGTCAATGTCACGGAGTCTCTTTTCTTTGACGGGGTGCTGCTGTCAACTGAGAGAAAAACAGGACGGTTACATTTAGAATAAAAACATTTTCAAAAAACAGCTGACACTCGAGCTTCAACTGAATCTGTGGAGGCTTACTTTTAGCAACAACAAGCTGCATGTTTCGAGTCAGCCATTGTCCCTTTACGACCCCAGAGCATCTGTACGTGCCCTGGTCCTCAAACTCAACTTCGTTCAAAGTGGCAGAGTGATCCGAGGTGGGCTGAGAGGACGGCGAGGATGCAATGAAAGAAGCAGGGAGGCGATCAGGAGTGTGTAAAAAAAGAGACCCAGGTTTGAGTTTCTCCAAGGCCGGCTTAACTGGGAATAACCCAGGGGAGAACACACAGGGGAGAGTGATGGCAGATCCCACGGCAGTGTAGAGCTTAGCATAGTCTTTGGATGGATGGATGATTCCTGTGAGGGAAAGAGGAGGGTTTAGGAACAATTGTCGTGGAAAAAAGATGAACCAAGACATTTCAGTTTTCTGCATCTCCTTCGAATCTTACCCTTTACAGTCAGGGTTGCCGAAGCTCGCCCCTCTTTGCCCTTGTAGCCCACCACACAGGTCCAGTTTCCTGTCACTCTCGCGGATGCCTTTTCATTCACAACACTTTTGGCGGTCCCAAATGGTCTGTTGTTCAGCATCCACCGCACAGTGCCTCTGTGAGATTCTGGGGTCACTTTACAGCTGATTGAAACGTCGCTCCCCGACATGGGCACCACTGGAGAGACAGACACTGTAAAAGATGCAGGGAGGATGAGATTATTGCCATGTATTAGAGCCGTTTTCTGATCCAGATGCACACATTCATGCCGCATACAGACGCTTTGGGTTGGCAGCTCAGGACGGACACCAACCCAAAGCGTTTGTCTTTTGAAGATGAGATGAGACTCACTTTTTTGCTTTCACCAACTGGTTGGATACTCTGAGTCTCAGCATGCTCAGCTAATGCTTTATCAAATTCATATAAATGGATAAATCTTCTACACTGATTCAACAAAGAAAACCACCATTCAAGAATAAACAATAAATAAATCAGGGGGCTATAGAGCTTCATATGGTTTCTTTACCTTTAATGATGATGAGCACGATCCTGCTCTCAGTGACCCCGCGATCGCCTACCACCCTGCAAAGGTAAATTCCTCCATCCTGCTCTGTCACGTCATTAAGCTGCAGGCTGAAGTCGCCTCGTTCAAACTGGGAGTGGGGGCATCTTGCTCGGTGGGTCCAGCTAGAGCCCCAGTACTGCAGACCGTTCTTATCCTTTCTCCAAACAGTGCTGTGGAGGGAGGTGTCACAAACAATACAGTGTCATCAGTGTACAGGTACAAGTCTTAAGTTTTGAAGGAAGATAGTGAGGGGTTTGAGGGTGTTTACCAAAAGCAAGGAGAGGCAGAAAAATGAACTTGCGTCTTACCCTTTGTTGCCATTGTTCCACAAGATGGCAGGGGCTACTGTGGATTTAGAGCTGTATTTACACGGCAGCACAGCCTGAGAGCCTGCCTCAGCGAACACCTCCGTGTCTTGACATTGTGCCCCTGAGGAGGACAACATGAAACAATTAACTTCAGAAAGAGAAGCCTGCCAAAAAATGTGCATCAGATGAACATTTAATTGCCAAAGGCTGTCACAAATTTACCTGCTATAAGAAAGGTAATCACACCAAAGATGAAACACTCTGACAGCATCTTTTTGCTGCTTTTGTTTTAGTAAAAACCTCACTTTAATCACTCTCTCTTGAACTTCTATCGACTCTGTTTTCCACCTCCCCAGGTCTGTCTTTCTCTCTGTCTGATGCACTCTCTGATGTGTTTTCGCTAATGGGGTTGATGAGTTATATACTGACAGGGTGGAGGGGGAAGTGTGTCTGTTCTTCTTCCTGATCATGTGACTTCAGCTACAAGCAAGGCTTTGATGCGGTCGTTCTGTGTCAGCTTGGAAACTGTAACACAGAGATGTAAACAGGGAGACCCACTCCCTCCCACGGATTCTCTCTTAGTCGTTCTGGTTTGTTCTTAACATCAAATACCCCACCAAAGACATGTAACATTATTCAATTTGTAAGCCGCAGCGTATGCAAGAAACACAGACAGTGCAGTAGCATCTACAGTAGGACAAACTCTGTTTGTACCTCAAAATGCAGTACATTTTTGGGAAATGGTTTTATCCAAAATAAGCGGTATGTTAAAATTATTCTTCATACTGCGTTGAATGTTACTTGTTTACAGATCACTTCATCATCATTCACGGAAGCTCTAGTTGTTGCTTTGAAACCGAAATGGCAAAAGTGCAACGCCAAACCAATCCTCCTTCGTCACTGCCAGTCACCGCTGGTTAACTCACAGCTCTCATCATAACCATCAGCAGCACCAGCAGCCGCAGCAGCATAGTGAGAACGAGCCCCTTCAGCAATATGGTATCCTGCTCTGGAGGATATTCATGAAAGTGAATCATCCACATCATTTCTCTGTTTTCCTTTTGCGTCAGTTCTTACAGCATCGAAACAGGCCTACACTGCCAGTCAAATGTTTGTTTAAGAGCCTGAGTTTTACAGAGTAATATATATATATATATTTTTTTTTACAACTTACAATCTTTTTTTTGGATCATTTATTGGCATAAAGTGCCCATGTCATGACTTTCTATGTGCTGGTGCCCGACAACATATTACTGTTTTTTTTTTCCCCCTTTTTTGTTTTAGTTCAGTTCCTTTGTATATCTTGTCTATATGCCTCATTTTTTATTCAACTGTGACTGTAGTAATAAAATGATCCATCTATCTACAGGATCTATCTATCTACCAAACTGGCGAGTTGGCCAGACATTTCTCGCACACCTACTGATACCAAAGGAACAATTTAAAGGGTGACTCCACCAGTTTTACACATTAAAGTGTGTTTACAGGTCTTGGAGAGTACTACTGCATATATGAAAAAGGTAGTATAAAGCCTCCAGTGATGTCACTCAGTAGCTAAGCTGCATTGTGGGTAATGTAGGTGCTAGGATTTGAAAGAGAAGAATATATGATTTAAAACAGCTAATTTCTGTTTCCATACGATGTTCAACTCTCTTAAAGGAGGGCAATGCAACAAGGATGGACTGTTTTGGACTGCTTTTCAAAACATGGTGCCTACATTACGCACAATGAAACACAATCGCTGGAGGCAGTTTATCAGGTTACATGCAGCCTCATCTGGAGCTACAAAAAACTTCATACTACTTTTGTCATATATGCAGTAGTACTCCCCCTAAGACCTGTAAACACACTTTAATGTGTAAAATAGGTCCTTCAAAACAAAGATTTGGGGAATTGATCAGCTGATATAATACACTTGAGAGAAAAGAAAATCTGATCTTACCATGACAAAGAAATTGTTACCTTACAGAGGACAATCAGGAAAATATAACAATTACCTTTGCAGCTTACGTGTCAGGTGTTGTTGCATTTTTCAACAAACATCGAAAGTCTTGAAAAACTGTACCAAAAAAACAAAAGGTTTGGGAAAACTACTTTAAGTCGAAAGCACAGCTAGATAGATAGCTGATTGTGATAGATTAGGATCAGATTGTTGCAGATTGGTGATGGATACAACTGAGAATATGTGGGTGAAACCACAGAGCTGTTTTTCTTAATCTTGTGGAGACATTTTCCCTGGTAACCGCCATCATGTGACTGCTGGGTGAGTGATACTGTAAGCCTTAAGTCTTTTCATCTCATCCACCTCGAACTTCCTACTCACACTAAAGGCTGCCAGCCTTCAAATTTAAATCAGTGTCGTACTTATTTCAGAGTGGGGCTTCAGATAAGAACAAACTGTTCAAACTGTGTTGGGGGCTGCGTTGGGGGCATTTGCCGGTCACATGTGTGAGGTGGTCTTTCCTAGAGCTGATGTTAAGTCACCAGCGCTGTATCTGAATATGAGGTGAAAGTTATGCGAAGGAAAATGCCCCTCACATGGAAACAATTGAGCTTTGAGCGTGAGGAAATGCAGATGATTATGTTAATAAGGGCAAGCCTGGAAAATAGTCAAATCAGATTGCTTCTGTAGAAATACAGCAAGTGAGTAGTTTGTTCCTGTTACAAGCTCTCACTTCATTGTTCTTGCATTAACCCTTAACAGGCAACAACACGCATTAAATACTCAGGTGTAAGGCTGTCTGACTTATTGTAAACACTGCTGTGGTATAATTTCAATAACTGACATGATTATTTAACAGTATTCTGGACTGTTTGTGTAGGTGATAAATTATAATGTTCCACTGGGTTTTACTGGCAGAGGAAGCAGCACTCAGATTAAAACATGCTGCTCTGCTGAGAAATTCTTAATTTTGTTAAGTCAGCATTTTGGTCAGCGCTGTGCTGAGTGCGACATGGAAACATGACTGCTTATCTGTGATGCAGAAACTAAATGCTTCATACAAAGTTTCCTCTGGGAATTATTAGAGAATCAAAACTTGCATGCTAATCTTTGATTTACTCATCCTGCACATAAAGATTGATTTATACTTTATAATTTGTATTGTGTGTTTTTTTTTTTTTTTAGTCTACTGTGGATCCAAAATATCTCAGCGATCTTTTACCATATCGTGAAGAAGGTCGAAACGTTTCTTGCAGCACACATGCAGGCAGGCACTTACAGTAAGACAAGCAGCTCTTCTCTGCACAGGTCACTGCAGTGTGGTTTTATGTTAAAGCTGAATGGAATATAACGTTCTCAAAAAATGTTTTGTCTGGTTTGAATTTCCACACACATACTGACGCCTTAGCCATTATGAAATTAAGACAAAGATCAGTTTTGGCGCAGTTGTTTCTTTGAAAATGACAAAATATTCCATCTAGGTCTTAAGAACAGTAAGACTGAAAGTATCAGTATCTGTGTCTGTGCGTCTGTGTGTTTTGGGTGTGTGTGTGAAGAGAGAGAGAGAGAGAGAGAGAGAGAGAGAGAGAGAGAGAGAGAGAGAGAGAGAGAGAGAGTAGATAACATCCTGGTTGTCTGTAGGTTTTCATGTTTTCATTCCAGCTGATCTCACTGATTAAAACTGATCAGGTTTTCTGATTTTTTTTAGTTTGCATGAACACCTGCAAACTTTCAGTTCTCCAACACTTAAATAGCAGGTTAGCAGACTCTGTTGTTATAACTTATGTTAGTCACCGTTGCCCTCTGATCACGGAGCAGAGAGAGGTACTGGAGAACGTACATAAAGTCCAGAAGTATTAAAAATCTTTATCAAATCACCAGCAGGCTTGAACAGACAACTGAGAGGGACAGGGAAGGTTTCATTTTTCATGTCATGGTTCCATCGACTCACATGTGGGCCGGTAAAGAAGTGATTACTTAATTTTCACAAACAGCCCATTTAAGTGCACAAGACATGATGCATTTACTCAATCAGACAAAACAAAAACCATATTTGATGGTACAGGAATGTCAAATTGTCGTTATAGCGTTCATGGTTTTCTTGAAATGATCAAACTGCTTTTTTTTTTCTTTTATTGTTGTGATGCTGATATAAAAGATAATAAGGTAAATGATCCCTGACACAATGAAACTCTTGGACACACATTTCATGCGCAGGTATGCATCATGTCCTGTGCACTTAAATGGGCTGTTTGTGACAATTTGTAGCAATTTACACGTAGTTAGCACTTTCTTACCGGCCACATGTGAGTAGATGGAACGTGACGTGAAAAGTGAAACCTTCCCTGTCCCTCTCAGTTGTCTATTCAAGCCTGCAGATGATTTGTTTAAGGTGTTTGATACTTCTGGACAGTGGATTTATTTGCGACAGTCCAAACGGTGTGACTTTATGTACGTTCTCCAGTATCTCTCTCTGAACAGAGAGCATCAGTGACTAACATTAGTTATAAAGAACAGAGTCTACTAAATGAAACTTGCAACCTGCTATTTAAGTGTTGGAGAACTGAAAGTTTGCAGGTGTGATCTGAAAAAAAAAAAAACAAAACCCTGATCTGTTTAAATCAAGTACAAATTCTCGGCACTACACCATTTCCATTTAATTCAACTTTGTAATAAATTGTACACTATGCTCTGTCTTTTATGCTTCCTCTGACAGCAATAGTAGATTTATTTTCAGATTACACACCTTCCTGTCCATGTGCCGTGTATCTCCAATTGAGGCGATTTCCAATGTGAAGTTTTCGGATAAATTGAAGGATTGTGTGTTCTTTTATGGGTTGACACAATTCTCCCACCTTCAAAGACGAATAAACTGTTTAAAAGTCCTGTCGGATTAGCTGGAAAACGCACTGTCACAAAGCTGAATACAGGCTGTGTTTTTCAGAGCTCATGACTTTCTAGAGCAGTGTTTTCCAATCTCTTTTAGCCACAGCACATTTTTGAAATTTTTCAAAAATCCTGTAGCACACCACTAACCAAAACTGTTACATGACACACTGCAGCCTAACCCTATAGATTAAACTACCCAACAGCAAATAAAGCAGCCCAGTTCAGATGAGGATAATGGTAAAACACTGAGCTATTTCTCAGCAAAATGAGCACCTTTACTCTTATGGGGCTGTTTTAAGTGAGGTTTTACTGATAATAGGCTTTACTACTTACATTTTAAATGCAGGACTGTTAAATGTAGTGGAGTAATTGCCCTGTATTTATACTCCAGCGTACGTAAAGCCTGTGATTACCTCTTCCATCTCTGCTAGCTTGAGGTTTACCTTGATGAGCATTGTCTGAATACTAGTTAAAACGATCCTTGTCAGTCAGTTAGATATTTGTTTTGATAGATTTGATCTTCTGAAGATGTTTCAATCAATCAATCAATAAATCTTTATTAATATGGCACTTTTCATACAGAAAAAGTGCCTCAAAGTGCCTCACAGAAATAAACAATCAACAGCAGAAAAAGAGAAACAGCAGAATAAAGTCAAGAGAAGAAAATTAAAAGAACCCAACCCTCCCATCCCCTCAGACATGGACAGAGACATACACACTCATACACACACTCACACATATGCACGCAGACACACACACTCATACACACCCATACAATGGTTGTCACTAAAGAGACATGGCCAGGCAGCGAGACCTGTTGCGTGGAGAAGCTACCTTTGGGGAGCCAACCACACCAGGAGAGATCTCGGACCAAGGCCGCAGGGAGCGCCGCCACAGGGACCACCTCAACCCGGGCAGACAGGAGGCCCCACACCAAGGTGCAGAGCCTGCTGGTCACCCGGGCCGGAGCCGTCCATGGGACAGCACCCCCCCTGCGTCCAGACCAGAGACCACCCCCAGCCCGACAGGCCCCCATGAGGAAACACTGGAGATTAAAAACTGACAGACTAAAACAGTAAAGTAAGGCAAAAAGCGTACAAGCTAAAAACACAGAGGACTAAAACATGAAAGTATAAAGGCTAAAAACACAAGGGACTAAAACATAAATGCATAAAGGCTAAAACTTGAGAGATTAAAACAGTAAAAAAGGATATAAATAAATAAATAAATAAATACAAGTGCTCTGATTAGCACGGCATAAAAGGAATTAAAAAGAATTTAAATTTCAATTAAAAGCCTGGTTAAAAAGGTGGGTCTTGAGCCTCTTTTTAAAAACCTCAACAGTCTTTGCAACCCTGAGGCTCTCCGGCAGGCTGTTCCACAGTCGGAGCCCATAACAACTGAAAGCCGCCTCTCCGTGCTTTTTTGAACTAACCTGTGGTATAGTTAAAAGGCCGGTGCCGGAGGACCTCAGGGTCCGCGGGGGCTGATAGAGTAAAAGCAGGTCAGATAAATAAGAAGGCCCAAGACCGTTAAGACATTTAAAAACTAGTAAAAGAACCTTAAAATCAATCCTGAAACGCATGAGGAACCAATGAAGCGACTTTAAAACCGGTGTAATGTGCTCCTGCCCTCTGGTCCTCGTCAGCACTCGTGCAGCTGAGTTTTGTAATAATTGTAGATTTGAAATGCTCTTTTTGGGAAGGCCAGAAAGCAGGGCATTAAAATAGTCTAAACGACAAGAGATAAAAGCATGCATCAGCACCTCCGTGCTGGCCTGAGAGAGAAACGGGCGGACTCTTAAGATAGTAAAAACCTGTCTTTGTTATGTTTTTGATGTGTGGAATAAAACTGAGCTCAGAGTCAAAAATCACACCCGTATTTTTTTACAGATTGTGATGGTTTAAAATCCTTTAACTTTGGTAAAAGTTTCTCTTTCTGGCCTTCAGGACCAATGAGTAAAACCTCTGTTTTGTCCTGGTTGAGCTGTAGGAAATGTGCTGCCATCCATGTCTTGATATCGTCAGCATAACTATGACAGCTGATGCTGTGCCTCCTGATGACGTCCCCAAGGGGAAGCATGTACAGATTAAAAAGAGTTGGACTTAAAATTGACCCTTGGGGAACCCCACACTTTATTTTGTGGGTTTCTGAGGAACATGTATCCATACTTACAAAGAAGTGTCGATCTGTGAGGTAAGAAACGAACCAGTTAAGAATAGTACCAGAGAAGCCGACCAGGTTCCTCAGTCTATTTTGTGACGGTCTACTGTATCGAAGGCAGCGGTTAGATCCAGCAGTACCAAGACTGTGAGTTTATGGTTACCTAAGGTGCACCTGCTGTCGTTTAAAATCTTTAAAAGGGCTGTCTCTGTACTGTGGTTCGTCCTAAAGCCAGACTGATACTTCTCTGAAATGTTGTTTGCGATTAAAAAATCATTCACTTGACTGAAAACAAGTTTTTCCAAAATTTTACTTAAAAACAGTAAGTTGGATACAGGCCGATAATTATTGAAGATGTTGGGATATAGGTTGCTCTTCTTCAGAAGGGGCTTCACCACCGCCGTTTTAAAGGAGGCGGGGAAGACACCCGTCTGAAGAGAGCAATTGACCATATATACCAGCTGATCCTCAAAAAATCCACAAAGTGTTTTAAAAAAAGGTGTGGGAATTGGGTCTCGTAGGCAGGTCGTGGGCTTTACTTGGGAGAAAACTCGACCAAGTGTCCTCGCATCAACCAGGGCAAAACTCTCCAGTGTTTCCTCGGGTAAAATCAATGATCCAGGTGTGTCGACATTTAAAATCTGTGGAGGTAAAAGACTCGATCTAATGTCATTGATTTTATTTCTGAAGTGGTCTGCAAAATCCTCGCAAAGGGCGTCAGTTGGTGTTTTGGAGGATCTATTAAAATTTGTGCTTGTTAAAAAGTCAATTGTGGAGAAGAGGAATTTTTGGGTGTTTTTATGTTTGTCGATTAATTTTTGGAAATGGGAGATTCTTGACAGTTTGACTGCGTTATTGTAGGTGTTGAGGTGTCCACGTAAAATTTCATGGTGAACGGTTAACTTTGTTTTTCTCCATCTCCTCTCAGCACTGTTTCACTGTTCTCACTCATAAAAACCGCATCTTTTCATTCAAACTTCCGAGCTGACATATGGGGTCCAATGGTATTGCTAACCCCCTCTACTGGGTTAAAAGTGTAGTAAGAACAGCAGCCTGTCAAGTGATTGTTTTTGCGCCTCTCTAATGACACTACGGTACCGGCGCTGTGCATTGTGGGACACAGAGTAAGATGGAGGCGACCAGCACGAGCATGTTGAAGCCTCAATAACATGACATTTTAATTGTCATATAACTGTATAAGGCTATCATTTATGTTGTGTTGTAACAATATCGAAGATTAAGTTGACACGTCGTCGTTGCGGGAACTGGAAACGGGTAATGTTCGCGGTTATACCGCATTTAGTGTAGCTAATGTGGCTAGCGAAAGCTAAAGCTAAGGGTCAGTGTGAAGATACTTGAAGAGCTAACGAAGCAAACGCTGTGTTGTATATAAGAAAATGACTCGCTAACTTGTTGAAACATAGAGAATAAGCGTCGAATAACCATTTTAAAACGGAAAACCTCTCACGTAAAGCTGAATTTTATTGTGTCCATGTAGACAACGTCAGTCATGTCTGCACTGGGAGGGTTACTGAAGGCTGGAGCGTCCTTCTGTCAGTCTGCTGGGACTCTGCTCCACACAGCAAGGAGCATTTCTACAGGTGACCACTGTTACTGATTTTAATATGCACCGATAATGAATGCGTAGCCTCAGTCAGTTTGTTTTGTGTCTGCACTGCAGGATCGGCGTTACTCTTTGTGCATACAGTGCATGCTCTTGGTAATTTTGTCAATGACTATGCATAACCACTGGGTGAAATAAAATCAATCGAGACCGTCTTAATTCCCCACTGGAGAAATTAGGTCAGCCACAGCACCAGAAACAGAGCGCACAGGGATCCAAAAACTAGTTAAATGACACCATGAATCAAAACTAGAAATCATCTGCCAGTACAAAGAAGGCAAGAGGAGCAAACACTTAGTGATTTAGCTTTATAAGCTTTATACATCACCTAAGGTCAGTATACTTGTATTTACTTCCCAGTGTGCATTAAAAGGACACTGTATAGATTTGGAGAAGAAATTCAAACTCAGTTTTATATTATAATTTATATAATACTGACACAATAAAAATTCTGAGTTTGTGTTGTTATTTTTTTTTTTTTTCAAATAAGTGAAAAAACAAACAAGTTATTAGAGGAAAATAGGGTCCCCAGAACACAGTGTGAAGCTCGAAAGGTGGCAGGGTCCGCCACATATAAACAAAGTAAAACAGCATGAAACTGTGTTTTCCTTTAAGGTCAATTTGTTTATTCAATTTATCAAATCATGAAAACAATGAGAGTTTGTTTAGGCATCATAAAAAAATCAGTCAGTGAAGATCTTTGTCTTCCTCAAAATTACATGCACATTTTAGTTAGTAAAATCTGCAAGTAACAATTATATTTCATTCAAGAGTCAAGATAAGGGTTTGTTTTCTGATGATGATATTTCTGATAATGAACTGCTTGTCATGGCCGATAGAGATAATTTCACATTTTTGGATTTTAAAAACAAAGCTTTTTAGTGGCAGTTTATTGCTTACTTGCAACTTCTATATCTGAGTGTGTAGATGCTGCTTTTGTTAAGACAATAAATGAAATTTAGCCACAGATTTTCTGCTCTGTTATCAGCTAGATAATCCCAATAAATGTGCTGATGATTAAGTGATCTGATCCATCAACGATTTTCATTATTATTTTGTTTTTAAAAATAAATAATTGATTATTTATAATGCCTGTTATTGTGTCCCAAGGTTCTGTTTTCAAATAATTAGTTTTGGTTTTATCCGAACAACAGACTAAAACGCAAACATGTCCAGTAAATGTTTGGCATATGTGCAGATTTTTTTGCAAAAATGATTGCCAAACATGTCATGATTAATTTTATGTTGATCTTGTAATCAGTCTACTTGTAGCACCTCTAAGTGCAAATCACATTTAACTACTAGATACTGACATGAAACTATATGTGTTCTTCAGGGACATGCTGCCTGATCAGGATGCATGCCATCCCTGAGCCGAAGAAGGTGGACAGGTGGACTGAGAAGAGGAGCATGTATGGAGTTTATGATAACATTGGCATCTTAGGTAAGTGTCTGGAATCAGTTAAAGGCTGTTTGAGATCCTCTCTCTGTTTGTTTGTGGTTTAGTTGAAAGAAGTTTGCTCGTTAGCGTTGGAGAACAAAGAATTAAAGCTATATGAGGTGCGAAAGGCACGATGGAGAATCAGTGAGCGTACATTTAAATTGACCATATCAAAGAAAAGATAAATTGTGTTTTATGGTGTGATCAGTTTAACATCCCAGCTCAGATGGTGCCTTGATGAGTTTTGATTTTCCCCTTAGTTCCCAACTCTTAACCAAAAGTTTTTTGCTTCCTTTCACTCTTCTTTATCCCAGCCACCGTGCATATACAAACTTATCTCCTCATTTTGTGTCTGCAGGGGACTTTAAAGCTCATCCCAAAGACCTCATTGTGGCTCCCAGCTGGCTGAAGGCTTTCAAAGGCAACGAACTGGAGCGTCTAATTAGAAAGAAGAGGATGGTGGGAGACAGAATGATGACTCTGGACAGACATAACTTGGAGAAGAGGCTCCGCTTCCTCTACAAACGCTTCAACCGCACTGGCAAACACCGTTAACATGGAACAAACTAAACTGGCAAATACTGTTCCAGCCAATAAGGACTGTTTGAATCGTTGTGATTTCATCCTGTCAAGAGCTGTATATTGCCTTTTTTCTATATAAAGAGAAATTAATGTATTCTAACCACCAAACTTCCTCTATCTCCTAGACACCAACAAGCTGCTTGCTTTTGCTATGATGTTCTTACCTTAGTATCTCAGAATAGTGAATTAGCATCATCTCAAGGAGTTTAGAGATCAGGATGAGGGGAACCATTAGAATATTTAAATAAACAGTGAGTGTGCTTATTCATGGGGCAACAATGAACATGGTGGTGATGCTTGGGTTTTCTCACAGACCATTTTCAAAGCATCAATGAAAATGTGTATCGATATTTTTTATCTATAATGATGACATGTATAAAAATTGACGTTCTTTATATAGCACCTCTTTAAAACCAGAGTTTCCATACAATATAGCTACAAAGATAGCAAATGAGAGAGGAATGGGTGCATAATAACCAGATTTCAAGAGCAACAAAACCAGAAGGATATAAACGAGACTGGCACTCAGTAGAGAACAAGTCCCCTTTTGTACTCCCTCATGGACACCAGCCACCTTATATGCCAGATTTTCTTTTTCATCCTGTAAGATCTGTGCATTTTTCCCTGAGAAATTAAGGAAAATGTTAAAAAAAAAAAAACGCTGTCTCACAGTGTTCCTGGATCTGCTCCTCTGTCTGGATCCACACCAAAAGTTAATGGGTTCTATTCTGGGCTGAGACCCATCCCGCATCCAAGTCTTGTGGACATCCATTCAGTAGTTTTTCTTTAATCCTGCTGACAAACCAACCAACAAACATACACGGGTGACAAGAACCTCCTTTTCATTGTAAAAACAAAGCACCATTAACACATTTGAATATACATGTAAATATCCAAGTGTTTGTCTGTTAGTTGTGTTTTTAAAACCGATAACTGACTCAGCTGATTTGATATTAACGGTTAGTTTGATTCAAAGTGTCGAAGCCAAAACAGCTGAAGCACTATCTCCTTTTATCTCCAAGCAAGAGAACACCTGAACAGATGTGAACAGAGAATATTTAATTCTAATAATATGATGGAAAGTATCAGCGCTCTTCCACAATATTAATATATCACCAAGGGCTGAGGGGAATGTGGAACTAGATGGCAGCAACCGAGCACAAGCGAGGTCAGGCCCAGATGTTGGTTGATAAAACCTGAGTCGTTCATCCTGCAGGTGAAGGATGGTGTTGGGATCAGAGCTCTGCACAGGCCAGACAACTTCTCTGATGAAAAAAAAAAAAGAATAAATAATGAGAAAGTCACTGCCTTTTTGACCTTGCTTTGTGCACAGGGAG
Source organism: Acanthopagrus latus (assembly GCF_904848185.1). Classification (NCBI taxonomy): domain Eukaryota; kingdom Metazoa; phylum Chordata; class Actinopteri; order Spariformes; family Sparidae; genus Acanthopagrus; species Acanthopagrus latus. The sequence continues at coordinate 20,401,983 of NC_051055.1, forward strand.
ATTTGTGGAAAGCCTAAAACTAGTTCCTAACCTACATCTGGGGGGGGGGGGCAACAGGGGCCAGTTGCCCTGTAACTCTGAGTCCGGACCCCCTGTGGACCCCCCGACAGGGAGTCTGCATCAATAATAAAATGACAGATTTCTTGCAATGATATTGTACTGAAGGAAAAAGTGGATATAAAGTGTCTCAGCAGTTTACTACCCAATCAAAATAGTTGAAATAGTAAACACTGTTTTAAGTTCAATTTACCCCTTGTCTGAATAAGGGATTTGTCTTTTTTCCCCGGGTTGTTTTTGCCTCCACAAGCTGGTCCCAACCTGGCCTCCCTATTAAAACTGGTCTAGAATCGCCACTGGGTGGCCGTGAGATATAAGGGAAAGGGGAAAAAACATGTATCTGGCACAAACTGTGCCAAATGTCTGCGTTTTTACAAAACAAATGCTGTAATTGAAAGGATAGCAAGTTGAAATAGAAAAAACGTTTTGAGATATTGGTCTGATATGTCCTTGTGGGCTCGGATGGAAGTCCAAAACATGCACAGAACCAAAGTGCAAAGAATATGCAGATTAGGGTGTCCAAACACTTTTGGCCATATAGAGCATATGTGTTTTTTAAAATTTTGTTTCATGTTCCATTGCTCTGATGGCCATTTTCTCCTGGGACTTCTCCCCTTCTTTCACGGCTGACTTCACTCATAACATGCACAGAACCGATGATCGAAATAATGCAAAGGGTGCAGAGGTTGCAGACTCGAAGGAAGTCGAGATTAAATGAGAGCAAAATACAAAAGGGAAGTGCCATACAGGAGCAGTAGGTCTGGGGGGGAGAATCCCAGGCCTGAGGAGGAAACAGTCGAGTCAACACTCTGTAGGCATCCACTGTACCGCAGTGTCGTCCTGCCGCCCCATCCGGCACAGAGAGCTGCAGTACTGCAAAGTGTGAAGGGAGCGAGAGGAGGAGGGGAGGAGGGGAGGAGGGGAGAGGAGAGGAGAGGAGAGGAGAGGAGAGGGGGAGGGGGGTACCGCACTGTCGTTACGAGTCCAAGTGGAGAAGGCAGGAGGAGAGACGCATTATTGCAGTAGCCTTACAGTGCCACAGCACTTTGCACGGGCGAAACTACCGCACAACCCGCACATCCGAGAGAGAGAGAGAGAGAGAGAGAGAGAGAGAGAGAGAGAGGTGGGGGGTGACAGCAATCCAAGACAGACAACTGAATTCTCATGACTGGACTTTTTCTGTCTTGTTCTTTCTTCCCTTAATTTTTGAAATTGCACGCATTTTGCCAGCAGCTCTCAGAAGAGGCAACTCGAGCGAGCAGCCAATCAGCGCTGCGCCTCAGCCTCCAGCAGCAGCAGCTCTGTAAGGACTCCATAAAGCCAGCATCATCACCCGGACGAGCTGGAAGCAGCATCCGTGGGATTTTTTTCCCCCCTCTGTGTTTTTTTTTATGACTGTTCATCCTGCATGGATTATAATTCAGAAGTACTTTTCTCCTGATCTCCTTCACTTCCTGCTCACACAGTGAATTATCACCTGAGCCGTTTTGAACGTGTCTCGGTATTGCGGTACTTTTGCTGACGACTTGCGGTATAAACGCACCGCTAGAAGATCTGCCCCACTGCGCCAAGAGTCCCCCTCCTCTGCTGACTGACCGCTCTCCGCTTCACTCACTTCGCGCACTGAGAAATTGGACTTTCTTTTTTGCGCCACTGCTTGGAAGTCCTCGTCGCTTCTTTTTTCTGTGACCCTGCTGCTGTTTTTTTCTTCCTCCTCATCATCTTCTTCTTGTACTTCAGACCCTCCCTCTCCTGCCTCCCCTCATCCTCTTCCTCCTCCTCCTCCTCTTCCTCCTCCTCCTCTGCTGGCCGTGAGTCAGTTCAAACAGCTGCATAGAAGATGTGAGTATTAATGCGGCTTTTCTGCTGCGCTCTTTTCACTACAACACAATGAAAAACCTTTCCCGAGCTGCTCTAGATGAAACTGCATTCGAACCAGCTCGTTTCCTTGCATGTTTTTTTGTTTTTTTCATTGAGGGGCTCTGAAGAAACTGAACTGATTCATTTCAGCTTGATGGATTTTGCTGACGCAAGTGAAATTTTCCGTCACAGCACCACTGAATTATGTATGCAGGGGTTGACTGCTGCCACTCTAGAGCCTTGGGCTGAGTTATTTTGAGCGTTTCAGATCATTTTACATCAGAGATTGGGGGGAAAAAATGTTATATCTCATAGTGGTTCAGAGGGTTTGAGGTCACCATCACCTGCTTTGTTGCCAAATGACTGATGCTTCATGACTTTCTTGTCCCACTGCTGCAGTGGCCGTGATTTATATTGAATCGCCCACCAAGGCATGATCCGCTGAGGAGCTTGTTTGCTCAGTTTCAAACCTCCTGTACCCATCCCTCCTCTCCCCTCTGCTGGATTAACCCTTTCACTCTTTCCACACCTCACTTTCCAGTCTTACCTTCTCCTCTAAATCTGGCCCAGCTCGCTGTAATCCATCACAAGAACTTCTCCCCTCTTTTGTTCCCACCATAATCTTCTGCTCTCAGAGGACTTTTCTGTTACTCGCTTTCCATCTGCGGCCTATATTTTCTTTCTCACCGTTGCATCTTCTTTTTTTATCCTACCCCATCCTTCACCTGCTCTTTTTTTCATCCTCTCTCATCCTCTCAACCCCGTCGCCCCCCCTTACATAATGTGCAGTGATCTCTTTCTGTTGTGTGATGAAGGTTGGATCTCAGCGTTGTTTTCTTCCAATGAGAATAAAGTTAACTGCTCTCTACATGAGATGAACATACATCAGTTATCAGAATATCAACTCAATACCTCCTCCTCCTCTTCCTCCTCGTCCTCCTTGTGCTTCATCTTAGGTCTGCCCCAGATGCTGCCGCAGCCCCCGGTGCTCCCGGAGCCCCCGGTGCAGATGGAGCCCCAGGCGGCGGCCCACCTGCAGGCCCACCCAATACCTCCAGCAACCGCAGGCTACAGCAGACACAGGCCCAAGTCGAAGAGGTGAGCTGCAGCAGGCCCGATGCGTCAGTCGAGAAATATCTGGACTCACTGTACATGCACAGTGCTTAAACCAGAGACAATGAAGCATGTCAAATGATATGTTGTTTCTCTGGAAAAGTCTGTTCTTATTCTATCCTATTAAAATGGATTGTTATAAATTCCTTTCCAGCACTTAAAATACAAGCTGAGTTAAGCAAAACATCCCATTTTTTTAAGCCGTTCACAGTAATCTGTATTTTGACTTGTTTTGTTGTGATAAAAAAAAAGGAGAAAAACCCATTTGACGAGTGGCCAAGTAACTCATAAACTACAAGGAGTCAAATGATTGGGTTCGCACTTTTTGCATTTTTAGAAGAAAATCAACTTTGAATAAGAATAAATAAAAGATTAATATGTGGACTCAAAAGTTTGTGCAGCCACATGTTTTGACAGTTTCCAAAATAGATGTTGGGTTTTTACCCTGAACAGAACAAGAAATCTGTGGGGCTTTTTCCTTAACATACTAAATATAGCCTAGCACGTAATGCTGCAGTTTGCAAATGCATAGCGACTGCTCATTTATGATATATGGTGTAGCTTCAGAAAGCCTTTTGTCCCCTCGTGCTGCTTTCCTTTAACCATGCTTGTCATCCTCTTTGTCCCCCCCACCCCCACCTCACCCTACCCCACCCCTGCCAAATGCTTTCTCATCCTCGCCGCTGTGGGATAGGTGGTGGACATCATGAGGGTGAATGTCGACAAGGTTTTGGAAAGGGACCAGAAGCTTTCGGAGCTGGATGACAGGGCGGACGCTCTCCAAGCCGGAGCCTCCCAGTTTGAAAGCTGTGCAGCCAAGCTAAAGAACAAGTACTGGTGGAAGAACTGCAAGGTGGGCACATTAGTGTTGGTGCATTAAACAGATTGTTACTGAAAGATACTCACAATCTAATCTGTGAGTGGTGTGCGGAGGTAAATAATGTATATGGAGTGTTTGAATCAGATCCTCGGCTCTTTTACTTTAGAACATCAAACTATTGTTCATACTGAGGTGAACACACAGCGTCTGTTTCCGGGGATGCTCCACACACTAATCTGTTAATGAGCTGCTGTGGAAGCCTGAGCAGATGCTTTGGGGTAAAATGAGAAAAAAAACACGTCTGTTGTTGTAGCAACTCAGAAACACTCAAGGGAGTCCACCGCTACAGCAAACCAGAATAATCTCAAGTGTCTTAAATATGTCTTTTGGAACTGCACACACAATCGGAGTGTCACTTAGTGTTGTTGTTCTCTCCTTTCAGATGATGATCATGATGGGGATCATTGGAGTCATTGTGGTTGGAATAATCTTCTGTGAGTAGAAGATCTTGATAGTAATACAAAGACTGACAAGTCTATTGATTATCTATGACAAACCGGGTGATGTACAGGTTTTTTTATAAATAGCAACAGAGTAACTGTCAGTATGAAATAGTGTTTATGTGTTAGTGCTGACAGGAAATTAAGATACAGAGATGATTTTGTAAAAGGTGCACTATGTAGTTTTGGGGACAACATTTATTGCCCAAACAAACAAAGTAAACTCTTTTTGTTTTCTTGAGTGAAAAAAAAACTGAATGGGGAGGGGCACACGTGAGGGTTAAAAACTATCAATATCTTTAGATCATACTGGAAGACATGGCAGGACATCTTTCAATTCCAGCATAAGTGCTGAGGCATTGGCTATATTCATTGTCCTGCTTGCCAGGTGTTGAGTTTTTACTCCACTGACAGTTTTGTCAGAGCAATTTCGTCTTCAGATATTTTTTTGCATAAATTTACCAGGGGTTGGGAGAGCTTGAAAGACAAATAGTATTCTGCGATGAACGTGTATTTTCAAGTCTCACACACACAGTCAGTCATTGATGCCAGTACGTCAGCTTTGGTTGCTGCTCCCGGTAATCATGTTGTGTGTTGGAGAGCTCGACCAGCTGCTCCGTGAGCAGGGTCTGATTGGGGTCTGATCTTTTTCTTTTTACCGCTAGTTGCACATATTAGCTTTCTCGAGCACAAAGTGCAGAAGCAAGCACCTGCTTCTCTCAACTTCTTGCACTAGCTACCAAAGGCTTACTGTCTTTCCCTATTTATCTATCCACGCCCAGCGCCATTTATTTGTTAATCCTTTATCACTAAGGAGAGCATCTCCCCTACGTGACGTCACAGGCATTTATGCACTCGACTAATGGAAAAAATAGATACGTCTGAGTTTCTGTTATTACCTCATCAATATTAATGTTGAAATTCCGATTTTTAATTTCTTCTTCAAATCTTCATAGTGCACCTTTAAAAGATGCTGACAGGTAAAAGATCTTTAGCAGGAAAGAACTGGAATACAGTCCATGTCTACTGGAGCGTGGATTAGGACAACAAACTTTATTCTATGTGAATGTGATGACACTATCCAAATCAAACAGTACAAAGATCCTACATACTCTTCACCAACCCCTGATTAGGAAATAATCCAGCACCATTAGGAAGGGTAACTTTAATTAGAAAAGTTGACTTGACTGACCTACTAGTATATTCCCAGAAGATCAACAATAACAAGCCTCAACAATAGAAAAGATTGCCTCCATTTAGAAATCCTTCCCTAAAAGAAACCTATCACACTTTTCTGTGTTTTCCCGTTCCTTCAGTCTTTTATATATGTTCATGTATGTGCATATAAGAGATCTTGATAGCTAAATAGATCAAAGCACCAACAGAAGCCTCTCTCTCCCACCAAAGTCACTGATCCTGAAATGCCTCGTCAGTAGCCCCTCCTTTAATCCTGTGACTTTGTGACATCACACTATGTCACCATGTCACACATTTGCATGATTTATGCCTAGTGGCTAGTTTGGCATGTTGCCAGTGCCTATTCTAGAAGGAAGCCAAAATAAAACTATGAACCTGAAAAAACCTGTGCATATTTGTAAATATGAACATAATCCATACAGGCTTACTTAAGATTTAAGTACCACAATAATAGAAAGGTAAATATTTGCTCAGATAGCCTCCCTTGAATGAATATCTCAGCCAGCACTGGCTGGTAAAATACAGAGAGGAACCAAGTTATCATCTGTATTTCTGCTCTAACAAGCCCACATCTGGCCGGCCTGCTTCTGCTGTGATTGTCAATTATTCATAACTCCTTATTACAGTAAATTATTGATATAACACCAATCTGACCATTTTAAAAAAAAATGTAAAAACAAACCTGTAAACACTATCAGACGGAGAGAGCTCAGCTGACTGTTCTGTATTCGCTGATGTTTTGCCAGATCCATTAGACTAATGACTTCCTCTCTCCTTCATTCACAGTGTACTTCTTCTACTGAGCTCAGCCCATCAATGCAGATGGATACGGACTTGAGAACGATATGAGAGGGAAGAGAAAAAAAAAAAAGAAACCCAAGCGCCCCCTTTTATCCGTCCTCTCCTTCCTCTCTTCACACAGTCTTCCATCAAACCATCTTGCACTTACACATGACAGTAGTGTTTTCTAGGTGTCTCTGCTCTCTTCGTCCCCCCCTTTCCCTCCCTTCTTCTTGCTTTCTTCCACTCCTTTTGGGCGTCTAGTCTCACTCACTCTCTCCCGTCTCTGCACCTCATGTATTATTGAAGGACGCAGAAGGCGGAGGGAAAGAGGAAGAAAAGAAAAGGAAAGGAGGGAGAGAGAAAATTCATGTGACGCGGGGAACACACAGGGCTCAGCCCTCTGAAGGGAGCACTGGGGGGAAATGAACAATGTTCAGGTGGTGAATGTGTGCAGGGAGATTCAACAAGAGTTTGCAGTCCTTTCTTCCCCAGATACGCCAAAGCTTATTCATATTACCTTTTTTGAGAGTCCTACATTTGTAAATCGATACTGACGTGCCCAACTAACACACTCCCTCTGTCACACCCGCTCCCGCCATTGCTAATTACTAACACAAGGTCATGTTAGATTAAGATTATGGATATTTTTGTTGTATGCGTGTGTGTATTTGTGATTCAAAGCATCGTAGCCAATAGCTTTTTCCAAGTGTAGCTGATAAGCTTTTATTCGTAACTTTTTTTTGTTCGTTTTCCTGTCTAACTTTCTCTTACGTAGTTTGCAATGTTCAATAATAAGACGATAAGAGAAAGAAATTAGAAAAAAATGTACGAGACTGTGTGAGGATACGAGGAAAGGAAGAAATGATTCAGGGAAAAGTAGCAAGAATGCAGCGTTTATGTCCTGTATAAATAAAACAAAGTTAAGTCTGGACTGATAAGCAATTATTCATGAATTAGTTGTTTAACTATGCGTCACTTTACCTCGGTTCCTTGTACCACAGGTGGTGGCATAGTAACATGCACACAAAGGAAAACAGACAAGCGGCCACTAACAGACAATCTACCGTACACATGAGCAGCCTGCTCCGACAGAGTCACAGCCATAGATGGATGAATGTGTGGTGTCACATTACAAACAAACGTGTTTGGGAAGGTTTGCAGACAAAGTGTTTCTTTGATTGTTGTTTGAGTTGATCTGGTCCTCAAATAGCAGGAAAACGGGAGAGAGGACATGATTTAGAAAGCCCCCCCCCACTCACATGAAAAGACTCACCTGTCACCTGCAGTATGGTAACGGCCAAAATGAGGTGTTTGTTTCTAACTTGCATGGCAAACGGTGTCCATAGTTTTGCCTATTTGTGTGACCTGTGTATCTGCCATTTCTGAATCTAACTGCCGATTGTACATTTTCTTTTGTTAGTGGTTTAAAGGACCTGTGTATAATGTCTTTCTGATCCGATAATTACTGCTTATGCAATGCAATGACGCTAAAGAGTCTGCCAAGATTTTGTTAATTTCACCCGCTTTGGAGACAAAAAAAAAAAATTCACTGACTGCAAACAACTGCTACTATAGTGAACTGTTAAAAACATCTAGTATTGTATGGATAAATCAATAGTACCATCTATCAGATTATGCTCCTGAAAATGTGTTTATAGATTCTTTCAGGTTTTCTGGGGGGGTCGTTGGATATAAAAGAAGTTCATTCTCCTCTCACCGGACTGATTTTGAGAGTCAATCAAATTAAGAAAATATGAACAACCTTTATGTGCAAAATGCATTCATGCATAATTGTAGCAGATAACCATAATTATCTGATAATAATGTGCAACATGTTATTAGGTAATTACCACATGAGTTATGAGAACATTGTTTCGTGATTTACAACCTGAAAATGCAGTATGAGATGCAACTGGATTTGCGAAAAAAAAACAAAAACAAATGCATGCTTAACACTTTTGCTGATGCCAATAAATAAAACATCAACCGAACTGAGTGATGACCTTTATTATATTCTTGTGACACAATGAGCCAATTCAGACCTTGTTAAAAACACACCAGGCTTATTCAACTATTCTTTTAGAAGGGCTGGATTTGAGAAAATTGACTTTTGTGAATGTAAAGTGTGGAGTCTTAAAATTCCCCCTGCTTAAACAGCCTGTAGTAAGAGTATTTGTGTGATCCGCAACAGACATAACTAATGAATGTGCCTGCGAACAAAATGTTCAAAGAGTCATAATGGGGTTGGTAAAGGGCGCCAGTTGAATACGTCTGGTATACAAATATTGATGGAAGTCATTTTATAAATGAGAAACCCAGTGATCTGTCTACCACAAAGCATCGATCAACGAAATTATAAATACAACAAATTAAACAAATGTACTTATATTGATAATGTCAAATAACTTAAACAATGTTGCTGGGGCACAAAATCTTCATTTTGAAAAGTTAATTACAAGAAGAGTCACGATATCAACACCATGTACAAAAACAAGCAAGAACAAGCCACAAAAACATTTAAAATTGTACCAATGAAAACACTGCAAACAAAAAAAAACCTGTGATTTCCCTAATTCCAGATGGAGCCGCAATATATTCACACTGAGTCAAATATCCAGAATAGTTCCATTTGATGAAGTGGTGCAGCTATTACAAAAAAGTTTTGGGTTTGACCGTCCTGTGCCTGATTATATGTGCATTTTCCAAGATTTCAGGCTGACATATTTAGAAAAAGGGAAAAAAGGTCCATGGCACCGTACTGATCAGTGGAACAGAGACGCTAAAAATTCACAGTGTGAACAAGATAAAAATCAAGGCCTGAAACACTCAATCCTGTTTGAATCAGACGAATAACATGAAGTCTTACTGCATGTCCTCATCACGCTTCAGTCTAAACTGCTCGTCTTGTTTAGGATTTATACAACTTTGGAAATTGGTATGGCAGGAAACAGCGTCACAAAAAAAGGCTTCTGTATACTTACACAAATGGAACGAAATTAATTAAATATTTGACTGCACACATGCTTTTTAAGTCATGTCTTGGATACCCGTATGCATAGTGCCACGGATTTGATATTTCTTCACATGATTAAATTTGTGTGAGCAGTAATGCACAGCCTGGAGGAGCTGAGAAGGCCGTCTGCCTACACGTGCACAATTCAACCTAATTATTATTAACTACAAACTTCAGAGAGTAAAAAAGAAACTTGAGTCCTCTGAGACTCTGATGTAAGAATGTAGGTTTCTTACACCACCACAGGCATGCAGAGTGAATGAACACAGTATTAGAGAAATAATAAAGTTGCAGTGGGCAATTCATGTTTTTTGCTGCAAAGTTTTGTGTGGGATTCAAAATATGGATTTTATGGCAAATGCTTAGCATTCAATATTTTGCAGGCTACGTAAATTCAAGCTCCGAACCTGATTAGTGCAACTTGAGTAAGTAAATAAACCAATAAATCCCAACAAGTTCATAAGGCATTTGAAATGACACCCCCAAATATTCAAATACAGTAGTTTCCCCTCAAATTTGTGATTTTTTTTTTCAGTTCAGTTAAAGGCAGGAAGAATAAAAATAACCAGTGAGGACTCATAACTTACAGACTCATGAATTACATTAAGTGTGTTTTTTCTGAGCTCAGTTTCCAGTCAGGACAGTCTGCAGGAATATCTCCTTCTAACTTATCTCATGACCTGGTAGAAGAAAAGCACAGTGATGATCAGGAAACCCAGAACCCACCAATAGGAATCTGTAGAGAGAAAGACAGAGAGGAGTCAAGAGACCAATAAACAGAATGACCTGCAAATCAATCAATCATCAATCAAGTTTGTTAAATGTGCAAAGTAACACTCTACTGTGGGCTAATGTTATAGAAAACACACACATACGCCTCGTAAAACCAGAAAGTATTGTTTTAACGCTGTTGTAACACTGCTCAGATAAAACAAAATAGTCATAAAATGTTTATTTGCCAGTTTTATAGGTGCAGATTCTGTCATGTTTAGACAGAGCGAGGCCAGGTGTCCCCCCCTTGTTTCAAGTCTTCATGCTAAGCTAAGCTAACCAGTTGCTTACTGTAGTTTATATTTGCTGTACAGGTGTAGTGGTATTGATTGTCTGTGCTAACTGGATGAAAGATCATTTACCAAATCTATTTCTTTCAAAATACACAATGTGTACAGTGTCATACCTGGTTCAGGACTTTCTACCACCAGGCTGACAGACAGGGGAGTGTCCAGGGCCACATGGGACACGCTGCATATGATTTTGGTCCCAGGGGAGACACTTGAGGGCACAGTGAGCTGAGATGACAGGGAATAAGTCCCATCACCATGCTGCCGATGGCTGGATAGAGAGCCCTGATTTGGCAACAGGGTAGGCTCTGTGTCTGTCGGAGAGAGGGACAACCACTCCATCTGGAAGGCAGAAACAAAATAAATATATCAAACTAACAGATTTGGCTCCTAATAGAAGACTGTACTATCTACGAAGATACTGGTTACAGACCTGAGCATCCAGTGGATAGTATTTCGTGCAGTGGCAGCTCAGTGTCTGACGTGAGCTCGACTTCAGAACCAACTTCTCCTCTGAGAGTAAAACGTGTGGCGGTTCTGAAGCAAAGAGCGACAGAGGAAGACTTGAAAGACATTCCGTGGATTTTTTTTTTCTTCTGAATTGATAAATTAGATTGAAACTTACGATTTATGCGGAGTTGAATGATCTGCTGGGCGTGGAAAGGTCCTAAACTGACAGTACAGATGTACGTCCCCTCATCAAAAACCTTCAGCTTGGTCAGAGTCACAGAGGCATCACCCTCACTCACGACCCGGGCAGCATCCATGCTTGAGCCGTTCCTTTCCTCATGCACTGTGGGCAAATGATTACATCTGATACAATCGATGAACAGTTTTAAAGTCACCCCAAGAGTTAAGACCCTGGATAAAGTCCCTGGCACGCCTGTTCGCATAGCACTTACCCACTGTGCTCCCTTCTGCATCGTCTAGCCTCGTCTTCATTTCAAGCACTTTTCGCCCTTTGCCTCGGTGCTGCAGTCGCCATTCAATGCCCACCTCCTGTGCTAAAGGTATCTCCTGCTGCTTGAAGCCACAGTTGAGGAGAACATCACCTCTCAGAGGTGCAGTCACAGACTTAATGTGGGAAAACACCAGGAATAATACTGAGGGGCGGGAGGCCAAGACAACAGAGGAAAAGTAGTGAGACTGATGTAACTGCCTGTCTAACAAAACAAAATGGAGACAGTTAAACTCTGGATCTCACCCTCAGTCAGAAGAGTCCCCGACTGGCTAAGAGGCAGACCCAGTTTGTTTTGTATGAGGGTCGACTGGTCCCTCGCAACCGTCAAAGTCCTCAGAATCAGCGCAGTGCTGAACTCAACTCCCTCCACATTCAGGGAAACCATGAAATAAGCAGGGTCTGAACTGTCCTGGGATCCATGAGGGGAATAACGGCTTATTTCACACATCACCTCCTGCTCATTGCAGTCGGCGTGGAGCAACACGTCTGCATTGGGGATCTCAGGTGATGAGACTGTTACAGAGGGATGAGAAGAGAATTTTAATATCGGTTTATATCACACCAAACTTTAATAATAATTTGAGAGGGCAGGTAAAACCTTTGACTTCAAACAGGATGGCATCTGGGTCAGGGATCGAAGGCGGGACAAACGGAGTGAGGGATTCGAGTGATTCGTCGGGAGCCACTGCAATGTCTCTTAAGACGAGAGTGGCCGGAGTCCGTGTGAACAGAGAGCCTCCTCCCATTCCACCCATTCCGACTCCCTCCTCCACCAGGCTGCAGGACAGTACCACATCTGCAACGCCATTAGCTGAGAGAGAAGATTGATCGAAATAAATGAACAATCTTTTTAGTTATAACTACAAACAGTAAAATAGTGGAGATTAACCATCTTTAACTTACTGAAAAGTTCACATTTTTAACATAATCATAGTCATAAATATTTGTCCTAACCAAGACAAAGAGCAGGGCTCAATTTATGAGTACATTACTATCTAACATATTCAAACAACGATAAATACATGAATACCAGTATAAGACTGACTTCTAAGCCCTATTTTAATTTGTTTAGTTGTGTGGATTCAAACCCAAATAAATATTTATTCATTCATTACTGGAAGCTTCTTCATATATGCTCAACTGTCTGGTTTCAGACACATTTTACACTTTTGCATGCTCTTATATTATAGAAAAATAACAAAATGAGCTCTATCAGACACCGTGACATTAAAGTTTATTGCTGAGCTTGACAGTCAACTTCAGGTCACATTATTGGGAGTACTACATCCATGTCCACCATCAGTGCTGCATCAAAATGCAAAGATGAATGTTCTTACCATAAACGCACGTCACAAAGTATCCAAAGAAAATTACTTCAATCAGCATCATGGAGTCTAGTTTTCGTGTTTTAAGTGTTGTAGACAATGTTCAGCGTTAACACAACAAGATAAACTGAAATTACTGCGCAGATCACAGAAGCACCTCCACACTTTCACTTTTGATTTCTAACAGAGACTCATTGTGCCACAACGCGGACTAATGCACAGCTTTTCCTGCATCCCATCGATCACGAGCCGTGCAGCGACACATATGACATCGATGAATATGAGATAATATGTTGTTAAACTCTTGAGGTAGTCCAGGATATACGTGCGAGTCTTCCTGCTCGGCGCATGCGCTCAGAGCTGCAGTGGCGGCGCAAAAGTGAAAGTGAGCAGACAGGATAAGCATCGTCCAATAACAGAGCAGAAGGCGGCGGGTCATGGGTCACTATGGAAACAGGCACCACCAGCACACCGCCTTTCACTGGATTCACACTGTAAGCGCGTTTTAAAATACAGTTTTAATGTAATGAAGTGCTTAAGAGGGGATTAATTTGTATTTATTAGAAACTTGGATGTGGTAGTAGAAGTGCTGTTGCTAACTTATTTTCGCCGACATGCTAATGATACAGCCACAAGTCGGCTAGCTAACTCAGTGTAAACAATGCTGGAAACAGGTATCCTGGTATCGCCTTGCTTACTCTGTACACTTTGATTATACAGGTAAAAAAAAAAAAGAGATATTCTGTCTTAATTAGTGGGCTTTAGAGATGCTGGTAGATTGATTTTGTTACCTTTTTGACAGAGCAATAACTTTCTTCCCCCTGTTACCAATCATATTTAAGATAAGTTGACTAGCTGACTGCTGGCTTTGTAGTGTAACCTCTAGTAACATGAGAGTGGCGATAGTTTTGTCATACATCTATGCGAAATAAGCAAAGTAACCTGTTTTTTAAGTTTACCCCTTACTACTAGATCATGAAAAACTGAGACTAAACTCCATTACACCATCAAAAGGTGCAATTATGGAAAATGCAACAATCAATCATTTTATATTGTCAACTGATCAATTGATAGCTTAAAATGAGCTCTAACCAAGATGTTGTATAATGTTCATTATTTGCCTCAATTTCACCTGGTCATCGCTGTTGACTTTTCTCACGTGATGAAATGTAACACATCCTGTAAGCTGGAGCAACACAAATGTAACAATTTCAGGAAACTTTTGGGTACAAGTGGGTCATAGAGGGTCAGCTAAACTGGTACTCCCATCTAGCTGAGCTGTCTAGATGATGTGTTTTGCTAGATGGGTAATGTTTTGAGTGGCTGGTTGTAGTGATAAATCTACAATGAAGTATCTCTAGACTCTGAGGTTTAGGATTTTTTTTTTTTTGTCTTTAAGCTTATTTTGGTTTAACACTGTACAACCTCATTGTTTTATTCAGTGTCACTGCTCTCATCAACCTCACCTCCAGCTGCAGGCAAGATTTATCACTAAAGCATATTGCTAAACTCACTTTATGCTTCCTGCAGAGAACTAAACGATTGACAGACCATTTTAGACACTACAGCTGGTGAACATAATGGAAAATTTAGGATTTGATGAAGACCAAACCAGAGCTAAAAAAAAAAAAAAGACAGTAAAAATTACTCTTAAGCTTATCAGGTGGACACAAGCACAACTCCAATTTAATGATAATGTTGCTGTATGTCCGCTGGCCATTCAAATAAGTAACACAGTCAATGATATATCACTTCTGTGTTTACGACTTGTTCTGCAGCTCCAAACGGCAATACACTTCTACAACTTCTAACTTTTTTTTTCTCAATTATATTTGTCACTGGTTTTGTTCAGCATCACACACTTCTATTAACCAAGTGATGAAATGTAGTTAATTCATTTCTCCTGCATGGTCTTGTTGATCCAGTCCAGGTAGTTAGCGACTCTGGTATAGATTCCATATGTTCCCCGATGTCTGCAGTCAACACCCCAGCTGACAATTCCAGCAGCCCAGAACCGTCCTCCAGCACTCACAGAAAGGGGACTTCCTCTGTCACCGTGGCAGGAGTCCTTCCCACCGTCTGGGACTCCAGCACAAAACATGTTGTTTGTCAGACTTGGTAAGTCCTTTGTCTTCTTTAGCTCATTCACTGAAGCAGTGCATGTCTCCTGTTCCACCACAAGGAGGTGCACATACTTTATGGTATTTGTTAAAATCCGGTAGTTGTCAGTGTCTCTAATGGTAAAGCCTGACACCAGTCTGAAATAAAATGCAGAGTAGACAGTTAATGTGGACTCAATATGAATATTCAGATAAAAGACAAAATGATGATTAAGAAAAATAACTCTGATTTATTAGATTAGATAGGATTATGCCATGAAATATTCGGGAGATGATAGCTCTTTACCCTATCATGTCAGTGACATATGTGGCACCCTCTGCTGGCAAACATATTGGCATGATGGATGAGTTGAATGTGATTGGGTCTTGCAGTTTGATCAAGGCAATGTCATTATTGTAGTCTAAGCCATTAGGGTTGTTGTATTCAGGGTGAATATGGATTGAAGCAGCATACGCATGAGAGCCCAACAAGGTTTGAACATCAATAAGTCCCATGGAAATCTGCAAATCAACAGCAGAGGAGGAAATAAATGTCAGTCCAGAAACATTGAGGCCATCGGCAGATAACAACTACAGTCGTCCACTTACTCGCACATCATCTCTTGATACCAGATTTCCATCATGTGTTAGGATATGAGCTGCAGTCAAAATCCAGCGGTCTGCAATCACCATGCCTCCTCCTATTTGTCCATTTATGTATAGTAGCGTATGCCAGGGGATGGTATTATCAGGACCTTCACTTCCTCCAACAGTCCTCTGATATGTAGAGATACGTTTTCTGGGTTTACCACAGACTGGATGTGACAGACAAAAATAGATTTGAACAAACAGAAAGACTATGTTTTAATGAAAGTGTAAGTAAGTAAAGTGAAGTGTCATAGGGTTTTATTTACCAGGTATACATGTTAGAGTGGCATCATTGTGACTGGATCTCCACTTTCCGTCTGCTTTACAGGTAAAATTAACTACAGACCAGAGGAAACATGATAATAGCACTTATTTTTAAGTAACCTTTAGGAAAAAAAACAGTTAATGAATTATATACTTGGAATAATATATGTAAATATCTCACCATTTCCGCCCCCAGGGAAAGAGTAAAATGGTTCATTACAGTGATACTGAACAACAGAACCATACCGATTCTGAGCTCCAGACATGAAGGTCAACCCTCCATTCAATAAAGGTTTGGGTTCTTCACAATCAATTACTAGAAAAACACAAAACACGTTATTTTGCTAATGACTCAAGAAATGTAGCTGATCCTAGGATTTTTTTCTATGAGATAATTTGGGCTCAAAAAAGACCTACGCTGGCATTCTGGCAGAGGGAGTTGCCACTGTCCATCACTTTGACACATGGCTGAAAACCACCTGATTTTTTGACCATCCTAGCAAAGTAATTGGATTCGCTGAGTGAAATACATTTAACAAATATCTACTTCACACATTGAAACAAGCAGAAAAGAAAAACAAGCAATGTCTTTTTGGTCTTAGAAAGCGGACATTGAAAGAAAATGTCAAACCATTATCAGCCTGTATCCTCGCTTACAGGTCACGTGGATGTAGTCTCTGTAGAAATATTCCATTAGCGTAGGAGTCACTCTGCCTTTAGCTACGTTACCTGGAAATGGACATTTGACCTCTGGAAAAAATATGATATGAAAACATTAACAAAGTTGATAAAGTTGTTTCACTGTTACTGTTAAACAAACGAAACACAACATCTCATGCCTGTACTGTATGTGCTGTAATCCAGGCTCCAGCCATGACTCAGGCCTTCATTATCAGTGTGGTAGTCCAGTCTCACAGTACTGGAATTTGTTGCTAGCACACCTGGACTCTTTCCACCACAAAGCTTAATGGGCTCTCTTCCTGGCGTGGTCACCTACAGGGGACCAGAGTCATAGAAAACTTATATTTTGTTTTTATATACAATGAGGCAGATATTGTCATTTCTTGTGAGGAAGAGCTTTGCCAATACCTTCAGCCAGTGATGTAGACACCTGGGACCTTGCTGAGTGTCCACACTCTCGATGTGGAAGTTTTCACTGAAGTTTAGAGTGACGGTGAATTTGGGTTCCACAGAAATGATGTACTTGCAGGACAGAATCGGAGGTGAAGGGCCAGGATACCAAGGACTGGACAAATGTCCCTCATGCTTGTCAAATACACAATCACCACAGGAGACTCGACAAGTGGAAAAATAAAGTATTAATATGGCAAGTGTAAGAGAGTAGTAGTTTTGATGTATATATATTTGTGGATATAGTCTGTTGTTTCAGCAGCAGTGTTTTACAATGACTTAACAAAGCAGTTAAGCTCATTGTAGGTCCATAAATAATACATGTAAGAGTATTTACTTTACTGACATTTTCTGAGTTGATTTTGTCCATTTATTACACTAAAGTAAGAGTTTCCTAATCAACTACAAGGACTTACAATCAAACTATTGCCTGTAGAAATACAAAATGGTGTTGATGCTGTTGGGGCTGGCTAGTTAGCATAATAACTTCTACATTTCAGTACAATACATAGACATCTCTAACACAACGTCAAAACTGTTGTATCTTCACATTCTGTTTATATTGTCAGTTCATTTTTTCAGTGCCGCTTTAAGCTGCATACAAAGAAACATGCATTTAGGTGTTTACTGTGCTTACACAAACATGTGTGCTGGTCTAAATGAAGTTTGTAGCCACTGTGGCAGGAGCAGTAATATGAACCAGGGGTGTTGATGCAGATCTGAGAGCAGAGTGGATATGATCCATCTCCAGGGTCTGGTTTTGAACACTCGTTGATGTCTAACAATGAGAAGGTAATATCAGGGAAATGTTGTCATGTTTATATTTTCCTGATATCAATTGCGCCATGTTAATTATGTTACGATGGGATTTCTCTTGAAAGTTTGGGGATATAATGCATTGGAGGGATGATAGAAGTGACCAGAAAAGCTGTACCTATTGCCTTGTAGGTAGCAGAGAAGCCAGTATGTTGTTGGAGCTCTTGAGTGGAGCCACTTGTTTGGAATATGAGGGTCAGCCTGTTTCCTGGAGAAAGGATTGACTCTTTGTCTGGGTGATCAGTTGAATTTTTCTGCCCACAAAAACTCCCCAAGACCTCTTGGTCATGGAGAACCTGAATTATATAAAGACAAACATATACCCTTTAAATTCAGTTACACTGAGACCTATAACCTTTCAGCTGAAGTGAATAGTGGCCGTATTGGTTCGAGTGACATTAATGCTAATTGCTAACCAACATTTTTCAACTAATGTGACAGAAACACAAGTGGTCAACAGTCGCAAAGACAGTTCAGTGACTCAGTGATGTGCATTATACAGCATTTTCTGTCCAGTTAACATTAGCTAATTTTAGTCAGAATAAGGTACTGGTCATCACGGACAAAGTTTCTAAAGTTACATAGTCTTGCATTAAGCAGAAAAGGGAAACGACAAAGTGTGTGCACAAAGACAGGATAGTGGAGTCTATAACAACTTTAAGGCCCCAAACATCAAGTCTGAGTCAAGTCCTGGTTCTAATTTGTAACCTCAGTTTATGCAGGTCATCAATGTTCAAGTCAGTGATAAATGATATTATGCTCAAATTGAGATTTTGGGCTTGAGCACAACAACAATAATCTATTGTTTGGAATACTGTATAACATTAGGTTTAGATATGGCTCTGACCGTCACAGAGTCTTGATAGCAGCCAGAAGAAGCTTTAATATCAAGGTGTGTTAGAGACAGCTGGATCTGGTAGCCCTCAGGAACCCAGAGATCCCATTCCTTTTTCTGGTTTGGAAGATAAGGCCCCGGATACTGAGGGGAGTGGACCTCTCCATGTATCACAGGCTCAGAGTTGAGCTGCTGCCAACTCCTCCTTACTGACAAACACAGAAACCTGGAATTGTGCATAAACATTTAGAGAGTTCGAACTAGGGCGATAGTCCAAAGTTGATGCAAACAGAGAGACAGAATCATTTTTAACATTTGCAACCATTTACCACTGCTTTAGTTTTCTAGATTGTTTTTAGCTATACCAACACTTAAACAGCTGTCCATAGACAGTGCTGTAATGTAGTTCCAAATTAATACAAATAATTTAATGAAAGAGAAAAAAACATCAAAATATGCAACATGAGGGTAACTTTGTTTTCAAACAAACTTACCATATAACAGTGTAGATCCACCCCATGTCCGTAATAACTTTATCTCAGTGTGAATGTAGTTTTAGGCTAAAAGTCTAATGCACACATGGACCACTGATGTAACACAGGTTGTGGTTTCTGGTAATTTGCAGTGGAATTTAACCTCCAGCATTTGTTTGTCTTCTGCAAAGCGAGGCTGAGTTCTTTATTTGCCGGTGTGTACAGGTGTGTAAATACTTTACGGTACATAAAAATTTTAAAAAAAATACAAATACAGTTGTTTAAAACAGTGACAAAATACACAAGGATTTGTTACCAAAGTATTAATTTTTAAGCTGTTTTGTAAAACTTTCAAGTGGTTGGGCCATTAAATAGTCAAATTAGATCTACTAAGCTCAGAGACCTCAAGGAACCTGCAGTGAAAGCCAGTCACTGGATCAAGTCTGATTTCTGGTTCAGAGGACCAAACCAGCAGAGGTGTGATATAAGATGGAAACTTACAAAAAAGGGCCTGGTAGATAAACACAAACTAATGGCTGCTTTAGAGTAGAGTGATAGACATCATATAGGGTCTTAAGAGTAGATGCAGATAATTCACACCACCATAATCTTGAAGAGAAAGAAAAGCACAGACAATCCTTTTCATACAAAACACAGGAAAATTAGTTCCATGACGACATAAGAAACTAAGTTTTAGACATAATTGGTTGACCAGATTTTCTATATGATATTAAAATGTGGATTTATTGTCTGTCCATATCCATCGATGTGTGTCAAGGACACCATAAAGTTCCAGGCTATGAGCAAAACGCACAGTACAGTTAAGTGGAGCATACTGACTTTGTAAGTTCCTAAGAGATTAAGTAACTAATACTCATAGGACACAGTAGATACACACAGATACTGCAGCTACTGACAAATACCAAGTTGGTAAGAGAGAGTTGAGAGTCATTGTTTTCACGATTTGTCATATTTCACTTTATTTTAAGTGTGCACTGCAATGAATTTATGAAGTATGACATGGCATGTTATTCATAACCTTTTTTGTCAGAAGGATTTATCGTCTCATTATGTCACAATTAATTACTGTAAAATTCAGTTCTCCTGCATAGTTTTGGTGATCCAGTCCAGGTAGTTGGCGACTGTGGTGTAGACTCCGTATGTTCCCTGCCGTCCGCAGTCAACCCCCCAGCTGACAATACCAGCAGCCCAGAACCGTCCATGGTCATCAGCCATGGCGAAGGGGCATCCGCTGTCACCCTGACAGGAGTCCTTCCCACCTTCAGGAACTCCAGCACAAAACATGTTATCTGTCAGACTCGGCACATTGTTCCTTCTCCTCCTCACCATGGTGATTGAATTACTGCATGTTTCCTGCTCGACCACAGGCAGCTGCACGTACCTCAGCTTATTTGTTAAAATCCGTTGTTTTCCTTCTTCTGTGAGCCCGAAGCCAGACAGCAGTCTGAAAAAAGAATGTAGAAGAGACAGTGATGATGAACTCAATAGAAAAAAGCAAATCAGAGTTTCCTGATTAGAAGATGGTAGTGTGAAGCAAGTTCTAAGGACTGAGTTCATTGAACCACCGTACAAGCAGAGAAGACATAATAATGATTTCTTTACCCCATCATGCCAGTGACATATGTGACCCCCTCTGCTGGCAAACATATTGGCATAATGGATGAGTTGAACGTGATCGGGTGCGGCAGTTTGATCAAAGCAATGTCACTGTTATAGTTTACACCATTGGGGTTGTTGTATTCAGGGTGAATGTGGACTGAGGCAGCGAACACAGGAGAGCTCAACAGGGTTCTTACATTCGTGAATCCCATGTAAGCCTGCAGATCAACAGCACAGGAGGAAATACATTTCAAATTCAAAAACATTAAAGCAAGGGGCATGCATATAACATCTACAGCAGTCAACATACCCGTACAGACTCTTTTGGCGCTACATTTCCTTCATGTACAAGGAGAGAAGCTGCAGTCATAATCCAGCGGTCTGCAATCACCATGCCTCCTGCTCTTTGTCCATCTACACTCAGTAACACTTGCCAGGGGATGGTATTTTCTGGAGCTTCACTACCTCCAATGATCCTCTGGTAGGCAGGGATGAGGACTGTAGGCTGGCCACAGACTGCATGAGACAGACATAAATATAGGTTCACACAGACATGGTCTTCATGTTTTTCATAAAAAATATTCCTAGATAGGTAATCTCAGGATGTTTCCATACCAGGTATGCATGTTGGAGTGACATCATTGTGTTTGGATCTCCACTTTCCGTCTGCTTCACAGGTGAAATTTACTTAAGACCAAAGGAAAAAAGAAATTGATTTCAAGTAAAGATGTATCACTCTTGTTTGATTAATGATTTTGTTGCAATAATATGTTAAACATCTCACCAAATGCACCCTCAGGGAAAGAGTAAAACGGTTCATTGCAGTAATACTGAATAACAGAACGATAATGATTCTGGAAGCCAGACAGGTAGGTCACACCTCCATTCAGCAAAGGCTCAGGTTCTCCACAATCAATGGCTGCAGAAGAACAAAACAAGGACATTCATATGTTGCCAGTGACACAAGGAAATGTTTTAGATTGTAGTTGTTAAATGGCAGAAATATTGAGTAGTGTGCTTTTGAGTTTGCATTTATTTTGATGTGGACATTTGTTGATGATGCACTTGCTGCATTTTCACGTCCACAGTGTATCAGGCATGTATTTTAAGCCTAGTATATGGTTGAACAATGTACGAGATGTAGTTTTATATTGTGGCCAAAATCTAACACAGATAGTCTGTGGTATTGTCTGCAATGTAAATTCCTGGATATTAAATGTTAATCTGAACATTTTCTGCAGTGCTTGCAGTAATATTTATTTGAAAGTTTACTGATGTCAAATATCACATGAGATGGTTTGGATATGTTTGCATCAAGAAATATTACATAGACAGGAGCCACTTTAGCCACGTTCCCCAGAAAAGGAAATTGGACCTCTGGAAATGAGGTGATAGTATTATTAGTCATGTATCTGCAGTTGTGTCTGCACCATGTCTCTCACTTCGTCCTTCACCTTGTGTGCTGTAATCAAGGCTCCAGCCATGACTCAGGCCTTCATCATCAGTGTGGTAGTCCAGTCTCACAGTACTGGAATTTGTAGCTATCACACCTGGACTCTTTCCGCCACAAAGCTTCATAGGCTGTCTGCCTGGGATGGTCACCTCAAGGGGAGAAGTTGTGTGAAGTTCATTTATATGCACTGAGGCATCTCAGAGTTGTACTCTTTTTATTGTAATTCAATGTAAGAAAGACCTTTGCTAATACCTGCAGCCAGTGATGTTGACATCTGGGACCTTGCAAAGTGTTTACACTCTGTATGTGGAAGTTGTCAGCAAAGTTGAGAGTGACAGTAAACCTGGGTTTCACAGAGATAATGTACTTGCAGGACAAATTTGGAGGTGAAGTGCCAGGGTACCCTGGACTGGATAGATGTCCCTCTTGCTTGTCAAATGTACAACCACCACAGGATACTGGACATGGGCCAAAAACATGTATTATTTTAGAAAGAGGAAGAGCTTCAGTACTTCACCTCAAAATCAAGTATTTTTTTCACATTGACTCTGCAGCCTTGCTGTAACTACTGAGCGTCACAGAATGGTACACATTAAGGTACTTACTGTACAACACATGCATTTACTCACACAGACATGTGCGCTGGTCTAAATGGAGTTTGTAACCACTGTGACAGGAGCAGCGATAAGAACCAGGGGTGTTTATGCAGATCTGAGAGCAGAGTGGACCCGATCCATCTCCAGGGTCTGGTTTTGAACACTCATCCACATCTGATGAAGAGAAATTAATTGCACGGAAAACCTAACCTGAAGTTTCATTTAGGCTATTCATGTACATTTATAATGTTGTTTGGCTTAGTTTTAAGTCTTGTCTTGGTTATAATGTCCCCTACAGAGACATATCTTGGAGCTGCTTAATTCTTGCACAAATCCTTGAACAAACTGACAACATTCATGGCAAATTCACTGTAATACGGATACATCTTAGTTGGATTCTTTAGATGTTTTGGTAGTCTTATTTCCAGTACAAAGTGAAACAGTTGTTGTATATTTTGGTTAATATTGATCTTACTGACCAAAATGCCTGTAAAAGCACCATATTGATTATGTTTTAAGAATTTATCTAAATGGTTTTGGGATATAACGCATTGTAGGAAAGAGAGAACCAACCAGAAAAGTTCTACCTTTTGCTTCGTAGGTAGCAGAGAAGCCAGTGTGTTGTTGGAGCTCTTGAGTGGAGCCACTTGTTTGGAATATGAGAGTCAGTCTGTTGCCTGGAGAAAGCATCGACCCAGTGCTTGGGTGATCAGTTGAATTCTCCTGGCCACAAAACTTCCCCAAGACCTTTTGATTGAAAAGAACCTGAGAAATAAAAGAGCCAAAATGACTTTTTTAGACCACAGATTATTACAAGGCACTCACCTGGGCAAAGTGCATGACATAATTTTGCTACTTATCCTCTATTTTTCAGTATATCACTTCAAATGATCAGACAAATACACAATAACGTGCCCTGCAATGATTTGTTGCTGATAAATGAAAAAAGTCTTCTCGAGCAACTCCTGGGAGGGAAGCTTGTTTGCAAGTGACTTGGCCTTGACCAATTGGGCTCAGTTGGCACAGCTGCACTGCAAATCGATAACAAATACCATGTTCAAGGGCAGCGCTATTTGGGGGAATTGGTACCAGAATGTGATTTTGAAATTATTTGGCTGTCTTGACAGACATGCGTCTTTAATGTCATATGGAGGTTGGGGACAGTGGGGGACTGGGATAGGTGTTTGATTTTAAGGGCTGGAGGATGTGCCTCCATTATCAGGGTGTCACACTGCTCAGCCTCACTAGGACAGCTTATGGCAGAGGGCTGGAAAGGAGACTCCCAGATTGTCAAACCTCATATCCAGGAGAAGAAATGCCAGCGTATACTGGGGTTATTGCAACAAGATATATAGTCCTTTAACAACTGTGAGAGCTCTGTCCGTGTTCTCAGCAGAAAATCAAAGATGTTTGGTTTGTCTGCCAGGTTTGTCCCTTGTCACCAATTCTATTCAGATCTCAATGCACATCCAGGGGGAGGAGAGTGTCTGGTTGAGGGACAGCATCTAAAGTCTAAGGCCATGGTTTATGCTCTCCCTGGTTTGGGAGGGGTTGCTGCCTGATTTAAAGGAGTTCAATTATCTTGGAGTCTCGTTCACAAATTAGAGTAAATTGGAGCAAGAGATCGACAGGTAACTGGCGCTGCATCAGCAGTAGTTTTGGCATTGCACTGCACCATTGTGGTAAAGAGAGAGCTGAAACAGTAGGCAAAACATTAAATTTACTAGTTATCTACATTCCAACTTAGAACTATGTTTGTGAAATTTGGACAATAATTAAATCATGAGATCCTGGACACAAGCAACCAAAAATAGTTTCCTCCAAAGTGTGGCTAGATTCACCCTTAGAGATTCACCCTGAGACTGAGCTCAGAGAGTCTTGTAGTTAAGCAGCTTCCCCATCATGTCCATTGGAGACATTTTTGCAGTTTTCTAGCAGAGTCTAGATGGTAGGAGACCCAGGACAAGATGGAGAGATAATATCCTTCTTGGGAAGACCTCAGGATCTCAAAAAACACTGTTTGGAATATTGTATAACATTTGGTTTCAATATGGCTCTGACCGTCAGAGAATCTTGATGACATCCCAAAGAAGCTTTAATATCCAGATGTCTTATGGTCAGCTGGATCTGGTAGCCCTCAGAAACCCAGAGATCCCATTGCTTCAGCACATTGGGAAGGTAAGGCTGGGGATACTGAGGGGAATGGACCTCCCTGTGCATTACAGACTCAGAGGTGGCCAGCTGCCAGCTCTCACTCACTGACAACCACAGAAACCTGAAATTAAGCGTACATAGAGAATTTGAACTAAGGCACTACAGAGTTGATACAAACCGAAAAAGAACAAAGTGGCACATGCATTTTTTTAAATTTGCAACCATATCCTATTGCTTTATACTTCCATTTGGTACTCAGCTTAACAACTAGAAATTGATCACTCAACCTTAAAAGAAAAATTGCCCACAGACAGTGCTGGAGGGTAGTTCCTAATAGTATGTATGTATTGCACTATAAAGACAAGAAATCATAAAAAAGAGAAATTCACAAGAGCATGCAACATGAAGGATTACCATATAACAGAGTAGGTCCATCCCATGACTGCTGTAAGTTTATCTCAGTGTCACGGGCAAAATGTCTCTTGCACAAATGAACCATTGATAACACACAGGCTGTGGTTGTATTTTGCAGTGGAATTTAGCCTCCAGCACTTGTTTGTCTTGGCACAAGTAAACACATATGTGAGTTGTAGAAGAACAGGTCCTATAAGTTTGACTAACTGAACTAGAAGAATGAGTAAAATCAAATGCGTGCACAATATAAAGTTCTATGTGAGAGCGCATTGCACAGTAAAGCTGGGACCCATAAATGCCAATGAAAGTAGAGCCTACTGTCCTTGTAAAAGCATGAAGAAAGATGAGTTACCTAGTACTCATGTTACAGAGAAGACATTCATAGCAATTAACAACAGTATACAGTGGCGGCATCTGCAGTCATCTTTATCAGAGACAAGATCTTTGACAAATTTCAGGTACATGCATAAAAAAGCAGTCTGAAGGTACATGTAAGGGTCTTCACTTAGTGCGATGGGTCACTTTTGAAAAAAAGGTTTTTAGGAGTTTTAAATAAAATGTGTTTAATTTATAAACAATATGACTGTTTGCTTGTATTTGAAGGAAGTTTTAGATATTTGGTAATTCTTATAATGAAATGATTCTAATCTAATTACACTAAAATAAGATAAAAGACATAACATCTCCCACTCATTGTTGGTCTTTTTGTATTCATTGATAAGCAGTCTGAAACATGTCAGCACAAGAGGAATGTGCTGAAACCAAATAAAATGACCGAAGATGTATCACCAATGTCCATTAAGAGCACATTCACAACATTATGCATAAATATGAAACAGATGAAATACAATTAAGGTGTTAGCCTCTGGGAGCGCATATAATGTTATTTTGGTTTCGACCCATAATGCTACTCACCCATATCACAGAATTTCCCACAATGCCCTGAACTAAACTATGGACTTGTTACATTCTGCATTAAATAAAGATCTTACATAACAAGCAATACCTTTTTAACCACACATCTGAAGAACATTTTAAACACATATCAACATTTTTATCCCCCCTTAGCACCATATTTATCAATTTTTTAATCACTTTTATCTACTTTATGAACTCAAATAATCATGCCTTTATGACTGAAACCTGTACAATACACATTTCAGTGAAACTGTCTCTAAGACAATCACCGTGTTCATTAAACTGGAAAAGGAATTTATTTAGAGCAAAATTAGTTGTGTAATTGCTTATCTCATAATAAATGTTTTTCCTTCATCTTAACATGACATTATAATAAAGTGCTTTTAATTTCCGTTCTCCTGCATAGTCTTATTTATCCAGTCCAGGTAGTTAATGACTTTAGTATAGATTCTGTATCTTCCCTGCTGTCCACAGTCAATCCCCCAGCTAACAATCCCAGCAGCCCAGAACCGTCCGTCATCATCCCTCAAGGCGAAGGGGCCTCCACTGTCACCTATACAGGTGTCCCTCCCTCCTTCAGGGAGTCCAACACAAAACATGTTATTTGTCAGACTTGGTACATTGTCCCTCGTCTTCTTCAGATGGTTGACTGAATCCTGGCATATCTTCTGCTCCACCACAGGGAGGTGCACATACTTCAGCTTCTTTGTTATCCGTGGGGGGTAAATTTCCATAATGCCAAAGCCTGACACCATTCTGAAAAGAAGATTAACATGTTGGCAAAGCAAGGGAGAAAAAAAAACGAAAAGAAAAGAATGCAATATAAAATTATTAAAGAAAATAAATGAATCGGAACTTAAATTAGTTATGTAGCAATATGAAATGAAAACTTTTTTACCCCATCATGCCAGTGACATTTGTGGCACCTTCTGCTGGCAAACATATTGGCATAATGGATGAGTTGAAAGTAATTGGGTCTTGCAGTTTGATCAAGGCAATGTCATTGTTGTAGTCTGCTCCTCTGGGGTTGTTGTAATCAGGGTGGATATGGACTGAAGCAACATACACAGGAGTTCTCAAAAGTGGTTTAAGATCAGTATGTCCCATGTAGATCTGCAAATTAACACCGCATGAGGAAATAAAAACAGTCTGAAACAATGTGCGTGAAGATAATATCTTTAACATTCCACTTACCCGTACAGTCCCATTTGAAACTGGTGTTCCATTATGTGTAAGGTCATGAGCTGCTGTCATAATCCAGTGATCTGCAATCACCATGCCTCCCACTCTTATTCCATTGATATTCAGTAGCGCTTGCCAGGGGATGGTATTATCTGGAGCTCCACTGCCTCCAATGATCCTCTGATAGGTAGAGATGCGTTTTGTGGGCTGGCCACAAACTGGATGACATAGACATAACAAAAAATATTCACACAGACATAGACTTCGAGTTTTAAATTATTTAAAAACAATAGTTATTACAGGGTTTTTCAATACCCGGTACACATGTTGGAGTGACCTTGTGGTTGGATCTCCACTTTCTGTCTGCTTCACAGGTAAAACTAACTGCAGACCAGAGGAATTAGAACATATTTTTCAGTTAAGATACATCAAGTATGTATATTTTAGTAATTTTAACTGTTGGTATTTTATAGGTAAATATCTCACAATTTGCACCCCCAGGGAAAGAGTAAAACGGTTCATTACAGTGATACTGAATAACAGAACCGTACTGATTCTCAGCTCCAGACAGGAAGGTCACCCCTCCATTCAGTAAGGGTTCAGGTTCTCCACAGTCATTTGCTACAAAAGAACAAAACAAGGACATAATAAAAGTTAGCCACTGAGAGAAGGAAACCATCGGACCATCAACGGCTTGTGTCCTTGGTTATAGGTCACAAGATGTAGTTAGAAATATTCAGTTAAGCTTGGAGTCACATCAAATGGACACAATCGACCTGTAGAAAGGATATGATAACATACATCATAACATAGTGTTGTAGATATGTGACTGTTACAGGTCTCTCTCACTTCGTCGCTCACCTTGTGTACTGTAGTTCAGGCTCCAGCCATGACTCAGGCCTTCATCATCAGTGTGGTAGTCCAGTCTCACAGTGCTGGAATTTGTAGCTATCACACCTGGACTCTGTCTACCACAAAGCTTCATCGGTTCTCTGCCTGGGATGGTCACCTCAAGGGGGGGAAGTACTTTACTTAGTGTAAATGTAAGTTATGTACACTGAGGTATATCAGAGTTGTACTCTTTTTATTGTCATTCAGTGTAAGAAAGACTTTTGCCGATACCTGCAGCCAGTGATGTTGACACCTGGGGCCTTGTGGAGTGTTTACACTCTCTATGTGAAATGTGTCAGTAAAATTCAGAAAGACATTGAATCTGGACTCCACAGAGATGTTGTAGTTGCAGGACAGAAAAGGAGGTGAGGGACGAGGGTACCTTGGACTGGATAGATGTCCCTCATGCTTGCCAAATATGTTAATACCACAGGACACTGGACATGGGGCAAAAGCGAGTGTTATTGTAGAAAGAATCAAAGCAGCAGTAATAGACCTCGTCTTAAACCAACTGGGCAGAATCAATACTACATACATTAAGTATGTTCAATGTCATGCATTCACTGCATTCACGTTACTTACGCAAACATGTGCGCCGGTCTAAATGAAGTTTGTAGCCACTGTGGCAGGAGCAGCGATAAGAACCAGGAGTGTTGACGCAGATCTGAGAGCAGAGTGGACCCGATCCATCTCCAGGGTCTGGTTTTGAACACTCATCCACATCTGATAATGAGAAAATAATTACGCAGAAAACCTAACCTAAAGTTTCATTTAGGCTATTCATGTACATTAGAATTGTTGTTTGGCTAAGTTTTAAGTCTTGTCTTAATTATAACGATCCCAATAGAGACAAAGTTGTGGTGAATACACTGTGTTACTGGGACATTTTGATTTGAGCCTGTGAAAGTTTGATGCTCTTATTTCTAGCACAAATATGAAGCAGTTGTTTTAGATGTGCAGTATATTGGTTGATACTGATCATACTGACCAAAATGCCTGGTAAAGCCCCATGTTGATGATCTTTTAAGGTGGGACTTCTCTTTGAGGTTTGGAGTAAATAAAGGATTGTAGAGAAAGAGGAAGAGATCATGAAGACTATACCTATTGCCTTATAGATGCCAGAGAAGCCAGTGTGCTGTTGGAGCTCAGGAGTGGAGTCAGTTGTTCGGAATATGAGGCTCAGTCTGTTGCTTTCAGAAAGGATTGACTCTCTATCTGGGTGATCCGTTGAATTTTTCTGCCCACAAAACTTCCCCAAGACCTCTTGATCATGGAGAACCTGAAACATGTAAAGAGCAAAAACGATATTGTAAGACTAGGTTGTGACAAAGCACTCTCTGACAAGCAGCAAACCATTGAATTCACGAGCAACAAAGCCAGTGTGTGTATTGAACTGAGAAATCATGCATCTTATTGTTTTCCCTGTTAGATTTTTGAAAATGTTTGAGACAGGAACAAAGCCTTGGTGCCATTTCCCTACACTCATCCACATCACTTCAACAATTCCAGGCCACCCATTTTATCTTCTTGTGCCAAGAGAAAGGCAGAGCTTACCAGTAGACAAGAGGTTACTGGATATCGGGAGAGTTACACAACAGGGACTGTTCTGCAATTTCTAGTTTGTCAAAAGGGATATAGTCCCTGGTTCCAACTTGAGACCTTAATTCACGCAGGTCATCAATATTCAAGTCAAGATTAAGAGATGAATATGAGTATACAATACGGTATGGCTCTGACCGTCAGAGAGTCTTGAGAACAGCCTGAAGACTCTTTGATATCCAGGTGTGTAATAGAGAGCTGGATATGGTAGCCCTTAGGAACGGAGAGGTCCCGTTTCATCAGCAGGTTGGGAAGGTATGGCCGGGGATATTGAGGGGAGTGGACCTGCCCATGTATTACAGACTCAGAGGCGGCCAGCTGTGTGCACAAACACACCAACAAACACAGAAACCTGGAATTGTGCATAAACGGAGTTGGAATTAAGGTGCGAGTCCAAAGCTGATGCAAACAGAAACAGAACAAACACAAAGACACAATAATCATTAACTTTTGCAACCAGATTGTATTGCTTTAGTTTTGTACTTTGAAATTATTCAAAATGTACCCTTCAACAATGCTTATAGACAGTCCTGCAGTGATATTCAATATTATTAGTATGTATATACTGCACTTATTCCTAAAGGTAGAAATTCATGAAAAAGAAAGACTCACTAAGACATGCAACATGAATGTGTAAAACAGTAGTCAAAGCTTACCATATAACACAGTAGGTCCATCCCATGTCTGCAGTAATTGTGTCTCAGTTCGACTACAGCTTTAGGCAAAATGTCTCATGCACACCTCGACCATTAACATTACACAGGCTGTAGTTTTAAGTATGTTGCAACAGGATTATTGCCTCCAGGATTTGTTTGTCTTGACAAAAGTAAATACAGGTATGAGCTGCAGAAGAACAGGGCTGATAATGGTTCAGTAAGTTTGACTTGCAGAGCTGCAAGTTGGAAGACGAAAACAGAATATGAGCACAGTGCACAGGAGAAGTATAGAGAAGTACCAAAAAGGTCAACAAAAGCAGATACTACAGTTTTTTGTGTGTTCATGGAGATAAAGTAACTAGTCCTTACAGCGTGTCGTAGACACGTAATTATTAACAACAACATGAAATAGTGGCATCTGCCTTAGTGCAGTGACAGCAACAAATGTGGTGACAGGCAGTCATAGTGGATTCTGGTAATTGTCTTTACCACAGATCTGAGCAACATAGATGAAAAGGCACATGCAAGTCATTATTATGTCACTTTATTCAGAAATGCTTTTAGGATTTTAATACAGTGTGATTACATTACAATCAGTACAACATTTATTCAGTAATTTTCTGGTTAGTTGGTTCCAAAGTGATTCCAGTCATGATAAGTAAAAGTGGAAGATTATACTCATTCACAGCTTCATCTTCACATTATGTGCTTTAAAACGGCAGATAGAGTAGCTTCAGAGCAAATTTTTGTTATTAGTATTTATTGTAGATGTTTTTGGTTTTACTTTTGTTCAACCAACATTTTCACATCTTGTTGTAATTAATAACAGTAAGTTTAATTCTCCTGCATAGTTTTGGTGATCCAGTCCAGGTAGTTGGCGACTGTGGTGTAGACTCCGTATGTTCCCTGCCGCCCGCAGTCAACCCCCCAGCTGACAATACCAGCAGCCCAGAACCGTCCATTGTCATCAGCCATGGCGAAGGGGCCTCCACTGTCACCCTGACAGGAGTCCTTCCCACCTTCAGGAACTCCAGCACAAAACATGTTATTTGTCAGACTCGGCACATTGTTCCTTCTCCTCCTCGCCATGGTAATTGAATTACTGCATGTTTCCTGCTCGACCACAGGCAGCTGCACGTACTTCAGCTTATTTGTTAAAATCCGTTGTTTCCCTTCTTCTGTGAGCCCGAAGCCAGACACCAGTCTGAAAAAAGAACGTAGAAGAGACAGTCATGGTTAACTCAATAGAAAAAAGCAAATCAGAGTTTCCTGATTAGAAGATGGTAGTGTGAAGCAAGTTCAAAGGACTGAGTTCAATGAACCACCGTACAAGCAGAGAAGACATAATAATGATTTCTTTACCCCATCATGCCAGTGACATATGTGACCCCCTCTGCTGGCAAACATATTGGCATAATGGATGAGTTGAACGTGATCGGGTGCGGCAGTTTGACCAAAGCAATGTCACTGTTATAGTTTACACCATTGGGGTTGTTGTATTCAGGGTGAACGTGGACTGAGGCAGCGAACACAGGAGAGCTCAACAGGGTTCTTACATTCGTGAGTCCCATGTAAGCCTGCAGATCAACAGCACAGGAGGAAATACATTTCAAATTCAAAAACATCAAAGCAAGGGGCATGCATATAACATCTACAGCAGTCAACATACCCGTACAGACTCTTTTGGTGCTACATTTCCTTCATGTGCGAGGACATGAGCCGCAGTCATAATCCAGCGGTCTGCAATCACCATGCCTCCTGCTCTTTGTCCATCTACACTCAGTAACACTTGCCAGGGGATGGTATTTTCTGGAGCTTCACTACCTCCAATGATCCTCTGGTAGGCAGGGATGAGGACTGTAGGCTGGCCACAGACTATTGTGAAACAGATGAACATTTCCATGAAGATTTCAAGTTCCAGTAAAACACAAAATCCTAGTCTAAGACCTATATGAGCAAAAGCAATACCTGGTATACATGTTGGACTGATAGCAATCTCGTTGTTGGATCTCCACCTTCTGTCTGCATCACAGGTGAAGTTAGCTGAAGAGTAGAGAGACGACAAAACATAAACAGTTCCATGTTTATCTTCAGTGATGTAGAGGCGCACTCTAAGGTGTGTCAGTACACTGTGACATCACCGTTGTGTGTGGTTACAGATGAAACCAAGCACACTTCTGAGAACACCTCTTAATGAAGCTTTCAGGGCAGTTATGGTTGTCTGCTTGGTCTTTCGTTACTCTTTACGTACCTGTAGCTTTGCAAGCATTAGGCCATTTATGATAAATCATATACAAATCACTCAACAGCTAACCATGCTGCTAATCACTTGCTTTAAAAATATGTATCTGTAAATATTTTTTAAATAGATTTTTTATGAAATCTGTTCCCTCGGCTTCTACTTGTTTCCTTTAATCACTCTCTGTGCAGCACTCATTGTGAAATGTACGTTAATGTAAAGAAGCAATGCAGTGGAGAAATCAGTTATTAAACTACATTACTATGCTTCGATAATGTGACACTGTTTACCATGATGAATTATACACATCAAATAAGTTTTGTCTGCAAATGGAAACTAATGGCTAGTAAAAAATTAATAGGAAAAATCAAAAACAGTACTTCATGGTGCACCAAGTGAATATCTCACCTGTTATGCCCCCAAGGAGAGAATAAAATGGTTCATTGCAGTAATACTGAACAACAGAACCGTACTGATTCTGAAATCCAGACAGGAAGGTCACGCCTCCATTCAGCAAAGGTTTGGGTTCCCCACAGTCAGTTACTGCAGATGAACGAAACAAGTTCATATTAATATTTTGCTTTTACGAGGCACAGGAAATTATCAGGAAAAGTTAATTTGTGGTTGAATCGCAAAACAACAAGTTTCCAAAGATTTAGCAATTTTCAGGGCTCAAATCTAACATACTGTGGCATTCTGGCAGAGGGAGGTGCCACTCTCCGTTACTTTGGCACATGGATGAGAAACTCTTTATCTCCTTCCCTTCCTGACAGAGAAAACAGAGGAACTGATAAAATATCTGCCCTGTATTTGTCTATGTAATGTAGGTGGCCTCTGTTGTTGTTGAGGACTAGACATCTAACCGTCATCAGCTTGTATCCTTGGTCACAGCGCACAAAGATGTAGTCTCTGTAGAGATATTCAGTCAAGGCTGGAGTGACTCTGCCCTTAGCTACTTTTCCGGGAAATGGACACTTCACTCCTGGAAACATCATAGACAAGCAGACAGTTAACATCAATGGCACACCTATAGTTATCTAGCTGTAAGACAGATGGCTAGAGAATCTATTTCAGGGATGCTAAATACAGTTTGATTGTTCACTGGCTTTATTTCTACACTCATTCCTCTCTCCCTCACTGTGTGTGCTGTAGTCCAGGCTCCAGCCGCTGCTCTGGCCGTCACTGTCAGTGTGGTACTCCAGCGTGACAGTGTTGGAGTTTGTCTCAATCAGACCTGGACTCTTTCCACCACACAGCTTCATTGGCTCTTTGTCTGGAACAGTCACCTTTTAAGAGAGGAATTACACAGCTCAATTATTGTTTGACATTATATGTTTATTGATCCAACTATTTCTATTTATAGTGGACGGAAGCTGCTTATCATTACCTGCAACCAGTGATAGAGACAGTTTTGGCCTTGCTCAGTGTCCACACTCTCAATGTGGAAGTTGTCAGTGAAGTTTAGAGAGACAGTGAAGCCAGACTCTACAGCAATGATGTACTGACAGGACACACCATGAGGTGGGGGGTCCGGGTATCCTGGACTGAACAGATGTCCCTCTGGCTCATCAAATATACCGCCGCTGCAGGACACTGAGATCGGAGAAAGATCTATCAGGTTCTTCACTAAGTGAGAGCTCAGTGTTCATACATCAGATCTAACTTTTGCTTGGATTTCGGTAATGATACAATACTATTAAACTACTAAATTAGATTAAAATCCCAAAGTACAATTGTCTTTGGTTGTAACTTTCATACAATTTGACCCATTAACTTTTACCAGGTATTTAAGAGTTGGTACACTTTCTTACTTTCTTTCTGCTGTTGATGTGTATATCTGAATGAGTCAGGGTGGCAGTTTTCCCTCTGCTTATAGTATTTATGCTAACAAAAGTTCCTGGAGCTCATTTATTAGTTGTTTGTATATCAACCAACTAATACCTTCCAGTCATATTCAAACAGGAGTAGAGTTTGTCCTGACTATCCCAAACTTTAAAGTGACTCCTCTGCTGATACAGTCACTCCAGTACCGTGTGCTGCCAGGTTAGGCTTTTGGTGTGTTGACTTTACTATGAATGTTCATTAATGTGTTTTTTAAATTGGGATTACTTCTCACAGAGCCAATGTGACTGCTCAGATTATTAGAGTCTAAAAGAGAAAAACCTTTACTGCCTAATCTAATTGGACAACTATTTGTCGTAAATGGTCAGAAATAGATGGGTTGAGTCAAAGTTGCTGAAATTTGACTGAAATTTTTCTCCTGTGCTCCACATCCTGGTTGCCCTTTTTAGTTCAATACTCACACAGACAGGTGCGCTGGTCTGAGCGCAGCTCGAACCCGTGATGACATGAACAGAGGTATGAGCCGAGGGTGTTGAGGCAGATCTGAGAGCAGAGTGGACCTGAGCCATCTGCAGGCTCTGGCAGAGAACACTCATCTATGTCTGATAATGTCAGAGACATGAAGTTAGTGGGAGGTGGTTCAATAGTGAAGTTACAGAAACGCTGACAGTTGATGAATAAGTGCTACCTATTGCCTGGTACTGAGCAGAAAAACCAAGGTTCTGGTGGCGCTCTGGGTTGCTGTCGTCAGTCTGGAAAATGAGGGTGAGTCTGTTGCCTGGAGACAAAATGGGCTCAGTGCCTGGGTGATGCCCATCAGCAGAGTTTTCATTGCCACAAAACTTTTCCAGGACCTTATCATCATAGAGAACCTGAAGGATCATATAAGGGATATTATTCATTCAGTCATGATGAGGAAAATTTAAAATGTGTCTGTGCTCTGTGAAGCAGAAGTATTTAAGTTATTTATCAAATAATTGCTGATGAAGATATAATAAACCACGCAGCATTTATCAACAGCCAAATCTTTTGATGACACACCAAACCTTGAGCTAAAATTGCATCATAAGTCTGTTGTCTTTGAATGTGAGTCTAGTCAAGTCGGCCTGTTACTCAAAAACTATTTTTCATATTAACACATGTTGATATGATTGTCAGTGATATGTCACCAAGACTTACCCCCTAAAAACTAAATGGTATTTTACTATCTTTTCAACAAACTGTAAGTTTTAACAGCAGAAAATGTACCTTTTAAATCGACAACCATCGTATGAGTAATCCATGGCTCAATTCAAACAGGATAAAGAGACATTTTTTTCTGTCTTTCTTTTGCCTCCATTGATGTCACTTAGTGGTTAAGTTACATTGCAGCCAATTTAGGGAGATGCTCTGAGTGAAAAGGTGATATCTCTTGTTCTGAATTGATGATTTTGATCATTTATTTTTTGAAGTGGCCATACAGTGTCCAGTTGTGCAATGCCAGACCAGTGGGCTGCTTTTCAAAATGTTGAGCCTACATTACCCATAATTCAGCTTAGCCACTGAGTGACATCACTGAAGGCAATTAATCAGAATACCTGCAGCTTCCTCTGGATTTGGTTTAACAGATCCAGTTGTACTTAAATGTGTTCAGTTGGTGGAGTAAACCTTTGAGACCTCAATTTTCAAACCTGAAGTCGTCAACACTGGTATATTGATTCATGCTGAAGTCTAGAACTCAAACACTTTAACAATGCTCTATTGTTTGCGATCATATGTGAAATGTGGCTCTGACTGTCAGGGCGTCGTAATGGCAGCCTGTAGAAGCTTCGATGTCCAGGTGTGTGAAGGTGAGTCTGATCCGGTATCCCTCGGGCACACTGAGGTCCCACTGTTGTTGCAGGTTGGGAGGGTAAGCCTGGGGATACTGGGGGGACTGGACCTCCCCGTACATAAGAGGCTCAGAGTCAGGAACCGGCCCGCACTCACTCACTGACACATACAGAAACCTGGAAAGGTGCATGAAACAGAGAGCG
Organism: Acanthopagrus latus; assembly: GCF_904848185.1. NCBI lineage: Eukaryota > Metazoa > Chordata > Actinopteri > Spariformes > Sparidae > Acanthopagrus > Acanthopagrus latus. The sequence goes on from NC_051055.1 coordinate 20,438,518, forward strand.
AGTTCGATCTGTTTATCAGTTTGTGGTCCAAAGTTGATGCAAACAGAAAAAGAGCAAACACTGTGACACAATCGCCACAGCTGTCGCAACCATATAATACTGTTGTGGCTTTATATATGGATACTGAGATGCATCACTCAGTCATCCTGTCAAACTTTTCTCGTCTGTAATAATGTACAGAATTCAGCACACAACAGTTGAAGTAGCAGCACCACAGTTGTAGGTATCCACAGTTAATTTTGGAATAAATCTCCAAATTAGTTTTAAAATCAACAGTAACTTTTTTTAAACAGCACAAAAGCTGATTTAAAATTCCTTCGTAACTTACCAGATGATACAGAAGGTCCACCCCATCTTTGCATCAAAAATCCGTGAGTGAATTGATCTGCTGTTGCAGGAGCAAATGTCTCACAATCAAGTGAAACATTAATGCCTCAAAGCCTGTCGTTTCCAGTGTTTAGCAACTCACTGCGTTAATGCCAGGAATATGCCTTGTTTGTCTTGGCAAAATCAAATGAACACTTGACTTTCACTTGTAGGGAAACTGCTCTAAAATAGACATTCATGAAAATCTTATGAACAAGACACCTTTGGTAAACTGCAAACAAATCGTATTGTTTAGATTCTTATCTACTCAGAAAAACTCAATATATATATTTGAAGAAAAAAAAGCTGGCCCGATTAGGCTCTGAAGCCTTTTCCTGATATTTGAATTCTGCCACCAGAGGGGGCTGTTAGACTTTCTCAGTATCCTCGGTCACAGAAACAATTGCCTGTCTCAGACATGCTGGTGAAACATTCGGTGTCCTAACAGTGTGTGAAGCAGCTGATTGAGGCAGGTGACTGCTGCTTGGCACAGCACAGGATGAATTTGACCCCATTATTGTCTTTTTCTTCGAAGCAACATCAAATTGAGACCATGTCTGACCAACCCACTGTGGCTGAAAATCATAGTCGTACCTCCTTATGGTGATGGTGAAGAAAAGCATACATTAATACAAACATAAAAATAAATCCTGATATGAATAGAGTGCAGAACATAAAGATATTAAAACTTACAGGTACATACAGCAGTAAAAAAATTTTTAAAAAAAGACAAAGAGCTTAACTGAAGCTCAGATAGATTTTAATACATCTCTGACACCACTGAGTGGTAGTAGAGCATCACCTGTTCTCCACATGCGGAAGCCTAACTTACGGGAAGTGACACCAGAACCATATTTTTTAAAGAGATAGAGTATGATTTTGTTTGCACATGATGAAGAAATTATTTATTTAACAAAGTGGGCATGTGCAGTGGTTTAAAAGAAATAATCACAAGCGTATAGCTCTTGCAGTCTGGTGAAAACGGACCCATGTGTCTTTAGCCCACATGTCAGTAAGAACAACTGTTTCAGCAGTTTATGATACAAATTAAATGCATTATCAGAGAAACACACAGCACTGACAATCATTTTGCCTTTTTCATTTGTGTTTTTTCTATAAAGTGATATATATCAATATTGGAAAAAGTGCCATGTCAAATTTGACATACTCTTTCCAACATTACAGATTTTAATGTGGTAGTGAATAATGAACCATTCCAGTGTATTAAGAAAACTCTTTATTGTTGGTTAAAATGCACATTCTCAGCAGTTGATTCCTTTAATACAAAAAAGTGAATAGTAAATAGTAATTCACTTCATGACCAGCAAAGTCATAAAGTGAATTTTAAAGTCAGTGATCAGAGTTGTTTATGTTGGTACATTTGATTACAAAGATATAGTCTTTATTTTCACTTACATTTCACAGATCTGAATCCATCTTGGCATGTATTACATCACCATGGTTAGTTGCAAAGTGATTTCTCCCACATCTTTACCCTCTTAAAGATTTTTCGGTTTCGTCTATTTTCTCCTTAATCCAATCTACATAATTCTCCACCTTGGTGTAGTAGCCCTTGTACTGTCTCTGTCGACAGGGGGCTCCCCAGGACACAAGGCCGGTCAGATAATAAGGCTCATTGCCTTCAGCCAACATTGGCGAAACAAACGGACCTCCGCTGTCTTTCCTGCAGCTGTCCTTTCCCTGTGCTCCAGCACAGAACATGTTATTGGTGAAGTGCATGCGTTTGTTGGTAGGTGTGGTGGGTGTGTTCTCACACTCTGTAAGGGGGTATACCTCAATATGTGCGTATTTTAGCTTGGAAGATGTGACAAATCTGTTCCCCTCCACTGTAAACCCAAAGCCTGACACTGTGCCTTGCTCATTGTCCACCAAGCCCCTGTTTGCCTCTGGCAGACAAATGGGAAGGAGATTTGGGCCTAAAGTCACCCTGGAAGCAAATCTGATTAGAGCGATGTCATTGTCAAAATTTGTTTGGTCTGCAACGTTCTGGATGTAGTTGGGATGAATTATGATCCTCTCACTGTTCATGACGACTATGCCAGACGATCGGTCATGTGTTAAGCTGTCGTGTACCACTCCACCATACAGGTGCAGAGAGGTTTGCGGCACATTTTCCACAACATGAGCTGCTGTAACAGCCCAGCGGTCGTTGATCAGTGATGCTCCTCCTCTTTTTGGCTCTTTTATCAAAAGATGCCATGGTATTTCTCCCTGGTTTGCATCCTGACCTCCCAAAATTCTGCCTGTACTCAAATGGTGTTTTTTAGGCTCTCCGCAGACTGAAATAAACAAAGAATCATCACAGATACAAAATTAAAAAGGAAGCATCTCTAAAGAATGTACAGTAAATATGAGAAAGTGCAAATTTTAAGTTGTACCTTCAGTGCATTTCGACATATCCGTTCTGCCATCCCCTGATTCCCATTCACCATTGGCATTGCAAGTGAAAGTGTCTGAAAGATTGAAGAAAGTGTATAAATAAAAGCAGAAAACTTTGCAGTCTTCAGAGTTATTTGAGCCAAAGAAACAGAAAAGGGCTGCAGACAAGCTTCCTATAATCACCATCTCCTTCCAGTTTGTAGTAGTCTGAACTGCAGTTCACGTGGATCTGAGCTTTGTACTTAGTGTTGGGATTTTCCGAGCCCACCAAATGAAGGATGCCATCTTTTGGAATGTCAGGTTTACCGCAGTCCACAGCTACATGTGAGAATATGTGGGGTAAAAAAGACCAAATATTAAAAAGACAGTGTAGAATAATAGGACGTTTCCTGGGGGGACAGAAAGGCAGTGGCCCTCACGTTCACAGATGTAACTGGGAGTCCATATTCCCGTAGCCTGGCATGTCGTCACGTACTCTGATGACATTGTCTGGGTGCCTTCCTGTTTTGCAAAAGGAAGAAATGAATTGGCTTGATAGTGACTCGTATACATCTAACATAAAGATATGAAACATTTTGTCACTCTGCACACTCACATTATTAACTACATAGCCAATGTCACAGGTGACTGTGACTGTTTGACCCTGAACATATTCCGCTTGCTGAGGCGCCGCAGTAGAGTGCGGGGTTACTGCTGTAGGACACGTCTTGTCTGCAATTAACCAAGGAAAAGAACAATAAATTGTCATCAATTTTCACCAAACGTTCTTTTCCTGTCGTGTCACAGGTGAGGAGGCTGCAGTACCTTGTGTCTTAAAGTGGAGAGCGAAGCCTTTGTTTGTGCCAAAGCCATCAGAGCTGAAGTGGATACGGACATGATGTGAGTGAGTGAGGAAGGGAGAGGCAGGAGGCGCGTGGCCGCAGAACGGCCCCAGAGTCCCAGAGGGTGTCTCAATCTGCAAACAACACAAGATGCTTGTTTGCAAAGTATTTCCTCCCTTATCTTGGACAGATACCACTGTCAAACACAAACTGGTGCATCATTGGTTTCATGGTAAGCTAAATGGGGACACATTTTCAGTTTTGTTTTAAGGTAGTCCAAATTTGGTATTGCCGTGGTCCAACTAACTGGATGTAGACTGTGGGTAAAAGCATGCCATTGGGCATTCCCCATTCTGATGAAGTGTTTTGACAGACTGGTTCTCCAGCACATCAAAGATCAGCCCTCAAGACTCAGCCCTCACACACCTTGAGAATTAGAACAGCGACATGCTGTAAAGAATGGGACAAAGATGGAACTGTTTTGCCACCAGACTAAACACCATGTTAACTGCACAGTGTTATAAACATATCATCCCCACTGTGAAGCATGATGGTGGCAGCTAGATAGAGGGTAAAATAAAATCCAATGCACTTTGCAAGAAATCTACAATATGTGAGAAGATGTGTTTTCCAGTGAGACAATGAGCTGAAATCTTACACAGATGAGGCTTTTAAACAACAGTCAGAGTCTAGGAATAGAGAAGAACCGCAGTGTCCTGATGTGCTGATGGAGACCAATCCACACGGACGCAATGTGTTAAACACTGACCTGGAGGACGTGAACAGTCATGCAAACAAGTATTTTGTATTCTGTGTTTGTAATCAATTAAGATCACTTTGTGAAGATCTGTTTACACGCATGTTTTATGTGGATTGGCATCAATTCTGGAGAAAGAAAGTCAAAGTAGCAACGTACTCGATGTGTTGCACTGTAAGAGTTACAACAAGAACAACTGACCCTTTAAAAAAAAGGAACACTTCAAATGGGGGAATATTTCTAGAGAAGATGTGAGAAAGGAAAAAATATATATATATATATGAAATTGATAGATTTTGGCCAAAATAAGCTGTTTACTAGTTTTCAAATCAACAGTTTCCATGCTTTAGTCTGAGCTTCCTCTTTTTTTCTCTGTTATGTAAAGTTATACCTTTTAAAAAGACACATGACTCCAGGAGGTCAATCAGTCAATCAATCAATCAATCTATATTTGTCTATATTGACACTTTCCAAATTGAGCAGGTCTAGACCATACTCCTGTGTGAATATTCTGATCAACACCTACCTTCAGTTCGTCTATGCATTGACCATCAGGTCTTTGTTCCACATCAAAATGGTCAGAGAAGTGCAGCTCCAGCTGCAGGTGATCCTCTACAGACAGGGTATACTGACAGTTGGCATTTTCTGCATACGGAGCCGGCCAGGAGGGGCTGGATATGTCACCTGTTTTCAGCCCTGACAGATCCTCAGCACAACTCACTGTGTTGAAGCAAAGAGATCTCAATCAACATAATTATTACAAAATCAAGCGTCTTCTCATCTAATTTCCCTCTTTCCCTTCCTTATTCCTCCCTGTTGCTTGCTCGCTTCTGCTTCCTCTGTTTTCCACAGTTTTCACTTCATGTTTCGGTTCGGTTCCTTCCTCCTGAATTTGACTCATTTATTTGTGCACCGTCTGTAATAACCAAAGTATTTGTACCAGTGCAAGTGTGTTTGTCTGTGTCCAGGTGGTAACCATGGCGACAGGAGCAGTAGTACCCTCCGATGAAGTTGTGACAGAACTGTGTGCATCTGTTATCAGGGTCGTCCTGACATTCGTCAAAGTCTGAGGGAGATAAATTGATGAAAGGTCAGATGTAGAAAAGCTTGCTGCAGAAGAATCATTGGAAAAAATGTTTTATAAGAAGCTCAAGTGTTGAGCAGTAAAAATCATTTTCTTGATACATTTCTTGCAGAATCTTAACCATAGTCACACACTGAATCAGTGTGTGACTATGTTATTGTACACTCAAAGGATTTATTATTTGTTAAACACTCATTTTCTAAAGAAAAGATTGTGTCAACCGATACCGATGAATTTAGATTTCAGTGAGACATTAGTCACTGCAGTCCTGTCAGTGCCTTTCAGCTGAAACTGAAAGTCTCGCAATTTACACGTTATTTCTGCTTTTTTCATTTTTTACATGAAAAACGTGTCAAACTGTTTCCAAGTATGCTTTAACAATTATAAACCATTGTGAATTGTTGTCTAAAAATATTACCTTTCCAACATCATGAATACAAAAGTTTCCACAATGGTGAAATACATCCATGTACAAACTGGGCTCTCCTGAGGAATTGTGAAAAACAATAAAGCAATTGTACACATGTACAATGGAGTTTGGTGGGACTCACCCAAACCATTTCTCACCTTGATCAGTATAAAAGCCCCTGAAGCCAGTGTGCCTCTTGGGGTTTGAGTAGTCAGAGTGGAACGAGAGGGAGAGGCAGCCACCCGGGGCAGAGACGAGCAAGGGATTCACAATGGACTGGAGTTCCTCAAATTCCCTTTTGCCGCATAGAACGGAAATGAGGTCTCCATTTGAAAAGACCTGGAAAAGACGAAAACAGGACACTATAACAGCACTGGCATCAATTAGTAGAAGTGACATCTTAACGTAAAAGCATTTAGATTTTGTCCCCTGACCTTCACCGCATCATTTTCACAGTCTTGGCTGTCCTCGAGGTCCAGGTGGATGAGCCTGATGGAGATGGTGTGACCTTTGGGGGCACACCTGCTCCAGTTTAGACTGGCATGGGGCAGGTATCCGCTGGGATACCCTGGAGACTCCACCCATCCAAGCAGCGTGGAGGAGGCCGTCAAGTGTGCGAGCAGGAGAAGCAGGAGGCTGAGGGAAGGATGGGAAGAGAGTGAAAATTGTAAAGGAAAGAAAAGGGGAAAATGTACCACAAGGTTTGGAAAGATCATCACAGAAACACAACGCTATGACCAAATCCGTCATCAACTTTAATCTTCTCGAGAAGAAATGATCTGTTTAAGAGCACTTAAATGTAAAAGTCCAAACCCACCTTAATCGCAACATCGTGATCCGATCAAATCTGTCCCGAAGTAAAATCTCTCCTTCCCCTTTTCACAATAATTGAGTCTCCATCCCTCGCCCTTCCCCGCTTCCCCCCTTTCTCTCTCACACATATTTTGCGAACGTAGGCGTTTTATAAATCTATTTGTAGATTGTGTTTTAGTGCGTTTGCAGTAACAAAGGAGTGGCTGTGGGTAAATTGGGTGGCAGGAAGACAGACTTGGCCCAAAAAAAAAAACTCTCAGATTGACTGTTACTTCATCATCTCTGTGCAGTTTTAACTCAACAACACCCCTGCAGTGGTGGGACAAAGGTTTAGTGGGAACAATGGAGATGGAGAGAAAGGAAAGGGTGTAGAGGAGAGAGGAAATGTTTCATTGTGCTGGGCTGCTTTGCGTAGTGAAAGAGTGCCAAAATCAGCCTTTGGTCCTGTAGCTCTACGGAAACACACGCACTGCTTACCTCGCAGTGAGAGGGCTAGCGCAGGAAGGAAATGAGGAGAGACAGAGACGAGAGAGAGAGAGAGAGAGAGAGAGAGAGAGAGACTGAGGGGAAAACAGCCGATAAGGGTCACTGGGGTTTTCCACCGTGTAGGGTTAGAAAAGACATGAGAAGTAGGTAAGGCTGAGTGAGGGGGGAAACATACATCCAGTCGCAGACAGCTCAGGCAGGCGGAAAGTGAGTGAGAGAGAGAGAAGAGACTGACGAGGAGTGAATGAGTGAACGTCAGAAAAAGAGGAAGATACTGCACCTTGATTGATGCTCAGTCAGCTCAGATAAGTTAGACGGCTGCCGTTTCAAAGGACAGGAGTACGTTTAGGAGAAGAGTGTACAGGAAGACGGCCGTTGAAGATATTTCACACGCAGGTGGAGGACTGTAATCGAATGGGCTACAAATGGATGTGAACATCTGTTCAAATCAGGGGAAGTTCGTAAACAAAAATAGGCAATGCTGCGATCGTTGCAAGGCAGGTCAGTCAATAACTTGGAGCTTTCATTACTTAAGTTTCTTTTCTCCTTGGGTAACAAACTTCTTTATAGGACTGTGCCCACTTTGTACTGTGTCTCCGCTCTGTGTAAACACTCAGCTTTTCAGTGTTCGTCTCGAACTGTATTTGCATGACATCTGATTCGTCCGTATATCTCTGTTTTCTCAACTCTCATCATCAGGGACATACATGAAAGCTGAGTGTGATGGATCGAAGGCGACCGAGTGTGCCCGATGTGAAGATGGGCAATACACTGCCACAATAAATCATTCGAAGAAATGTCAGGCCTGCAGGGACTGCAGTCACAGTAAGTCTCTACTGTATATGCACAGACGCACACGCTTTCCTGTACTGCGAAGAAAAGCTGTTTCCTTCCTCTTCAGACCCCCGTTGCCTTTTAATAGACTATAGATGTACGTTTCGCAATGGTTTCTTCATGTGAACGGCATCACAAATCAACATCTTCCTCTTTTCACTTTTAATCCATTAACCCCTTACTGAGACCACTTAGTGTTATAGTGTAATAATCAGTAATAAATGGTATTTACAGTTAAATTGAACCTTAGCTGATAGTTATTTCACTGTTCACAACTGATGAAATGGTTTATACATCATTTAGTGAGAAATTCTGTATCATAAAGTTGCAAATACTGTTTGTAATACTTGTGCTGGAGTTAATAAATACTGTGTAGTTCATTCATAAACATAATCTGGATGCCGTTTATAAGGTCATATATAGTTTACCGTGTATTAATGATGGTTAAAACACAGTGTTTCCACCTCAGTAACTCATAGGATCAGTCAGGGTGGTATGTGTTGCACAGTTTTCAGTTTTGAAAGATATCAAGTATTCTAAGGTAAGGTTTGGGAAAATACGTATAGTGAAGCCCAATATAAGCTGGAGTTTTTATTTGAATGTATAACTCATTATACGTTATGTAGTTTCCAGTGGAGAGCTGGAACAACGCTGTACATGAAAATATGCTGTAGAAGAGGAATAAGATGATTTTAAACAGCCTTGAAGTTAATTTCCCTTAAATTTACCTTTGTGAAAAACTGACTTTTCAAACTGAGTAGCTTTTCAAACAGTAGCTCAATATTTTGAGCCTGTTGAATTTGCACTGAGGTTGAGTGAACCAGTGGTGCCCTGAGAAATTCCTCTTCAGGGTGGTGGGATGGAGTCTCTGTAAATCTTGGACTGGCACATCGCGGGGAAGCTGCAGATTGTACGCAGTATAATCCAAAGTGGCTGGCTGGCTAGGTCTTTTTTCACATTTACCATTATGAAAAACACACATTAATGTTTAAATCTAGAGTAACTAATGTGAGTAAAAGGCATATGATGGGGGTGTTGTATCAGAGTGGCACGAGTGGCTGATATCTATGAGTGAGTACAATTTGATGTGGATCTGAGATCTGGTGAGCTTAAATTGTGATTAATCGGTTATCAGTGGTTTAAAATTTAGATTGATACAACGCTGTCCAGTTTGATATTGGATCAGGCTTGATTGAATCAAAGTCGACTGTCGGGCCTTGGCGGAGGTATGCGCTCCACTAGGAGCCATTCTAGTTCAAGTTTAGCTCCTTTAAGTCATATTTCTAAGACAGCGGAAGGACTTAAACTTAAACTGCATGTGACACATACTTGCGTTACTTTTGTGGAAATTGTAGACTTGGATTCACTTCATGGAGACTAAACCTAATGTTAAAGCTACTTGTCTAATGCTTGCACTTCACCCAACCCTAACCTTGACTTGACCCTAACTTTGACCCAAAAATCAGCTTATTATCCAGTTTGGGACTTAACTTTTGTCAACTGGTGTTGAATATGAGATGTGTCCCTGAAATTGGTTAATTAACCGTCACAGTAGAATGCCTAATCCCAACCTTTACCTAAACCTCAACTTTAAATCAAATTTTACTCTTAAACAGCGTTTTAAAGGCCTGTCCAAAACTCACTTTCCCAAAATGTCCTCACCTGCAAGTTCTAAAACTCAAACTGATTCTCACCAAAAAAAAAAGTTGGACACACAATATGGATGTGACTCTTACCAGACTGACTCTATCACTCTTTGTCTCTTTCAGGTAACAACCAGAGGTATGCAAAGACGTGTAAGACAGACGAGGACGCAGTATGCGAGTGTGTGGATGGTTATTTCTGTGCTCATCCTGGCTGTGAACACTGCAAGCAAGCAAAGCTGTGTTCTGTGGGTGAAGGGGTCAAGGTTCGAGGTAGGCTTACATTGTAAAAATGCAAAATAAATCATCATGTACTTCATTCGCATTTTTCCCAAACACTGTACAAACATCTAACTCCGTCTTGCAGCTGCTGGCATGAATGACACGATCTGTGCTCCGTGTGAAGGAGGGACCTACAGCAACGTAACAGATTCATTTTCAGTCTGTAAACAGCATACCAGGTCAGACTGCGTCTCCGCTAACACTTTTATGACTGTTATTAATGTGCAAGCAGGATGTCGATTTATGTATTGTGACCAAATGTGACTGAATCATTCATTAGTCATCCAACGACTCACTGCCAAAGTTTTTTTTTTTTTGGTCCACATCCTCAGTCTACAAACCCAAGACATCCCACATGACACCTACTGTGACTAAATGTCATCCACAGTGTAGGAATGGTGTAACTGTTTCTCGAGCTCGTCTGAAAAATTTGATGCCGTTTTAGTCAGGCAAATGTCCAGATAAACACAAACATGAATATGTATTTGTTTGTCTCTGTATGCTGTTTCCAGATGTGAGAACATCGGTAGGTTGGAGAAAACTCCAGGAACCTCCAGCACTGATGCCGTCTGTGGCGACCGCATAGGTAGGTCTCCATTTTTACCTCTAGGCTGCTGTTTCGAATGTGTATCTGTTTTTCAGATCTTAAAATCCTGCAATGCAATGTAGCGGATGTTTTAGTGAAGCAGAGAGTTCCTGTTGACCTTCAGTTCCAATATGTCATATGACCAAGTTATTGAGAGAGGAAGTAGAGTACAGATGGGAAACCATTCCAAAGAATGAGGGCAATGCAAGACACTAGTTGCATCAGTATTAGTCTCTGATGGGAGGTACTGGGACAGAGAGGATAAAGATCATAGCTGTGATTGTTGATATTTATGTACCAATAAATCAAATGACAGTATGACAGTCAGAAAGGGGTTGCTCATGCTGGCGAAGCTGTCATCTGACACTGTGGCTCCCCTCAGCTTTACACAGCTTTATAGTGAGTTTCAGCTTCAGTTTGATTCACTCTCATCACTCTTGTCAACAATGCGCATCTTTATTTTCTTTTTTTTTTTAATGAAAAAAGCTCTAGATACCCACCAATAATTGGCAACCTGATGGTGAATATACAGAAATGGAGCGTTTAACAGCTAAAGAGCCAGGTATTTCCAGCAGAAGATAAAAAACAGGGATAAAAGAGGAGGAGTGTTGGACTTGAAACACGACTAAAGGAATGATTTTTCTCTGTAACTGCTGGATGCGTTGAAAAAGCAACTGTTGCTAACAAGTGCATCACATAAGTTTAAATGGGGATGATTTGTCACATTCTGATGACACAGAGTGGCCAAGAACATGATTCATCGCAGGTTTATGGGGAAGAGACTTCTTTCACAATGTAACCTATTGAGAAAAAGTCATGGACATTCTTATTACACGTTTTGGCTACAAAGGGCAAAGTATCCAATAGTGTGATGCAAAATGAGTTTTGTTTACTGGTGTCCACAAGTAAAGAGATTAAAGACCAGGACACGTGATCCTGTGAAGGCTCAGAGAAGAACATACTTGAACCCAAACTATGGTTTGGCTCAGTAGCAGGTACTTTGAGTCAAAAACAGGAGAAGGTCAGTACCAGGAAGGCAGGTCAAAACAAGCAAATGCATCTAAAACAAAAGGGGCCAAGCAAGGATACAGAAGTCCAGCGGCCAGGACGGGGATCACACAGGCATAGTCAGGCAGGAAGAAAGAAGGCTGGAAAGCACAAAGCACAATAGACTGACTGCGAGGGAACAAGAAGAAAGGAGCCGGTATGCACACACTGCAAGAGAAGGAAACAGGTGTGCAGGTGGGCGGGAAAGGTCAGGTGAGGGGGATGGCGGGAAAGAGGTTGATGCAGGGCAGTAGGATGTGGCTGGCTCCGAATTGTCAGGAGAGTCAGTACGTGTCAAGGATGATGAAGAGCTGACAACAGCATGACATCAAAACATGCGCTCAGAAGAACTTTTTCTACTTGTGTCTTTTTCATTTTAGTCACATCAGTGTCTGAAACCGTCTCTTCTCTTTACTCCAGTCATAAAAGTAGTGAAACACATTAAATGAGCTTAATATACAGATCTGACATGTGTGTCAAATTTACCAGTGACTTTTACATGGAAACAGAACTTCTTCATAGCGCAAAAGGAAAAGGTTATTCCGACCACACGTGCTCAGAAGACAGCAGTAACTCGTGCTTTAACCCCACCTATTTATAAGTCATCAGAGACGGTAAATGTAGAGGCATGTATATATGTGTGTAAAAAACCACTCCGGCTAAAGTTAGAGGTGGAGAGTACTGATTCGACTTCTGTACTCAAGTATGAAAGTACAGGTTCTGAAATGTACTATTTGTCTGAGTTGTTCAGAAATACACCAGAAAGATATTTTAGTATTGAGTCTCATTCCCAAGACGTCACGTAGCGACATGTTGGGTTGATGAAGCGTCCCAAGCACAGCAGCACTTTGACAAAATAGGAAAATCCTTTTTCCTCTCACATGTGAGACTCCTTCTCCTCTCCGTCTGTTTCTGTCTCGTTACATCTTTGACGTCATTTGGTGTCGCGTGTGATGCGCACTGATGGGAAGGTGGCATGCAGTGACGCAAGATAAAGATAATCGATAATTCCTCTGCATGTTATGTGTTGAAAACTTGTATGATAAAGTAAATGTCATACGAAGTAATGTATGTAACACTGTGATGCCACCCACTCACTGAAGTTATGTAGTGCAGAAACAAGTGATGGTGGGCAGAGTGGCTGAGACAGAGACACCTTTCACCCTGTTACAAGACACTGTACCACTGTACCACTGTACCCATGATTTTGAAGCCATTTATTTTGGGTTAAAAAGTAACATAATGTTGCTTTAATAGGTGCTTTATAAGACACTCTAAGGGTTTGTTTTTGTCTGAAATCATAAGGTTTTAGTGTTACTAAGCATTAGTGAACTGTTTCTGCAGTCATGGATGCGTCAGACAACGATAGATACTATTAGGTGTTTGAAGACTTCTTATAAATGTTAGATGAGGTGTGACTGTTCTGGTGTCAGTGTTGTGAATGAAATGCAGATTGAATGAATTTTAATTCATACTGGTCTTTGATGAGGAACCTGCGGAAAGCTTTTTGTGTCATCATTTATAGTCACCTTCAGTTTTCATTCATCACCTCGCTGACAATATTATCAAGGCAGAGACACGAGCAGTTTTTAGTAATCGCTCACTCCCACTTAATTTACCAGAAGTCACTTGTGCAATCAGGAGGAAAACCTAATGAGAATGTATTTGGGTCCCTGTGAAAACCCCTCTCCCTCTCTCTCTCTCTCTTCTCTCTCTCTCTCTGTTTATCAGGATGTAACTGGATATTACCCGCAGGCCTGTGGTCAGGACTCGTGTTGACCGCACTCGTCCTGTTCGTTTTTATCTGCTGGAGGGAAAAACGCAAGTCATACAGACCAGGTGTGTACACTGTGTAACATGCGTAGGTGTGTTTCATCACTTTTGCTCTCACACTTAAAAAAAAAAAAATTAAAAAAAAAAGTCTTTCTGAAAGGGCGATGAAACAGTGCAAACGCTGGCCTATGCACTGCAGTTTACGCAAGTTGTCGGCCACAACTGTGAGACACAGATTGCTTTGAAGTCGTACAGTTGAAGGTCGCTGCTCGTCTCTTTCGAACATACCCACGCACTGCTTCCTTTACAGGGAATTCATTAAAAAGGTCTCTGTTTGTACCTGATTGTCTGCTACTGAATTTAAATTAAGTTTGAATAAGCGTAATTTACGTTGGGTTTTTTTTTTTGCGGAGAATCAGAATATTTACGAATCAGTACAACACAGGCAGGATAAATAAGGAGCTGTGTTACTAAACAAGCTCAGCAAACATGACAAACTCAATGGGGAAACCACATCCTGTACATATTCAGGCTGACACAGTTATTTGGTGCAGTGTGACGCACACTTCACAGGTAGCTAACTCATACTGAGAAACAGATCCTACGTATGCGGCACAGTCCCATCGTTGATTGTTTTGGCTGACGTTCTGTCATATTTCATTGACATTTGCTGAATTTCCGCTGAAGCGTGTGCCAATACTGGAAAGTACAACTATTGAGGGAAGGTCTGGCTTGAAGAAGTGTGCGGTTCTGACAATCTACTGGTTGGATCTGCGCTTCGACTGAAAAGGGCCAGTTTGAAAAGATGGGATCAGTGTTAGTTGGTAATGTTTGTGATGGTGTTTATGATTGCCAGTAAAAGAGTCTCTCTTTGTATCACAGTACATCTGGATTTTCTTAATATCTAACCTTATCAGCATTGAGGTATCTTCAAAGGATTACATACACGTGTTACTAAAAAGGACACCGGTATTTTCCCACTTGATGTAGTAGCGTGCCACGAAACATAGTTTGGGTTTTGTTCGCCAAGATATGGTTTTTGCAGCTCAAAGCACACTTTATAACCACAACCGTACTCCAGATAATCCACTTAAACAGAGAAACCAGGACTTTTTTTCATCCAGGACAGCAAGTTGTAGTACACAAAAAATGTGTTTTGCCTATTGTAACTTCGCTGTGATGTTTGAGCCCGGCAGTGCAGGATGATGTGTATGCAGACTTTCTATGCGCTCACCTTAAATCTGAGCAGAAGCTTGACATCACAACTGATACGATCCATTATGCAACTTACACATGCGTGATGTGGAAACCTGTAGTTCACATAAAACAACCGTTGATTGTTATGTTGCTATAATGCCAGAGACAAATTCTGAACCCTAAATGATAACTTTAAAAAAAACCTTGCAGGGAACTAAAACTAAAGATGTACGGAGTGATTAGATTAAACCTGTTACAGACGCAACAATGCACAGATTTGAATACAGGCGTGCGCTGAGATTTTTTTGGCTTGCTTTTTTCTAGAAATTAAAGTATAAAAACATGATAGCCAAATTAACCCGTTGGGTGCATTAGCTGGTTATGAAGCAGTCGCAGTTTAATACCGATGCCTCTACATGACCTACAAAAGCAAACAAGAAATCAACGATCACCCGGTTGGATTTCCACCCATCTATGGTTGGATAAATGATATATTATAACTATCTTTGTAGCCGCGTGCTGAGGCTGATGTTGAGGGGTCTCACAGCCTGAGGACAGACTCTGCTTTGTAGTCTGGTGGTACTGTACGGCACTAAAACAAAGCTTCCTGTCTTTCATCATCATCCTCTTTTAGGGCAGTGTGACAGCGCAGCGGTTAGCATTGCTACCTCAAGAAGGCCCTGGGTTCAAGACCCGGCTCTTCGCATGTCCTCTCCAGCTGCCTTTCACAGTAGAAAGACATAGAAGTGAAGCTACTTGGTCACTCTAAATTGCCCATAGGTGTGAATGGTTGTTTATCCATATATGTCAGCCCTCTGATGAACTGGCAACAGGGTGTACCCCGCCACTCGATGAAAGGATAAGCGGTTACAGATCAATGAATCATCCTCTCTTGTCCACAAGGGTAAAAAGAGCTGAAAGTTTCTTAGTAGCTTTAAATAAGATGTTGGTCACCTTTATGTAGCAATTTGGTTAGACCCAACGAGGTATCTACAAGGGTGTTAGACAAGACAGATGATGATGATGATGCAAAGCAAAGCCCCTTATCATTTCAGGTGAAAGTGTGCATTAGTGATAAACATTACTTAGTCAATTTGCCATTAATCAAATAACCACAAACTGACCCCCTTACACACAATGGATGAGGGCTCTTGGCCTGGTTTGTACTGCATTTCTGCTTCATGTAGGTTTGAGTGGTGGCACAGAGAGAACTCGGCTTCCTAACGACTTCATTGGAATCGAGCGTTGACAAAAAGCACTTCAGAAAGTCAAACCAATGACTGTTTGGAAAAAACTGAACATACATAGAGACATTGGAGAATCGATTAATGCTTCACAGGCAAATCTACAAGTTTTCATTGAAGAGTTTTACACAGTTTTCCACTCCATGTGCTTTAACTGCTGTGAGTCAAATCCGACCACAGCCTCTTTCTGTGAAAAAGGAAACTACAAACTTCTTACAAACGACTGTCACACGTACAGGAGTGTGAGTGTTTGATCCTCAGATAATGGAGAGGAGTATCACTCTGATATTGAGTCATGACGACCTGTTCGAAATTTACAGATTTATTAAAGTACAAATTACGAGGACGTTTTCCTAGAAAGACAATTTATGTAAAAGTCATATTTTATCAGGATCACACTTCATGTCTGAGTGACTGTATTTTTTTTAAAGATTCAAGTGCCACCTATAGGTCAATCAGTACCATAGCCAATAACAAGTTGCCAAGTTAAAACTTGTTAAGTTGCTTTATTTTGATGCAACTCAATCTCTTGATCACGATCATAAAGTTATCCTTGTAGGAGTGATATTGAAGACTTTTGTTTTTTATTTTATTTGCGTTATCTTCTGTGTGACAGCCAGCCCACCTGTTCCAGTTACTTTGGTTGATATGGCTCCAGCGGCACCCGCCAGTCCACTGGACCTGCCTTTACCGACCACAGAGCTGAAAAGTTACTGCCAAGAGAGCTGCACTGTAGACGGATGTGATTTACCACTGATTAAGCAAGGTACTGTAAACTGTAAAAAATACTATTTGAATACTATTAAAAAATATTTTTTGTGGTTTAGGTTTTTTTGTTGTTGTTTGTTTTGTGGCATTTTTATGCCTTTGTCAGAGGTTCTGACCAGAACTGAGATTAGAGACGTCTCAAGCCAGACTTAAATCAGCAACACTGTGGTTCATGGTCAGTGCCTTTACTTTTAAAGTGTAAGTCTACCAAATTACACACTTAACTTGTGTGTACAAGTCTAGAGGGGTAGTGCTGCAGTTGGGGGAAAAAAGGTGGTATAAAGCTGTTTTCTTTGCATGTAATCTGAAAAACTGCCTCCAGTGTTGTCACTCAGTGGCTGATGGGTAATGCAAGAAGAATTTGTGGCCCGACCATTAGCTGAGACACTGTTCATTTTCCCTTTAAATTGTCATCATTCTGTATATTAGAGTGAAAAACATTCCATGCTCATAAATGCTTTTAGCCCTATTAAGAGGGCCATAAACCACAGAGACCAAAGAATTTGATGTGACATTACTTTGAAGGATGATCACACTAAATATTGATTTTTTTTATATTCTCCTCCTCAGATGATAATGTGGTCACTGACAGCCCTCAGGACAGCGTGGACAGCTACAGTCCCATAACTCCATTCAAGGTTTCAGTTTCATTCACTGAACCCAGCCACAGGAATGGAAATGCTGTACACTGCAACAGCTTCTTCAGGACCCACTCAGAGCCACAGGAGGACGAGTGGTGCGGGGACATAATCAAGTAAAAGTTACACCAACGTTTACTCGGAGCCACAAGGTCTCACTCCAGGGTAGAGACAGTCCTCAAAGGGGACCTACAGTATTTATACCAAAGAAAAAGTAAAGTTTGCTGCCCCCTGCAGGACTTTAATGACAATTTCAGCACCAATAATGTGATATTTCTGTGTAAAGCCCACTGGTGCAGCTCTGTACTTGAGTATTTTCCTATGATGTGAATTAGTCTTAGATGGGAGCTTCACAAGTGTTTTTACCACCAGCTCAGTGGTGTCTCTATTTAAAAATAACTATATTTTATATATCTTCTAGAGTCAAACTTTAGACAAATCTCATGAAAAGACCAAAAGCAACAGCCAGCAACAAATGTGTCAAGTTTGTGTGTGTTGTCAAAGCCTGATGTGGCTCATCCTTAAACAGAGCTCCATTGTCCAAAAAAACTATTTAAAACAGCTGAATGAGCCACACTGTTGCACTGGGTGACTGTGTTACTTCATCACATCGAGGAAGGCACTGTAGTTTAATCAGTCAAGCCCATGTTTTGCTGCTGAAAAAGCGTTCACTAAATGTGGCTCAATCCACAGCAGAAAATAGTCCCCGAGAGATTCTGTTTTATACTGCTGAGTCAGCAACATTTGGTAAAAATAACAGCGCTCAGCTGTTTTGGAAAAGGATCGTTTGTTTGAAAAAAGTTCAACAAAATATTTTGGCCTGTTTTTAAACTACATCTTTGTAAGAACAAACGGGCCTGAGTGCCACATAGAAGTCAGAAAATGAAAGACGTTTGTGTTGAAAATGTTAAAACACGGTAATCAGATTACTTTATTCACTACAATCTCATATCAAAGTTGCAGTTTTACCTCTCTGTTTATAAATTCAAATTAAATAAATCACCTCCATTTCATATTTGTGACTTTCACCCCTCGTACATACTGGGGCCACATTCCCACACAAACGATCGTTGGTGTTTTCATGGGATTTGTTGACAATTGGAAAAATACAATACTTCTTGTTTTAATGTAATGTAATGTAAAATGTGTCGTAATTTTATTTCTATGAATTTCTAATTTAATTTATATTGTTCCTACCATGTTGAGAATTTGTACATGAAAAATGGTTCAAGCAACCAAACAGTCCGTTTTTTTTAAACGTACATTGTCGTGAGAACTTCTGTTGACTTTCAGTATTCATAAAAACTGTATGAAGCGTTGGAGATATGCACCAGTAATGCTGCTGCCATTTAAAGTCTGAGGAATGAGGCAGCAGTGACACCCAGCAGATGTATGATTTGTTTATGACATTATGAAGACAGATGCAGGAGGAAGCACGATGGGAATGTTTACACAAGTTCTTCTGTTCCGCTTCTCTCTTCTCAGTTAATACCATCGGACAGAAACATACAGATCAGTGATTTTCACAGATATTCGGTCTCATGTGATGCTTCAAACTAATGTTGATTTAAAAAGAAAAAAAAACAAAACTATAAACATTATTCAAATGTTGTACCATGTCCATCACTATATTCCATTAAGAATAAATCGAGGTTGTCCACTAAAGAGAAAAATTCTTCATTTACTTCAATCAGCCTTCTTGAAGACTTGCTTGGCCACCACGCCTTGAACTCTCATCTCCTGCAGAGAGGAAAATGACCAGTGAGGAGGAGGGGAAGGAGGGGGAGAGGAGATGGAAGGAGGGGAGGGGATGGGGGTGAGGAGTGTAAAGGGTAGTTTGGCACATCAAGGGAGCGTTAAATGAGTGATGCACAAACCTGGGAGTGTATCCAAAATTCAATCCCGTCCCCCCCTCCCCGCTCCCCTCCCCATCCTTTGACCTCGTAATCCGTCTCCCACTCCTTCTCCATCTACTTATCATTCCCCCCCCCCACTCACTCTCTATTAGCCTCTCACTGCTCCCTTCTCCTGCTTTGTGTAACCTTTAAAAAGAAAAAAATCCACCATTTTAGAGCCCTGATCCTCACTGGCATTTCTTTCCCAATTCTCTCGACGTCAACAACGCGTCCCTTTGTCCTCGCTGCAACGAAGGTATTAGAAATCCTGCGAGAGCTGTTTATAGGAACAATACTGATTGTTTTAAATCTTAAGCGCCACTTACAGATCATCCATAAGCTTGAAACCCTTAAAATGAGCAGAACTAACCCTCTCCCTTGACTCAAAGTTGTTGTTGCACTTAATTAAGACGTGCATTCAACAGTCTTCCCCCTCTCTTGTGTTCGCCTTCCTTTCTCTCCCCCCCACGGCTCCACGAACCTTTTCATAAAAGTACCTCTCCCCACAAAGACAGCGCAGTGCAGCTGAATAAGGCGATGAATAACTTCCAAACTCTGCCTAATTTGCATGTTCTCCCCTCGGTTAGCATATCTATTATGGCATCTTTTTCCTTGTCCATTTCCCCTTCTCCCTCTTTTCTTTTCTTTTCTTTTCACATCCTCACCAAATGCAGCTTGTCGCCCTCCAGCCAGTGCGTCCAGCCTCGTCCTTCTTTCTCCCCTCGCTGTACACAAACCAGGTTGTTTCCATCCCAGCTCACCGTAGTCTACACGGGCACAGAGATGCTTAATGCGTGTAATTAGTATGTAAAGTAGCTCACAAGTTCGATCACACAGGGGACAAGAGTCTTTGTGCGGTGTGAAAAGGGTCACTGTGGATTCAAACCCATTTATTTTCCTGTTCTTTTTGCCTCCGTTTGCTCTTTTCTCTCGTGTTTGGTAAGATGACGATGCTGATACTGATTCATGCACTGGTTTCATGAAAGGATTTGTAATCTGAGGACTATGAATGGGTTTTTTTTTTTTTCACTGCCAGGCTTCGAGCAGCAGGGGGTGGTTACAACACAGAAATCACAGCGGTGGGAGGGTCGACTTCCCTGAGACATTCCAAATTAAAAACACACAAAGAGGCAAACTTGTATAGCGAGCAGTGATACTTTATATCCACTGCATTAAGAGGCCTGTAAGCATGTCCACACATGTCAGCACGTGTATTCATAAACACACCTGGCAGGTTCGACCGTCCACCGCCTGCAGATCTTCAGTGAACTCTTCCCCGATTTTGAAATCCATGTTGAAGTTCTTGAAGGTGGTGATGGTGCGGATCTTCATGCTTCCTGTGGCCGGGTCGTGGATGATGTCTTTGGTGGGCTTCAGCAGACACACAATCTTCCTCAGAGCAAAGTTGATATCTGGAATTCATAAGAAAATCAGTAGAACATGAGCCTGGGAGACAACTGAGTGTGGGTGTGTGTGGAGGAGTCTGGGGTCACAGAGAGGACACAGTGGTGACTTCATTATTCTGATGTGTGCTGCTGCAAATGAAAATGAACCACAGCATTGAAATAAATGACGGGGATCACTGTTGAGCAGAGCACAGATCAACAAAGGAATACATATATGCAACTTGTTTAAAAAAATAATAATAGCAAAGGCCAACACAATTGTATAAAAATGCACACTTATGCAACAATCAGAGCCTTACCTAAAGCTGCGAGGTAGGCGTCCATATTATCCTGTTCCACCATGTGAAAAACACCGGAGTAATTGGGCTTAGACATGTTGATCCACACGCGCTGAAATCTCGACTTTCCCTCCTGCTTTTCTTCGACTCGAGTCCGGATCCCTCAGATGAGCTGCCGCCTGGTTTTTAATATCAGTTTCACTGACGCAGCGTCTCTGGACAAACCCTGGGTCCGACGGGAATGTGCGTAAAATGAGCCTGTTGCTGTTCCGTCGCTCGGAGTCTGAAGCTCGGCTGCTCCTCACTGGATGTATGTGACTCTTCTCTGGTGGAGACTCGCGCTGGATGTGTGGAAATGGTTTCCAGGCAGCTGTGACTCAGTCGGAGTGTTCTTGCAGGACCACATGCAGGGGGAGGATCATGCATCTGTCTGTACTCAGAGGGATCATATGCAGGCAGAGGCGGTGCCTTGGGTCATTAACACTGTGGTGGGAGGGGAGTGTGTGTTCATACTGGGAGCCGGCCGGTTTGTTATCAGTCCCAGTAGGATGTCTCAGGGATGCAAGAAATAACGACATGTTCTTACTTTAATTTCTGGATTAGCAATTAAAAATCAATCAATTTTAATATTTACAATATTAATGAGGTTATAATACAAACTCAGAATGAGCGAGCTGTTCTCAGAGGAAAATAAGTTTTGATGCTAGAAAGGTGGCAGGGTCCGCCACATAAACAAATAAAACTGCAGTGTTGTGTATTGTTAGTTGTGTTGTCCTTTAAGGTCAATTTGTTTATCCAGACATGAAAACAAAGAGAGTTTGTTTATTTTGTTTGATCAGGCATAAAACATTAAGTCAATGAAGATTTTTACCTTCTGATTAAAATGTATTTCCCAAAACTACGTAGTGCATCTTTAATACCCTGACACTGGTCAAAAATCCCACATAAACCCGCTTAGATCAGGCTTTTGTGTGCGATGGGAATGTGCACACTCTGCATTTATACCCGGGTCAGATGACTCTGCCTTACACACTGATCTAAATGTAAGACCAGCGCGAAATGATGACACTATCAACGGCAGGTGGTGGCGTATTAATTAAGAAGTTGTTGGTGCGGTCTATTGAGCACCTTTAATTGCTGGACAGGGTGTCGGAGCCTCCTTGGTTCCATATCAAAGGTGCTCAGTGGTGTTCTAAAGCCAAAACAGCTCGACTTCCGGGCTGTGAAAATGCCTGGATCGCCGACTGAGCCGGCTTCCGGTTAAACACTAAAATGGGTATAAAATAAGACTTTTCTTTCTGTCATTCTTTCCAAATGTTACTGTACCGAATAGCTCAAATTATGAAAGTGAATCGACTCATTTCGCGGGGGTTGTGACGCTCAAAATAATTTATCCACCGTTTTACAGACGCTTCTTTCACAATCGGTTTATTGTTGTTTTATTTTCTGTTACACAGTTTCCGGCGCATTCGTGACGTCAGTGATGAAATAAAGTTAGTCTTGTTCGTCTTGCTGTTTCAGATTTAGGGAGACACATTACTATTCACATCCCTTTGTTTGAAAAATACAAACACACACACAAATATATTACACAAATTCTGTAACACTCTACCTCCTAGTAAAAAGATTAAAGGCTCAATCTGTATTTTGCAGTTGTGTTTTTGGCTTTGTAAAAGCCTCAATAACAAAGATGGACACATTTTGAGATAACCAATCAGCATTTTTTGTTGGCCAGTTGTGTGAAACACTACTGCTGTTGTCGTTCAGAGCACTCGAAGGACTTAAAACCCGAGGTTCAACGTTCATTCTTGACCTTGGAAACAGCAACTGACAAAATGCTGATAGGATTAAATAACTGAAACGCTGATGTAATCAAACCTTTAACAAAACAACAGTTTCTGAAGTTAATGTTGAATAAAATATGTCAGTCAGTGTTGGGAATGAGAGCTTGCAACATGCCTATCGGCATAAAGATTAATTAAACATTTTCATTTAGGGCATTTAGCTGACACTTTTGTCCAAAGTGACTTACAGTAAGTACATTTGGCACAAGAAAGAAACCACAGCAGGAAAGATAAAACGTGTAAAATTACAAACATAAAAAGGACATCACACAATATTAACAAAGTGCAACATTTTTACAGTGAAAAAAATGAAAAAGAATTGATGAAAACTTATCCATGATAATATATTATCCCATAGTTAGAATTATACAACAAAAAGTCAAAAATTGTATTCTACACACCTTTTATTTTAGATCTTATTTATGAATTATCCCATAAGTTTGACCTTAATGTGTGGATATATTTTCCATTAAGTTTAGTTTTCATCTTATTTTTCTCTTTAACTGGCAAAATGAGCTTCCCATTATATAATGTCCTGCTCCTGATGCATTACTGTTTATTAATACGCATCTAACTATAAAATATATGAAGCCTGAGGAGTAAAAAAAATGAAGAGCCGATCAAACAAAGTCACTGATGTAAAAGTAGCTTCTGTCCTTATCACTGAAGGATTCCACAAAGATGATGGTGACTTTATTCAAAAAACTACAAATTTTAAAATAAAGACGATGAAACAACAAAGTGTTTACAAATGCTCTGCCTTTATTTTCAACAAAAGCATCAGCCAAGCTTTCATGTGACAAATCAGTTTTCCTTTTCTTCTGATTTTTCACCTCAAGTTTTATTTTGTAAAAGGTCTCCACTAAAATATAAATCTTTAACAAAAGAGCGCCTGCATAAATATAACAAAATGACGATTAAAAACGTTCTCAGCCTCCTCTATCTTTTCTTTACTGAGCCACTTTTCTTGTCGGACTTCTGCTTCTTCATATCCTTCTTTCCTTTGGACAGATTCTCGTAAACGTCTTCCTTGTTTCTAGAAACAGACACAGAAAAAGCTGATCAGTGATTTCCTCCGTCCTGTATATTTTCATACAACAGCCAACACTGACTGGACACAGTTCTGTCAAAAGTGACACTGGGAAGGCTGCAGCATCAGAACAATTTAAACAGACCAACCAACCGTGAGTCAGATCACTCAAAGCTGGCAGCCACCTACCCAGCGCTCCAAGTGGGTCAAAGTTTACAGTGCTGGGGGGCTGAACAGTTCATTGTTCTCAGCTGATTTATCTTTTCTAGCTGCTTAATTAGAAAAAGAATGGCACTCAGCTCACAGGGGTCACAGGCCACAGAAACATTATTCAGACAACGGATCAGAGACGAGCTTATTCGTCTTAATTTAGTGTTTTAACAAGCTGATATTTTTTTTTAAAAAGAGCTGTTACTTCTGCAGTTATTTGGGCAATAAACCAAACAACTGGAGGGACTGTATGAGGAGCACCACGGTCATTAGGGTAAATCCTCTGGGGGCCTTTAATCAGGGACGAGCTGAGCGTCACTCCAAAAATATCTGATGTCTTGTTTACTGCTGTGATTTATCAAAGGGACAGCATGTCATTTCTGCCACTAGGGGGCTGCCAGTAACGCAAAACAAAAGACATAAGTAACCTGGGATCATTGGAGTTGTTGTCTTCATTGTTATTCAACTACTATTTTCAGATGAAAATATATTTGATGTGACTCTGGCAGATACAGAAGCTCTGAGGGGAAGTTTTCTCTCCTGTGTCTATGAAAAAAAGCATGTGACACAAAAATTCTAGTGATTTTTTTTTTTTTTTTTAAGTGAAACCAAGTGAAAGAAATTCTTCAGGAGGAAAAAAAGTTGCTGGTGAGTGAAAAACAAGTTTTGGCAGGATTATTTGTCTGTGTATGTGTGTTTTTGTAATACTCGTTCGCACCACAAGAGGCTGAAGTGCGCCACTACTCCATTTTTAGACAGGACTAAAAACATTCATGTTTTTTTTCCCCACGGGAGTTTTAATTCCTCCATGCACACCAAACACAAGATACATCTACTGTGTGTGATGTGACATTACTGTCATGTCATGTGGTGACCAATTCATTATAACTGACTGTAATCTGTAGTCACAGGTGGATTTGTATTTTATCAGCAAGTCATATCCAGCAGCAAAAATTAACGGCCTCATTCAGACACATTAAGCCTGCATTTCAACATTATTGGAAATATTCTGGAGAATATAAATAGATAAGTCGCCTAAATATTTGATTCAACAAATCTTTTTTTTGCAGTGTAGTCCCAAAGTTTAAGACTGAAAAACTGAATTGATAAAATGGAGCTGGAGTCCAGCTGCAGTAACATCCTCCCTCTTCCCTCCTCCCTCCACCCACCGCTCCTCCTTTCTGTGAAATGAGACTGCTGACACGAGGCTGAAGACGCTGACTAAGACATGTTTTGGAAAAGAAAGTAGGGCGGCCGTGTGAGGTTTAGAGGAGACGTGAATGATTTCAGGACATCCAGTTCACACAGGTGCTCAGACACACCCGCCCACTCACTTTGAGGCCTTCCTGCTCGCTGGTTGGTGTTTGAGTTGCAGATTTCCATATTCTGTATCAGTTTCCTGGGGGGGACAGAAACAGAGATTCGGATGAGACTGATTATTCAAACGAAGAGAGAGGTTGTGCGGCTGGTTTTGTCTGTGTGGTTGTTTTTTTTTTCTGCCTCTGGGTCAACGTTCATCTTTCACAAGCCACTCTCTGATAACGTATCTGCTGGCATTGAACTAATCGGCTCTGGTGTTCGAATCAGCAGCCATAAGTGCAAAGGCCTATTGACACAGATTCATTTAATCTTGCTCCTGTTTGCAATTCATGTATCAATCTACATTTCACCCACAAGGAAAGACTAATTTCTGTATCTTTCTTCATTTTCTTCCTGGATTTCCCTGTTCCTGTTACTCACCATGTAGGCGCAGTCTTTGGCCTTGGTGGTCTGTATGTACTCGGACACAGACAGGTAGATGAACTTGTACTGGGCCTCTGTCTGCACCATACCAGAGCGCTGCTCTCGCACCATCTGGATGTATTTTGGGATGTCGATATCGCAGTCCAGACCTGCGGAGGGAGGCGAAATAGGAAAGCCGTGAATGGAGGTGGTGT
Organism: Acanthopagrus latus; assembly: GCF_904848185.1. Classification (NCBI taxonomy): domain Eukaryota; kingdom Metazoa; phylum Chordata; class Actinopteri; order Spariformes; family Sparidae; genus Acanthopagrus; species Acanthopagrus latus. The sequence continues at coordinate 20,464,266 of NC_051055.1, forward strand.
GAGGAAAATGGAAAATAATCAATAAATATGAATATAAAAATGTACCTAGAGTGTCAATGGTCTCAAGGATCATGTCAATCACCACAATGGTGCCTGTTCGACCAATCCCAGCACTGCAAACAATCACAGAAGAACAAAGTTGATACATCAGTTTACATAGCTACATTTAATAACTCCACTAAAAGTCTACAGCCACGCTAGCAGCTCAGTGAGGATGAGCTAAATGCTAAATCCTAATGCGAGAATGCTCACAGTGACAATACATGAATTCATAGTCCATCCGAGCGGCAGAGTACAGATTGGAGTGTTTTTTGTATGCTATTACCCAGAGCACTGTTGGAGTTACAGCACTGGTTGTTATTGATGTGTGTTGAAAATATTAATGTTACTCAGCAAAATGTTACATAAGACAAGCAGACATATTTAGCTTACTTGTTTCAGTGAAGTTATAGGTTAACGTTACAGTTCAGAGATATTCATTTTCTTCCATAACTGAATAAAAAAGCTGTTAAGATAAGGTCCCCAGAACACTGTTTGAAGCTAGAAAGGTTGCAGGGTCCGCCAAATACATACAAAGTAGCACAGTATGAAACTGTGTTGTCCTTTAATGTCAGTTTGTTTATTCAGTGTGTTCGGTCATGAACACAAAGAGAGTTTGTTTGTTTGGTTTGTTTAGGCTTTAAAAAAAGGGAAGGGAAGATAAAAGTCAGATACATTATTTTCCACAAAACTCCATCGTGCACCTTTAAACATCAACTTGCACTACAAAAGATTTGTTACAGAAAGAGCACAGTCTGTCTCATTGTTGTGCGTCTGATTGTTTTTACAAACACACCCAACGCTAGCATGCTGATTTTTTAGTTCAGCAGGTATGTTTAACATGTTGATTATCTTAATTTAATGTTTTAAGATGTTGATATTTTTGCTAAAAAAGAAACAAAAACAACCAAGCAAAAAAAGTAGAGGTGTCATATCTGCAGGTATTTGGTCGATAAACCCAAGTATTAGGACACAAAATGCAGGGAGGAAGTGTAAGAGGACCACTAAGGTCATCGGGGTAAATCCTCGGGGGGGATTGATGTCTGGACAACATCTCTAATAAATCAATCATAAATCAATTTCATGACATGCTGACCAGGCTTAAAACTATTATCTGCAGCTATTTTCGGCAAAGACAGATGGATAAGAGAGAGACGGGACGTCCCAAGGGGATCTAATTTGTGCTTTTTAGTAGAAAAATACCTGGTAGTTATTTAGCTTCAGGCCACTGAAACCCAATGATACAATAAAATCAGAAAGGAACATCAACCTGGTCGTGGCTCAGAGACTTGCTGGCTGTCACAAGAGGTGGTGAGGGGGGTCACATGTCAAACATGTTTGTGAACACGCTAACATACCAAAATACTTATCCAAGCGTTGTATAATCATTCAAACAACAAGTTTTTAAAAAGCACAAGTGGCCTCAGTATCCCTCACGTCACACGGGCAAAATTCCAAAAGGATAATCTGTCGGTTGACTCAAAACCTTTTGTTCGGCTGAAACTAATCTAAATCCTGAAACAAGGATCATTTTAATCTTAAACCTTCAAGCGTTATCACCTCATAATGAAATACGAGCATGGTAAACGCAGCCATGTGGCGTTTTTCATAAATCACCCCATTACAAATGTCTTTCAGCACATCACAAGTTTGAAGTTTGAAGATTTCTGATCTCTGGCATGTGGTGTAAGCAAACACTGAGCAGAACTCCGAAAATTGAGGATTTCTCAATATGATATTGAAAGAGAATATGCTTGAGTTTTAGTTGTAAGTGAAAAATCTGTGTTTTAAAAAGTGGTCAACAAATTAATCAGTGAAAATTATCATCAGTTGCAGCCTTAATATTACAATCAGTGCTCTAAATATCCCACCTTCACAGTTTGAATCTGCTCCTTACTTTAACGGGGGATTCATGCTGAGGTGCCGCTACTAATTCACTCTGACGCAAATGAAAAATATCAACAATCCCTGTGGTGTTCAGCTCTGGGGCCCCACACTCATTATGGCGGGTCTCCGCCCCGCAGCTGTCTGGTACCTGCAGTGGATGATCATGGGTCCAGTATCAGGATATTCAGCCTGCTTATTGTTCACTTGGTTGAGGAAGCTGAGGACACCACCCGGCTCCTGAGGGACGCCGTGGTCGGGCCAGCTCATGTACTGGTAGTGCCAGATGGTGCGACTTCGTTTTGGCTGAGAAAGAGAAAAGATTACAATAATAGCAGTAATAGCGATAGTGATAATAACACATACACAGAGAGGAGAGAGGCCGGTGTGTGGAGGTTACCTCATCCACAGGAGTGATCTCCAAAACTCGCACTTTGTAATCAGTAGCTTCCCTCTCTGAGGTGCAGGACACCAGGTACGGACCGGCCTCCCTGGTGCTCTGGTTGTCGGGCCAGTACGGCACACATTTATTCTGCATAAAAATAAAGAAGAAATCAATTAGAACTTTACTCCTAAACTGCAATCTCTCGCACTTAATATAGTATGTCGTTTCTGTCACATCTCTCATCTCATTTTATGGCGTAAACAGTAAACTGTATTTCAGGGTGTTTGCAGGTGTCAGACACATACATGTAATGTTGTTTTATGACCTATAATTATGAAACAACATATTCTTTCTTTTTCAACCTTTACCTATAAGTATGAAAGTATGTTGTATATGGTTCTGTGAAGATGTAAGTTTTACGTAGGAATATGGTTATCAGTGTGAGTCAGGTCAACCTACATTTTGACGCATAGTTATATGCAAGTATAGAGTCAAGGGACAGTGTTAGAAAAAACTACAAAATTAATACATTTGATTCGATCAAATGTTTGTGTCAGTAAAACTTAACAAACTCAAAACTAAGACTACTACATGATTTTTTGGGGGGCAATTCAAAATTCAATTTAAAACATTGGAAGACTTTTTGGGGACCTGTAGACGTCCTGTATTTACTGAGATTGTAGGTATTTTGTGTATTTTAATATAATGTGGTTCATTGTTAGTATGTTTATTATCATTGCATGAAATTAACTCAATTAAACTCCACTAAAAGTTATGAAAGTCGAACACAGTGTTTGTTTCTTTTGTTATCTTGATACTGACCCGTCCTTTCTCCACCTCCCTTGTTGTCATGACGATCACCCTCGTGTTCTCCTGCCACACCATCTGCCAGAAGTCGTTGATAGTTGTTGCTAGGCAGCCCTGGCAGGCGATGTAAACTTTCTGATTTCCAGACTCCCATAGAGTGTTCTACGGACACACACACACACACACACACACACACACACACACACACAGTGAGCACTCCCCAGTAAACAAAACACCACGAGTGATGGAGAACAGGATACCTGACAGTTTGTTTGTAACAATGAGGACGATGACTCGGGGACACTCACTCTGACGTAGTTGGCGTTGATGTAATCTGAACCCACAACATCTGGATCGGCGTTCTTCAGGATGACCCTGGTGTCATTGACTTGTGGAGAGAAGGAAAACAAGAGCGTGTGGTTAATGTCGGTACTGTCAAAATGTGGATTTACTCATAAGATCTGGTTGTTATACTGAGGAGATTAAAAACTCACAGGGAAGAATATTCTTGTATCTGTTTTTGCTCTTATTCTCAGGTCTCTGGCCCTCCTCTCGGCTCTTCTTCACCTTCGCCTCCATCTTTTGGAGAGCCTGCAGGAGAGAGACAACTGTTTCACTCCCACTGTCAGAGTATATGCCAGTATGCAGGGACACAACGGTATCCAAGAGGTATCCAGCCCTCCTCCAACAGGAAGTAATAAAATGTGTTAATCCAACTATGACTCCATGGTGCAGCTACTGATAAAATGTCACAAAAGGCTCCAGGATCTCAGTGTTTCTAGACATGAGACAGTCAATCATGAGTTGATTGGAAGAAAATTAAAAAGTTACTGTTTTAACAAACATTTAAGCTGATCCAAAAATGCCAAACCTTCTTGAGTCAGTTTGTCACCCATCTCTTAATTTTCTTTTATTATTAATTGAATATCTTACAGTAAGACAAAATGAGAAGTCTAAAGATGTCACACTGAGTCCTGGGAGACTGGGATTGCCATTTTTCACAATTCTCTGACATTTTATCAAAGGTAGAAAGGGACTAATATTTCTTTTTTACTTGACTCGACATATGTGGGCCACTTCGAATTATCTCTTTTTTTTTCTCAGATGATGTTTCTCCAGCCCCAAAATTTTATTTCATTCAACAACCCCTTAAAAATAAAAAAAAAGAAAAACAACATTTTTTTTTTTTTTTTTTTTTTTTTACTTTAGTTGGACTTTACTTGAGTATTTCTATTTTCTGCTACTTTCTTCTACACTACAGCTCAGAGGGAAATATTTTTCTGAAATGGGCCATTCTGCATAATGAGCACTTGTATTTTGGCACCTTAAGTAGCTTATTTAATGGTAATACTCTTGTGCTGAAGATTTTGGATGTTGGACTCGAAACAAAGCCTTTTTATACTGTGTTTTTTTACACTTTTACTAAAAGATGCTGATTGCAAGAAAAGTTCATTTTTGAGTCTCAAACTTGTCAAAAACTGACGCTCTGGGATTGTAGGATGGTAGGTGTCGTCACTTTTTGATGGGCCCGGAATGAGACTCATAAATCTAATCTAATCTTTAGATAAACAATCTGATGTACCTATTCTCCCACTGCTGCATTTTATAGACCAAATGATTGAGAAAATAATCATCAGATAAATCAGTTATGAAAATCATCCTAATCATGAGTCGCAGCCCCTCGTCACCACCGCCTGAAATGAGTTTCATTTAAACTCTGCACTTGTTTTTCCATTTAACTTCCACTCAAAGAGGAATTTTTTCAGTCAGTTAAATTAATTTGGTTTCTCTCCTCAGTGTGAACTCAGTGTTATTTGGCCATACAGCATGGAGACTTTAGTGTGTTCCATCACCACAAGATGGTGGTATACTACCTTGAATTCTGCCCACAGTAAGGAAGTAACTTTGGAGCATTAAAGGCTTTCACACACTTCTCTCAATGTGTAGTAAGAAGTCTGATGTACAATTTACTTTTTCCCCACTTCAGGACAGCCCCCGTGGTTCTTACACCTCAGGTGGTACGAGTCGGTCATGTTGAAAAATAATCTTACGTCGAACTCCTCCCAGAAGCCCGCCTTGCTCTTCTCGCCCTCGGTCTCCTGCTGCTGCTGCAAGGTCTGATCCAGCTGTCTCACTCTGCTGTCGATGTCTGCTGCATTCACTCTGGTGGAGTAATATGGCTGCCGGGACAGAAAGAGAGATGGTGAAGAAGGAAAAACCTTATAATAGAGATGAAAGACGAGCCAGTGAGCGCATTAGACAACACCATCATCATCATCAGTCATCACTTAAAGACATGCTCAGAGATGTGAGTAATATTTCCTCTCTGTGGGCTGCTTGTCTTTTTGAACAAACCTTCTCACAGCTCTCTGACATTCACGTTGGCAGACAAGTTACAAGGTCTGTTCTGTTTTATCTCCATCATTAGGACAAAATAAAAGAGTTTACCTGTTTGAAATACACCCAGTTCCCAGAGATCTCCTCGATGCCTTTGCGCTTGTAATACTCCACCAGGTCCGTCAGCGTGTCGAACATGTCCTGACCTCCCACTGTATACCGGTCATTCTGAGCATACATGAACAAACACGACAGTATATCTCTCTAGATACATGTTGATCTGGACACATTGTGTAAAAATAAAAGAACACATTTTCTAAATAGGGAGGGACCAGCTGGGAGGCAATCACGCAAACATTGAAACACAAGGGCACTTTAATGAAAGACTTTGTAAAATATTTTTGTACATATCTTTTAATCAACACTTTAATCTCAGTGACACCATGTGTTGTGTTCACGTTCATCTGGTACCAGCAGCAGTTAACCAACTGAAGTTCAGAGCAGAGGAATCTCTTTGCTGATCTTTGCCACGTGCGCATGAAAAGGCGTTTGTGAGCCTTCCACTAATCTGACATTAATCTGCTGCACAAAAACAATGTGTCCCTTTTAAATGAAACCTGACGGATGTTTTCTCTGAGGTGAGCTGCCGCTGGAAATAAAATGCAAAAGTCTTTGGCAATGAGTGGCGACTATGAAAATGAGTTAGAGAGGCGGCGGTGTGACCCCTTTCTGCGCCGCAACTTTTATTAGCAGCCGTTCACAGTGACTATATTAACTAATCGTAAGATAACAGCTCCTCACAAATCTGGTTTTACTCGGAAATAAAACTGTGCTGAGCTGACATTTGAGCAACAGCCTTTTATTGCATAAGACAGGGGAAATGAGACTTTAAACCTATTTCGTAGAGCACAACACAACTTCGGGAATACCCCTCAGCATGTCTACACGGTGAGAATCTGTTCTTGTGACTCCTTTTTAAAACAAAACACTGACCAAAACCACCTCTAGTTTCATGAATGCCTCACCTTGTATGTCCCAGACACACATGGTCACACACTGAAACGCACACACACACACACGGACGAGCAAGGCACCTGACACATGATCTTGATGTGGGAGACCCTCTTTCCTCCAGTCTTGCTCTTCTCGTTGGTGAGGACCGACAGGACAAAGTCTCCGGGTTTGGACAGCGACTCTCTGACCAGGAAGGTGTCCGGCTCATCTCGCGCCAGCAGCAGCTTCTCTGCGTTTGGCCCGGACAGGTGACCGTGGTACCACCTGAGACACAAGAGGCACCAGTGAGATGTAAGACTCAAGTCATTTGGGCCAAGTGTCGACCAAGTCCCAAGTCTGTTTTTTCTTGTGCAAGCCAACAAGTCATTGGTTAAAGGTGCAGTTTGTAGTTTTTTTTAATCAGAAGATAAAGATCTTCGTTGAATGACATTTTTATGCCTAAGCAAATAAAATAGAAATAGCTTATTTATTCACTTATGGAAAAAATAAATAATAATTTTTTTTCATATCAAAGCATGTAAACCCACTATAAAATAAAAATAATGAACTTCATAATGAGCATATTATGTCTCATTTAACAATGAAGCTTCAGCCGAGTGTCTGTCAAGTCATCAGAATAGGGACTCCAGTCCACTTGAGCCTGAGCGACGGTTTGTAGCGCAACATTAACATGTTTCAGTTTTATTTATGCACATAGCTAAATATGTGTCGCATTTTTTTTTTGTGGTCACGGTTCAACTGCTGTGACTTGCAAAAACACAAATAACCAAAAAACAGTTTCTGTCCGAAGCACATTGTCTGTCACGTGGACATTATAAGGAAACACAAATAAAGCAACTTCACTTTTCTTTATTCTCTGCCTCCTACTCACTGTACGAGAGCAGAGCACCGTTACTGCAGCATCTATTCAGGACTAAGCGGTCGCCAGTCACTCACTGATGTGGTACGCTGGACTGTTTTGAGTGCAATACAGTGAGCAGAAATCGAAAAGCCACAGCAGCATGAGGTGCATTATGGCAGACAGTTAAAAACAGCATGCACAGATGTTGATATTAGATGCAGGTCTTATTTTTGTCCCTCGCTGTGCTTTGCCTGTGTGTGTCTGAGTGCGTGTGTGTGTGAGTGTGTAAAGTGTGTGAATTAGTGAATTTGCACACCCGGTCTTGCTGGGCTGTGACTTAATTTTAGGCACTGTTCTCGATTTCTTCTTCGAAACTTCCTGCTTTGTGGTCGGAAAATTTTCTGATGACAGATTTCGTGGCTGAAGAGGACAAAGTATTTTTAGCCTCTGGCCCCCCCCCCCCCCAATCCCCTCCCCCTTTTCGATATGTAACATCCACAGATAACTCCCCCTACACCTCCCCACCCTCCACCATGTCTGCTCTCTTTATGCCTTTTGGCGATTTCGTTCTATGATTTACATGCTCGTCAAATCACAGTTTGTGCTGTAATTAGACTCCACCTGACATTTTTTTTTATACATATATATTTATATTCATGTATTTTACTTTTTAAAAATAGCTGCATGAAGCATCTGCAGCAAAAAAAAAACTAAAAAAAAACTAAAAAAAGGTACAGGCTGTGCAAATCTGCAAAAACAGTTCAGAGGAATAACTGATGGAGTGCCGTATAGTAAGTGGACAAGTTTAAGATGAAAATGATAATCGTCTCTTCTGAGAAGAGACAAGATGGCAGAGGTATGAGAAACAAGCGCACGTTGACCTGCCGAGGTGACAGGGAGAGATCGGGCGATTACAGAGAGGCTGCTGGGTAAGATGAGGAAGACAGCGAGTGAGCAAGAACATGATGGAGTGTGCAATAGAGGAAGACGAGCACGGTCTGGCCATTGCTTTCAAAAGTGTCAAAACTTAAAGTTTCCAACCGCAGCAACAAAAGGGAAGTTAGACAACTGACAGAAGGGGGGGCAGAGGGTAGAGCTTCCAGCTAGGGTAAAGTACAAGGTCTCTCTCACACACACACACACACGATAGAAAGTAGTGCCCTCCTTGACTCATAAACGGGTTATTTGTCAGTACCAGTTGGACATTAACCTACTTAAAGAAGCCTACAGTTGCATGATGTTTCCAGCTGGGAGAATTTTTTTTTTTTTAAATACAAACACAAACATGAAATCTTGTAACTTTAAATAGCTTTCACGATTTTTATCTCATTTACGACAACAGTCTGAACGAGTCTTTAATGTGGCGGGGCTCCGCACGCTAATACATACATTACAAAATTATCTGTAAACTTATCTGATAGCTATATTTAACTAACAGAGATGCATGGACGATAATGACAGCTACTGTCAGTGAACAAATAAAAAGTGGTTGAAGAGGCTCTATGTCAATCTACAGGAATTTACATGTATTAATCACTTTCTTATAGGCCGCGTGTGAGCGGATGGTAACGACAAATGAAAAACAAGACCTCGCCCATCTCTCTCTGTTGCCTACACAAGACTGTGGATGATTTATTTGAGTTTAGTGCTGCTGGACTCTGGATTTCTTTATGAAGGACTCGGGTAGGATATTCTGTCCAAGTCCAAATTCTGCAACTCTGTGTACGTTCTCTCTGCTCGGCTAACAGAGCGCAAATTAAGCTAATGTTTGTTTAAAAATGGATTCCACTTACATAAAAAAAGACCTCCAGCACAACATCGAGGTTCCAAAAGCATTATTTAAAATAAAATCTTGCAAATCTTAATGAAGGAGGAAATGTGGAGAGCTAATCTCTGCATGCGTAGAGTAAAAAGCAGCATTACAATGTAGAGACACAAGAGAACTTCCCAACATACTGATATTTTTATCCCATGTTAAATGTTCAATTTTAGTCTGCAAGGCACCGAGGAAGTACGGCCGCCACACACAGAGAATGCGTCGACTGAAGCAGGTTCTTTATTGAATGTGGAAACGCTCTTTTGCCTCTACTTTTCGGAGATGAGTAATCAAGTGGGAGGAGGCTGCATAGATCATTTCCAGAACTGTCCCATCAGGCCTCGCGGATCACTGGACTCGCACTGACAGGTATGTCAGACAACACCTGATCTGACAGAATGCTTGAAAAGATCTTGAATTACTGATCACAAAAATATAAAAGGAAGTAAACGTTTCTATTACATTTTTGATGAGGAGTTTTAAATTCATGTAGTTTTGTCTACCTGTTGATCAGTTTTTGCTCGTTTCATGTGTGAAGGCTTGCTGAATTATAGAAAAAAAAAAGTTACACCCTGCCTTCATGTTTTACCTGAAGCTGCTTCACTGTGATGTTTGGCCTTCAGCTAGCAGAGCGATGGGTGTGCATGTGAACACACCAGAAAGTTGTTTTCGCACTCAGGTGCTGATGGTGGAAAGTTTCTCTGCGGTCACTTTCACCATGTGGATGTACGTGCATGAATTTGTGCCATCGCAACTTGTGGTCTAATATGCATCTAAAACGTGAGCTTTAAAGTACAGCAGCAGCAACATCCTGTGCTTCTTAGTTAAAGCTGTGAAATTAAGAATATTTGCATTTCATAGATTTGGGATTTTTGACTGAAGGAGAAGGAGAACATGCAACAGTAGAAAAACCTCATCAGACGTCCTCTCTTTTTTATTCCATGCTCCCTTTTTTTACGTCTTTAAACATGTCTGGATGGGGTAAAAAATGCTGCGTATGTTGGTGACCATCCTTCATGTAGGCTGCCAGGGCTAGGTTAGCCCAGGTGTGAATGGTTGCTGAGCTAACTAGGTGGGTGGTAAGTAGTGTCATAGTCTATGACACTACTTACCACCCACTTACAATGCAGTTCACACATTTGCTCACCTAACCCTGGCAACCCACATGAATGACGGTTGGGTCAACAACCCACAAGTGGCCCTAACGACTCTGAAACCGAGTGCTCACACGTGTCCTTATCGACTCTGTAAGGACACTCCCATGCAGGGTTTAAAAGCCCGCACCTCCCTTCCAGTTGGTTAGAAACAAGTCCACAACTGTCACAACCCCCTGATCAATGACTCACCTGATATCATATCACAATTTAGCCTTTCTGTCCAATACAATTTTGAAAGTCTAGAAGAGCCACAAGATTAAGTCATCTTATCTCTATTCAAATTAGCCAGGCAATGAACCAGAAGGTCGGGGGAAGTCTCTGGTGCTGCATCCAGATTCTAATTGTTAAATCCAATGGTCTAAATACATTAATGGTAACAAGTGACTGACAGACAGAGCAAGCTATCAAACTGCCGGTCGCAGCTAAAATCTTGAATCACAAAAGTACGTCCATCTGTAATGAAACTGAGTAAAAGCATGAAGTATCGCAAAATAGAAATATCGAGAAGTCCATTAATGGTTCAGTAAAGTACAGGAGTAGATTTGCTGAACATATGATCCAGTCGACCCTGATAGCATGTAACCCAGCGGCTGGAGCAGAGAAGCTGATGTAGGAACGAAGCGTCGAAGGCTGTCTGTCTTGTTGTCTGGAGTGTGGGTGTTTGTTTGTTTTTACTGACTCACATTCTGACAAAGATGCTTCTAGACCAGAGGAAAATATTTTTAAAAACCCCACGGAATATCAAACCTACGATGACACTTATTACCAAAAGTAAATAAACATCACAGCTGACCGTCAGTGACTGAATCAAACCATAACACTCTGAAGCTGAGAGTGAAGGCGGAGGCAGCCAGTGAGTGTGGGCCACGTTAACTGGCACTGAGCCTGGAAAGGTGAAGTAAGAGCTCACACACCTCTCTGTGGTGGGGTCAGAGGAGTTCAGGGGGTATTTGAGCTCGATGACGGTGCCGTCCTTGTCCTGCAGGATGCCGTTCTCCGCTGTGTAGTAATCCACCAGCTCTGACAGGGTGGCAAACTTCTCCCCGCCGTACAGGTCGTAGAAGTCTCCTGTGTTCTGGATCCGGATGTGGGTCACCATCTCACCCACCCTGAGGAGATTTTTTAAAAAAAAGAAAAAAAAAAAAGGGACAGGTCACACAAGTTTGTCCTTGGTGAGAAACTAAAAAGGAACGTCTCTATTTTTGGTGTTACAACTGAACAATAACATTTTTATAGACCTTTTTATTGCCTCAAAAGTTATAAAAAACAGCAAGAAATGTCCTGCAAATCAGATCCTCACAGAGTCTGATTTGATCTTCACAGATTCTGCAGCTGAACCCTGTCCGTGTACTGTATGCTCTGTATAAAGTAGCTATATTTATCTGGCACACTTCTGCACACTTATCGGCACGTTCTCTGTGGTCTCCATCATGCAGAGACCATCAGTACAGTGATTCTCTGGCTTTTAGCAGCTCAATAAAAGAGCTTCTCTGAGTTTGTTGGTTCCTGCGCTGTGAAATCGAGAAATCCCATTAATAAGTAAAGTCATTTTTAAAAACCTTTCAGCTCGTACAACTAAGGTAACAGGTTTCTTGACTCTTTTAGAGTGCAGTCATTTTTTGAATCATGGTTTTGATGGAAACAGTTTTAAAAAGAAGAGGTCAGACTGTCCAACAATCCAACATACAGTCAGAACAGCAAAACTGAGATAAAGAGAAACATCTGCAAACCTGCCAGGTTTGTTATTTTGAAATCTTTTCAAGGTCTGGGGCATTAATAAATAAACACACTGCTTCAAAACCTTAACAATGATATGGGTGCACTGTAGCAGCAAGGAAAAAAATAAACTAAACTCCAGAGAACAGGTCTCCTTCAAAATAACACACATGCTGCAGCTAGAGGCCGTCGACAGCTGTGATGATCAGGGGTGGAAGTAACTAATTATATCTACTCAAATTACTGAAAGTTTTTTTCTTCAGTTCTGTACTTAAGTATGCATGACACCATGTTATCCAACAAGCTACTTTAAAATCATAATTGAGTACAGGCAAAAACACAAAACTCTGCAGCAGGCGCAGGTTTGAAGAGGTGACTGTGACCAGTGAGCATCTTCAGACTGAAGATTAGAAAGAAGGACGAATGAATTAATTTAGGGTTGAAAAGTGACTAATACTCTGAGTAGTGTTTGAGAAGAAGAATGTGTAAGTATTGTTGTAATAACACTAGTTTTACTTACATAATTAAGTCACATTTCAGTGATGTAATTGTGCTCGTATCTGAGTGCAGATTTTCAGCACTCTTTCCACGAACACGTCCGTGCTCTGCCCACAGTGAATAAGAGGACTTTTCTGTGAGCGCCAAAGTTTATTTTTGCAGCTTTTTTTCAAGCCAGCGTCACAAAACAACCTCATCTCATTCATGCAGTTTAAAGAGTCCAGTTGACCGGATAAGTGTGTCTTTGGCATGTAGAAAACGTGAACACGAGAACATGTAAAACACTTCTCAGAATGGACAGAAGGCCTGCTGGAGGGGTAGTGTGAGTATCAAATGCTGCTTCTGTGCTGGTCAGTTGTTAAGAAAATCTACAACTTTTTCCTCGTACACCTACAGCCTGCTTTTGCTTCGATCAGTAACTCAAAAATCTCATACGTTCAAGCGTTCAGAGTTCCTGCCTGAACAGGAACGTTAACACAGGAACAGTATTTCTCATAAATGTACTGAACACTTACGTACGTGGGACACAAATATCTCTGTGAAACTTTGGCGTCAGTATGAGAGAAGCTGCTATTGTTATAAATGGAGATATAAGCAGTGAACCTGAATTTCTTCAGTACTGCTGCAGCACATTTACGTGAATTTAAACGTTTGCCCCTTTGAAGCACGCACCACAATACTGTGGTCAGTATACAACGTTCAGCCTCATAAGCTTTACATCAATAAAACCGCACAAACAAACATAACAACATCTCATCGGTCAAATCTAATTAAAGCGAGGGAGCATTATTCTCTATCCCCTCAGAATTCTCACTATATTCAGCGTTAAAGTTGAATTATTCCACTTATTTGTAGTATTTGGAGTATTTTTATTTCATCTTAATTTGAAACCTTAAAGTGAAATACATCATCACACTCTTACCTGCACAGATGAATGTAGCAACATCACATTTATAAATAAGAGGTGTGACTCTGGCATACGCACACAGAGCAATGGAAAGTTTGATTTCCGTCCTCACAGAGTATTCACATAATCAGCACATTTCTTTATCCCCAAGTTGTAACACAAGTTTGTAATAGAGTTTTAAAGGCATCAGGTGACTTTAAAGACATGCAGTAAAGGTGCTACATATGATCTGGTTCTTCATATAACATTTAAGCTAAATTCCTTGTCATTTATGATCTGGTTTGAGACTTCATAAGTGAATAAAGAGCGTGGGTGAGCTTACAGCACAGTTTTAAAGGAAATGTAAGTATTCCTCCCAGCTGTGGAGTAACAAGAATGTTTTTGGAGACATTATTACCTGACAGACAGGGAGAAATCTCCCACATTTTTTTTGCTGGGTCGAGCCAAAAAGCTGCCGTGGATGCCTCGAGTCTTCAGCATTTCCTCGGCCTGCAGGCCTGTGATGTCTCTGTGGAACCACCTGCAATCGGCACACATGTTCATGAAGTCAAAATCCACCCAACAAACACTGTGAATGTGACTGCAGCAAGTGCACGCACGCACGCACACACACACACACACGCACACACACAGAAGATAAGACTTGTAACAGATAAATACAAATTAATATGCCTTTATTGACACATACACACACAGCCAGTACTGTTTCCTCACAATGTTCACTTTGTTTTATGTCTAAATATAAAGTACATGTGCAAATACATTCAGTTTTTTAAAAGTGTTTGTCAATGAATGTTTTTCCACACAGCAGGAAAGGCCCTGCCACAGTCTTGCCGACTTATCATAATCTTATCAATTACACATATGCGTATAGTAAAATTAACTAGTGATGAGAATGTGTCATTCTTTTTAGATTAAACCACCAGGTGGTTGCTTATTTTTCATAATAAAAATGATAAATACTTTGTTTATTTTTATGCTGTATAAAACACAGCTCTGGTCTAATATGCTTTAAACCATGTTATTTTACTTGTATGTGAAGAGTTAATGTGCAAAAACACATAAAAGTCAGTCTTGAATTAGTAAAGCAACATCTGTTGGATTGATTTGATTAGAAAGAATCATGATTTAGGAGAATTAATCCAAGTGAAGATGTGTATTTCTGCAAATGAACCCTTCGTAGAAACATTTGTCGAAACCGTCACCACTCAGCCAATGAAGTCCCACTTTTAATAAGTAACAGTGACAACAATCTTCACATTACACCGTACATCTGAGTAACTATATCACAAGCGAGCGCAGTGAAGCTTCGGCTTGGATTCAGCAGCTCAGCGTAACATAATTGCAACAGTTCGGACTGAATATCTGCTATTTTATCATTTCCTGGAGCACGTTGAGGGTGGAAAAAGTGCCTTGTGGTCGAGCTTGGCTCACAACCTCTGAGCTAACCCAAAAACATCTTAAGACTTTTTTTTTTCTACATTTCTGCAACGTTGAATCTATTAGTTGTCGACTATCAAATAAATTACCAACTATATTAATAGATTCAGTTTTTGAAGGGAAAAAAGTCAACATTATATGATGCTAGTTCACTAAGGGGTTAGAGAGTTCTTTTACTCCAGGACAGTTAACTGAAAGTTTCAGGTTTGTGGACTAAACGAGACATTTAAGGACATGAGCATGAGCTCTGGGAAACACTGACCCACATTTTTCACCATTTTCTGCTGATTTTATAGACAAACAACTCATCAGTCACTCAAGAAGACAATCAAGAGATTAATCAGCAACTATTTGGACAATCTATTTATGAGTTCAAGTAATTTCTTCTTTAAATGATCTGATTCCACCCTCTGACAGTTGAGCGATGAATCGAGAAAATAACCGACACTGAAAACAGTGAAGTTAGTAGCAGCACTAGAAGCCACTCATATATAAAAATACCATCCACATCCTCAGTGAACAATTTCCCATCACAGCGGCTTTCCTGCAGAAGAGCCTGCTGCTTTTTAAAAAGAAAAATCTGTATCATCATTCAGCTTGTACTCAAAAATATCAGCCAGTTGAACTCATTCTTCACAGTTGAAGCATCCAGCTGTACAATTCAAAGCTTGAAATCTCGTGGCTTGACACATCTACGCATGGGGAACCCTGTGCATGCCCTTGTTCTGACAGTAAGTTTGTGTGTGCAGCTAAATATCGGTTTCCTCTTCAACTTTGGGTCACTGCAAGAGAGCTTTTACACGACAAACATTCATGCACAGGAGGAAAGTCTCATCGAGCAAAGGTGAGGGGAACCTTGAGAGGAAACCTCTGAGGAGCCTGGAGATATAAATACAGTGTTTCTCATTCAACCACTGTACTCACAAGTCAGTCATGACACACTTAAACAGACATTTAATCACATGATAGAGGAACCGAGCAGGATGCGTCGACAGCTGGGGAAAGACAGAGAAGGAGGAATGGAAAGAGAGAAGTTGTCATCACGCCTTGCACAAAACACAGCGTACACAGCAAGAGTCAAGCGGAGCGTTAGACTGTCTGTCGGGGGGCTTGACTCACCGAACCATGTTGCCTTTTCACTTCTCCTGGGACCAAAGAGGAGAAGAAGAGAAGAAGAAGAGAGTCACATCTACCTGCATATGTCCACAAGTGTTCTTCATCTCTGATTTAAAAAAAAAAAAAAAAAAGAAACAGCCAGTTCCTCAACACTTCCCCAATTTACAGCTGCACGCCTGCTCAGATAGACGATAACTCACTTTCATTCTTGTTTTTGTATATTTTTTTTTTTGCTCTTTCATACAATTATTCTGCCACTTACACGCATCAACCTAAAGACAAAACTCTCCGGAGCGCAAATCAACCCTCAAACTACCCGCACTCTCCTCCTCCTCTCCTTCTACGCTTCCCTCCACCCAATCCCCCTCCTATCCAGCCTCTCTCTGTCCCAATAGGAAACAAGGTAAACACTTACGCTTCTCAGCAGCCTCTGAAAACAACTGACGCCTGCCGAGACGCTCCGGCTGTATACGTCTCTCTCTCTCCTCCTCCTCCTCCTCCTCCTCCTCCTCTCTCTGTTTAAGCTCTCCCCTTCCTTCCTTTTTACGTCTCCTTTCACAAAATAGTGAAAGCAACAAGACAGGAACCAAAATAGCTGACAGGCTGGAATTCCTCCAACCGAGAGAGATCTTCTTTTTTAAAAAAAAAGACAACCAAAACAGAAACTCATTATTATCATAGATCACATTGGGTTTAAAGTCTGAGAAGTTGCCCTCTGATGTTCCATCACACTGGTCTTGATGATTCGAACTGTTCGATCCACCAGTGAGTCATGAGCAAGCATGTCTGTCCAGTAAGTCCACCCCAGTTGATCAAAAAATCCCCCCAAAACTGCAAACGGAGCCTCTCAGTCAGCTATCTGCAAAGCTTTTCCCCTCAGTCTGCCCACCTGCCTGTTACTGTAGCTGTCTGTTTGTTCTTTACTTCCAGGTGTGTGTATGTGTGTGTGTGTGCGTGTGTGTGAATGTAACGCACAAAGGTCAAAGTCGGAGAACACTTCCTTATTTGCAGTTACACCTTCCCCCTCTCTCTATATATGCACTGCTTCGTGTGCATGAGAGCTGCTTTCAGCTGGTGAACCATTTGCAACTGTGTGCTCATTATCAGACAACTGAAGCAACCGACTGAAGACGTGAGGCTGATAATGTTAAACCAGCGTGTTTTCATTTTAATCCACAGCTGCATGTAACATAATTCTACTGCACGACCAGGAAGGCTCACAAGTGAAGTAGCATTAACTCAGTTACTGTAATCAAGTACAAATTTGAGGTACTTGTACTACTTGAGTAAGATTTCCTGCTACTTTATACATCCAGTCCTCTTAGTTACTATTTACTTTTCAGATTACATGCTGCATCAGAGCACCATTTTAATTTGATTTATTTTATTGGCAATCAGAGTTAACAAAAAATAAAACACTTATTCTTTTCTCCAATAAATAAAGGCGCAATATATAACAACTGGCTGCCTGTTGAATATCTACTCAAAACAAATAGGGAGCCGCATATCAGTAGTAGTTGCTAACTGCTGTTAACCGAAGCTCCCATTTGCTAGTTAGCTCTGTTAGCCGTGCAGCTAGCAGGGAGCTTGAAACACTGGAGAAGTGAGAATGAGGATGGGAGGTGGCTAGCTTGTTAGCATGCTAACCTCAGTAAATATCTCTGTAACACAATACCCCGTCATTACGTCAAAATTATGTTATTTCTTCATAGTCCATTGATAATATTTGTTATTTGTTGATGTTTTGAACAGAAGTTCTTACATATAGCACATTTAAGTAACTAGAAAATGTGTTTAATTGTTAATAAAAACATTTAAATGTGAAATTTGTAAGAATTGGCCACCTGGGGGCAGCATTTCGCCAAAGTTACAGCTAACTGCTGCTAACTGTAGCTGCAGCTAGCAGTCCGGACTGGAAGCTTGGAGTATTATGAAAAAGGACAGGTCTATGCTAACTGGTTAGCATGCTAACCTTAGTACATATATGTGCAGAAGAGTGAAAAGATGTCTGTAATATGACATCAAAACTCTTCTTTCTTCACATTATGTAGATAATTACATTGAATGGTACAATCTAAAATTCTCACAAACTGCACCTTTAATATCAGAGACTTTTTCTCAAGTACTGTTTTTTACAAGTGACTTTCACAGTGACCAAAGTAATATCTTCAACACAATGTCTACTTTGACTGAAGAATGACTTTGGAGTACTTTTAACAACACTGCTGCAAACACCTGGTCTGACATTTTACCAGCTGTGAAGCAAACGGGAAAATCTACATTTAACTTGCAAATCATATTTACCAACAGGAGCTTTTCCCAAAGAGGCATCTGCATTCATGAGATCTACAGTCCGTGTTGGTAACATCCTCCTCATTAGACTGTGAACTGTGAGCCATGTAAATACGGTATGCAGAAATATGTAAAGTTCTGGAGGAAAAACTGAGAAAAAGTGGAGAAAACTATACACAGAGTCAATGCTGTAGCTCCGCCCCGATCCTCTCCCTCCCTCCCTCCACACACATGCGCGCGCGCGCGCACACACACACACACACACACACACACACACACACACACACACAGCTAAGCAGGTGTTGTTCGTCGTGGTTAACGCCAGCTATTGCAGTCTGCATTATTCTCCTCCTCACAGAGTCGTGCGTCTAACAGTTGAGTCTGGTTTGGCTTCTCTTCCCTTCTGACACGACCGAGCCTCACTTCACTTCTCTTCACTCAGGCAGCAGGACGAACGCAGTGGTGTGACTAACAAAAAACACACATGCACACACGCTGTGGGGTTTTTCTCTTCTCACACCCTCAGCGACAACAAAGATGTTTCCAAGATTTGGTCATTCGTTTCGAGTGTTGCAACGGCCTCGCACGTTGCAATGCGTCAAATTGTGTCTGTTTAGAGGAATTAATTGTACATGCTGTACTGTTCCTTCCCTCCTCTGTTCACACCTCTAAAACATTATAATATAGATTTTTACACAACATGACAAAGAATTAGACAATTCTTCCTCAAAGTCACTGTTTCCTGCTCCTTGAGGATCTGCTGCCTCTCTTTATGTAATATCTTTGTAAATAAAGAAGAAAGTCATTTGAGGCAGTCGCTTGGGCTCCGGGAAGTTGTGAAAGGTTTGCACTATTTTCGAGCACTTGAGTTGCACTTTTCACAAATATCATTCAGATTTTGGGAATATGGTGTAATATGACCATGACACAATTTGAATGTGTCTATTGTGAGAAATCTCCTAATGACACTTATACCCTGGTAACTATACCAGTCTTTATTCAGCATGTCTGGGTGTGTTAGGTCATTGTCACTGTAGATGTTTTATTATTACATTTTAGTATTATTTTTGTGTCAGTGCAGTTGGGGGAATGAAATTTACTGGATAAGAAAAAAAAAAAAAAACATTCTAAAGTTAGCATGCTAAGCAGCTAGCCCCGAACCTTACTGTCGTGTCATGCCTCTTTGTGACCCATGAGGAGACAGTGGCTGTGGTTTCCCCCGGTCATACTAGGTCACAATCCAGGCAGGCATCGTCAGCTAAAAGCACCATTTAGCTCTACGGCTAACTGAGGTACTTTCAAACAGCAGATACACACTTCAACCACAGATAACTACAGAAAAAGACGATCGTGAGCAGCATTTAGCAGTTATGCTGCCCCTTGTGGTTTTGGAGATACCTTTTGAATCCTGGCCACTTCTCACATATCAAGCTTTTAAGTAGAATATACTGACAATGTCCAACGCGCAATATAATGGTATAAAATATACAAATTCACAAAAGTTGATGGGCTGCAACAGGAAACAACGCGCCATTTTGTCCAAAATAATAGTGAGCAAATATAATCATAATCCTTACTTAACAAATTGCAATTTTTAGTACTACTACACTGTATTGAACTCCTGCGTGTAGTTTGACTGAGTGGTGTCGCCATAGAACAGCAGAAGCCGTTAGCTCGCTGCTGTGGGTCGGTACAATCGATGTAAATCAATATGTATTTGTATGAGAATGTAATATGACCGTTACGTAGGCTGTATCAGTGATTGTGGTAGCTTTTGTCTGTTTTTTTTGTTTGTTTGTTTGTTTTTTGTTAGTGTTAATTTTATGAGAAGTTATTGTCTCCCAGTGTTACGCTAAAGTCACGCCAGAACATTAACCAGCTAGCATAAATAAGCTAGCAAACAGTCCATACACTGGAATATATTAATGTCACGTGTTAATGCAGTTCACATTATTGTAAATAATAAAACGTTAATTCCATTTTTAGTGAGTGTTTGAATATTTTAGAATTACAACAATTACTTTTTTTTTTTTTTAATGTTCTGAGGGCCGACTCTCAGACCTCACAGCAGGTTGGTGCTGAGGCAGTTGACAAACACTGGTGTTAAATAGTAACACCAAAGCGCATATCAAACACTGACAAATAACATTTAAAGGACTGTAGACACAAGCTGACAAAGTTCAAATACCTGCACTGTACTTGTTTTCAGCTTTTGCACACGCACATAAAAAAAATAATAACGATAATAATCCATGACACTCACCGACAAGACATTTTGTCGAGACTCACTGGAACTCCGGGCTCTTCTGTACCAGGAAGTGAGGGGTTGAATCCAGCCTCTCTCTCTGCTGTTGTCTCTGATGATGCTCAGTAAAATTCACAGAAACATCAGGTTGCACTGAAAGCAGCTACTGCGTTTCACCGGTCCACGTTAGCTTTCCTTGTTCTTACTTCCTGGGTTCACTTGTGCCCGACCTCACTCATGTTGAGCCTCCAACTCTCTCTCATGATAACATATCAAGCCTCATTACCAGCCCAGCCAATCCTCCCGCCCTGTAATTTTCTTTAATTGTCTTAATTGGCCGACTATCTATTGGAGAAAATCTGCCTGTTCCTGACCCCTGCTTCCCCTGCTCCTCCTCTCAGGACCTTTTCCATGTGTAAAGGCTCTGCTGCTTTTCCATTTCCCTGAAATTAAACATTTGCCTTCATGTAAATTCAGCCTGGTCTTTGAGGCTTGTATGCAAAGTATGTCCTGCTCGTGATGCTGTTCATCTCAACAGTTAGACTTCCTTCAAGCATCCACAGCATTATTTCTTACATGGGCAAGGATGATCAATTGAACATAAAGAAAAACATTCAGGGGTCACTGAAAGCTTTGATGAGTTTAATCCGTTAATCAGTATGATATGCTAATGTTTAGCATGTATAAAGTTTACCATCTTAGTTTTGCATGATAGCATACTAACACTTGCTAATTTGCATTTTAACATAAAGCTCAGCAGCGGCTTATGAGAATGTTATCAGATTGGCAGATATTTGGTAATCAACTAATAGGGCTGCACATTTTATTGTAATATCATTTTTAAAAAAAAAGAGAGAGAGAGACAGAAAACAGCATTCAAATTTAGCAAAGTGGTGCTGCAGAGACATCTTAGCCATGTGTGTTTGGTGCAAACCTCAATAAATGAACACTAACATTCATCTTTCCTACTTATTGTGAAGCATATTTATTAAAATGATGGCAATATGATATTTTTGTCCAGATTGTGCAGCAAATGTCCGAGTCAGGGTGGCACAAGCGCAAAACTATGAGGATCAACCCTCTCAGGGTCTGTCGAAAATTTCACAACAATCAGTCCAACTGTTGAAATAATAAAAAAAATATTTGTATTCTGCTGATTTCATCAGCTGATAAAGGCGTATCACACATATACCGGTAATGGTGTTTATACTGTGCTACTTGCACAGAGGTCATTTCTAATTATTACATTCCTGGTGACATTTGCTGTCACGGTGCACTGATGTTATTTTGGAGAGTATTGATCATTATTTAATTTTCTGCTAATATTTCCAGCTTTTATTACATATCTCCGTCACACAATATATATTCAGATGACATATCAGATCTTATATCAATATCAGAATTTTTTATTTCCTAATGTTTGCATTGGGACCTGCACAAAAAAATGGGGTATTGGTCGATTATGTAAGTAATTCTTAAGAAAACTAGCAAACATGAAAAAACTGTTAACTTTTTATTGTAGTCCATAAAAACGAACAGCAATGATAAAAACAACAAGGTGGTAACCATAATAATAATAATAATAATAATAATATTGAATTTAACGTAAAACAACATAACAACGAACAGTAAGAAATTAAATTAACTTAAAGATTGCCATCGTTCTCAGAACCATGCCAAGTACCTAGAAGCTGTGGAGCTACTGTATGTCCATATTTCGGGCAAACGCAGGTGAGTTTCCAGGGGGCAAATCTGTGATGCCGTTAGGAATGTCGAGGTGCTTGTTTGGGTTTGAGCACAGAGAGCTGATCCTGGATCGGGACACCTGGCGAGAGCGGTGGAGGTTTGGGATAGAGGGTAAGGGTGCAGGAGGAGGTAACAGACCTGACTGACTGATAGAAAAGTGACAGTAACAGTCTCTCAGTGTCAGCATTCTGCAGTAGAGGTGCACATTAATATGCCCTATTTTATACATACGTACAGGAAACATTCATCCTCTCTACACACACATACAGGTGAGGACACCAGAATTGAATGACTTTTTAGAAAAAAAAAAATCACAATTTTCTAAAGGTGAAAATGAGCACAATAAAATCCCTTGAATTCTTTTAATAATCCAAAAAATTACTACAAAGCACCAGTATACTCCAAAACATGCTGCTTCTTCTCCTGTCTAACATCTTTAGCTTCATGTTACATATAGTTACAAACACACATTTGACCCTGCTGTAAAGACAGAGCAGGACAGGTCAGGGGAGCTTCCCGCAGTCTGACAGTGCTCAGGTTACAGGAGTTGAATCTGAATCCCAGAGGAGAAGAAAGACTTGTCTCTAGTCTGCCACACAAAGTAGTGATTCTTCCATTTGCTCCGATCCTACATCTACAGTTCAGTCTTTTCACATCCAGCAGCACAGCTGACGCTCTTCTGAGTCCAGAGATGGGTTGTGGGTGCAGAACGAGGAGGACTAACCTGACTGTGCTGTACATGATGGTTGAGGGGGAGGACGTCTGCTACATGGCGGTGAGGTGACAGCGACTGGCCTCAGTCAGTGAGAGTGAAACGTGTGAGCCGACTGGTCAGCGCTGCACCTGCATCTGCTGTGAGGTCTGTGATTGGTTCTGAGCAGTGACCTCGGGGCCCCGGCTGGCCAGTCGACTGAGGATGTTCCTCTCTGACATTTGCAGCCGCACAGCGACAGGGGGTATCCTGGCGATGGTTGCCGGGAGACGCGTGACATCCGCCTTCATGTCACTCAGCAGTTCCTCGAGCTGTTTGAGAACTGGAAATACAACACTTAAATCAGCTATGAGCACCACCATGATAATGTAAATGCAGGACTGATTTAGTTTAGTAACTTTTGAGTTTGGGGAACTTCAAGATTTAAAAATAACCATATTTTGCTGTTAAACTGCAGTCAGACTGCATTCTATCTGACAGAATTTACACAAGTGGTGCAACAAAATGCAGGACAGACAGGAAATGTCACTGGCAGGGTTGTAAACATGGACTGCCTAAGCTAATGTAGCGAGCAGGCACAAAGTTGCTAACAACCAGAATTTTTTTCAGACATTTTACTGTCATTGTGCATCTACGACAACCTGCTGACACTCTTCATCCCTTTTAATCAATTTTCATCTTCCATAATAGAGCTGTAGATTTTCTAATGGATTTTAATCACTTAAACCTCTTTTAATACAGAGAGTCACAAATGAAGGTGCTTTCTGTGGATAATCTGCCCTTGCGCTTCCTCTATGTATCTCCCCTTGTTATTACTTTGCCAAGGAGTTATCAATGTACAGATACTTTCATGTTTAACTATTAAACAATTAGAGGTTTAAGTGATTTTTCAAGCAAATTTGCCAAACATTTGGTGGTTCCAGCTCATTAGGTGTGCTTTTCTCAGTTATATAATATTGTACACAATATTTTGACATTTTATAGATTAAATGATTGAAATAACCAGTAATGAAATCATCATTAATTGCCTACTTTCTCACTGTGCGAGCAGTCATCTCTACAATACCCAAAGGTGACGACCGGGTGGGTGTAGTGTTTATTTTCTGAAGAGGTAATGAAAAGTGGTCTTTGTTCAAACATCAGAGCTGTTGTATTTTAAACACAGTGTTACACATGACATCTGTTTCTGGTTAAATTGGCAGCTATTATTAGGGCCACAAATTCAAATACTTGTGTTTACACAGTAGCTCCTTTTTCTATATTGCTGATACCATCAGCACACACACAAACACAACTTCTTCTTATTCAGAAGTGTTACAGGAATGGAAACTGTTGGATTAGACGCAACAGACTTTTCAATTCAAGATAAAAGAAAATTACTGTGAGATTACGATTTAGAATTGTTATAACTATTTTCCTTGTTGATCAATTTGTACATTTCCAGGTCAATGAGAACCCTCATGTTTTACCTTTATGCAGAACTGCATTGGCAGGTTTGTTTCCAGACATGGACTCCTTGCTGAGGTGCTGGTGGGACTCTGCGAGACACTCTACCTCACTGAAGCGAGTGTTGAGGGCCATGGAGGGGTGGGCCGGGTCCTCTGTCATGTTTAGGTAAGCTGCCCTACGCAACTGCTCCTCAATCACCAACGCCTGTTCCAGTAACTATGCAGGAAACAGACAAAAACAACATGACAGTGAGATTTGACAGAAACACAGACAGCAAAGTGAAGTGAAAATAGTCAGTGCACTCAGTTCACCTTGAACCTGCGGGCCAGAAACTTGTTCTTGATCTCCAGGAAGTTTCCTCTGCTCATCTCCCCTTTGAAGGGCTCGTTGAGGATGGCAAACCTCACATCATTCTGCACATCCTGCCACCGAGCGTAGCCGTGTCTGAGAGACGCCAGGGTCAAGTGTAACAAACAGTTTCATGAGGGTCTTGTGAGGATTATAATTCACCTATTTTTTTCTTAAGCAAGTTTTAACAGCAATAAATGCTGATTATTTTTTGTGGATACGTTTACACTTAGGGATTTCAGGGCAAATCAATGTGTGCGCTACAAATATTCCCAAACGTATAAATTGAAGGTAACTTTCTGCTCGTATTTTGAAGACGCCCTTCCTGGGAGAACCTGGCTTTAATTTGTGGTTCTTTGAATAAATCAGATTAATTAATTATTAGTCTCCCCTTGCGCTTCCCCTCCATGAAATTAATCAGTTAACTAATAATCTAATTTCTAACGTGATGGGAAGATATCAATCACATGAGAGTTTAACAGGCTCTGTGTGCCCATGTGAAAGGATACTGTATGATGCCAGCCAGCAGCCAGTAGTCATGGCGACGGTGCCAAATCTCAAAGGTCTTCTTGGTAACGGTGGCTGCCCTCTCTTCATTCTGCCATAAAGAGTGAAGCTCTGGAGAGGACGACAGAAAGGTCAAATGACAGAAACTAAACTGAAAAAAAGAGAAGAGAAAGAGAGAGGTGTGTGTGTGTGTGTCCACCTGTGAATCCTCCGTCAGCAATGTTGAACATGAACCTCTGCTTGGTGGCTTTTTTCTTCTCTTCACTGACGTTAACCACCGGCGCAGCTGTTGCTCCTTCTTTGGTGTTCTCTCCGTTCTGCAGTTTGTTAGATTCGTCTGTTTTCATACCGTCCTTTTCCTCTTTTTGCTCTGTGAAGAAACAACACAAACATGTCAGCAGCAAAGTTTAGGACTCATTTAGGGCACATGGGTGGAATTCAATTATTGACATTTGGTGAGTATGTTTCTACAGGATCTCTATGGACATTTAAATTGTGATTTTTAAGACAATTCAAGGTCATTATTAACCAAATTATAGGCTGATTTGTGAAGAAATCATTCTTATTAATAATATATACTAATATAAGTATAGTATAGTATAGTATAGTATAGTATAGTATAGTATAGTATAGTAATATATAAGTGATCTTGAGGGTCAGGTTTTACATAGAAAAATGTTTTTTAGAGTTTCTCTAACAGTTTGCCAACAGGTAAGTAAAAGTATAAGACATAATTATCTATAGATTTGTAACATCAGAAAAGATGACTTTGATGCAGAAAAGCTTGACTTATTCTTATAAAAAGAAATTAAAATTAAAAGACAAATCAAATAAGACGAAAAGTTAAGTCCTAATGAATTCTAATTCAGTACTATTAACTTTTAAATTTACTTTCATTGCAAAGTGTGTGTGTACGTGTGGTGAGATGTGTGCACCTCTCTTCTCTTCTGTTGGTGAACTGGTGTCCATCTTCTCATCTTTTCCCTCCTCAGCTGAAACAAAGAGAAGAACTGTCAGAAAGACAGAAAACAAAGGAAGCAAGACACAGTGAACAAACTGTTTACACACCTGCCTCACCTTTAACCTTGTCCTCTTCTGATTCCGTCTTAGTCTCCAAACCTTCGCCCTTCACCTCAGCAGGACTGTCCCTGTCCGTCTCTGAAGTCCTTTCCTTCTCTTCTTTCTCCTTGCTTGCGTCTTCAGCCTCCCTCTCCTTGCCTTCATCTCCATTTCCTGTCTCCTTTTCTTTTTCCTCCTTCGCTGCAGTGGAGTCTACCTCGCCTTCTTTCTTTTCAAGGACAGGGGATTTTTCAGACTCATCTGGGATTTCAATAATCTAAAAGGAGAGAAGGGGTAGCCACTTTCAGAGTAGAAAAAACTGCAAATATAGTATAATGTCACTGCTCAAAACCAATTACACTGTACTGACAACAAAAACAGGTGACATGAATATAAAAGCAGAATTACCTCTGGATCATCTCCCTTCTTGGCTCCTTTGCCATCCTCACCCTCCTTCTTCATTTCTTCCTTGTCGTCCAATTTCGACAAATC
Source organism: Acanthopagrus latus (assembly GCF_904848185.1). Taxonomy (NCBI): domain Eukaryota; kingdom Metazoa; phylum Chordata; class Actinopteri; order Spariformes; family Sparidae; genus Acanthopagrus; species Acanthopagrus latus. The sequence goes on from NC_051055.1 coordinate 20,491,073, forward strand.
TTCTAACAAAACAGAACACACTGCAAAGTGAGTATTTATATCCCATCTCTGTTGGAGCTGTCACTCAATAAATAATTACAGCTCAGAGGCTTAATGGTTGAATAGGCCAAAAAAGTTTTTTTTGTGAAAAGTTATTGTTTGTTTTTTGATCAGGGAGTGAGCCGACAGTCAGGATGTACTTTTATCTGGTACTGAGCTGAGACAAAATGATAACTGAATATGGTTCAGGGCAACACAAAAAAACATAAAGGTTAGAGGTAAAGCATGTTGTGCTGAGGTTAGGGCAAAGAGGAAAAGGAAATGCATGTCATTTGTTAAAGGATCCCCACAAGGGGAGTGTTACAACATACAGTATATATGTATTGTGTCTGTGATGGTTGTCATGGCAACAGAAGTTTATCTTTCAGTCCAACTACAGTATGTGCACCATGAGGCCAAAATGAAATTGTCTGTAGTGATCGTCTTCACATTGAAGAAACTCAAAGGAAATTTAACATGTTGTTTTAATTATCAAGACTAAGGGTGTGTGTGTGTGTGTGTGTGTGTGCGCGTGCGTGTGCGTGTACCTGGGACAGGAGTGTTGGGCTGAGTGTCAGCAGGTGTCCCGGTAGAAGGAGTCTTTGGGTCTTCACCTGCAGCCAGAGCAGCAGCTCTTTTGTTCTCCTCCAGCTCAGCCATCCAGGGCATCGACCATTGGCCGTTCACATGCTCAAACTCCTGCACCTTTTCATCAACATGTGAACCCATCAGTTGGCAGCTCAGAGTTTAAATACTTTTATTATCTCAGCATAAGGTACGCCATACCTTTTTCCTTATGAGCGACATCACACCAATACGGGTGAGCACGTGTTGCCGGGACAGACCCTCACGTGGGACACCATCCGCAAAAGTTTCAGCTCCATCAGCCCCCGGCTCACAGAGGTGACGCATGAAAAGAGACACATAGGCCCTGGGAAGGTGAAGAAGATGGTGGAGGGATGTAACCATGAATATATTTGTAAAATGTCAAAATCTGTGAGCCAGACACAGGT